>NC_082696.1:14672180-14972180 GCF_949987515.2 Delphinus delphis
GGATAGTCATAATGAACCCTATCCTTTACTTCACACCATTTCTAAATGAATCAGAGACCTTTTAAATATAAAAGCTAAAATTATAAAACCTCAGGAAGAAAATATAGGAAAAAGGCCTCATGACCTTGGGGAAGGCCAGGATTTGTTAGGGAAAAAAAAAAAAAACATGCACCTTGGGGGAACGAATTTGATAAGTTGAACTTCATCAAAACTAAGACCACTGCTCTTTGAAAAGACACTCTTGAGAATATGAAAAGGCAAATCACAGGTTGGGAGGAAATATTCTCAATATATAACCTGACAAAGGAACTTGTCCATAATAATCAAAGAACTCTTTCTACTCAAGGGGGCTTCCACTGGGTGGCACAGTGGTTAAGAATCTGCCTGCCAATGCAGAGGACATGGGTTCGAGCCCTGGTCCAGGAAGATCCCACACGCCCGCGGAGCAGCTAAGCCCTGTGTGCCACAACTACTGAGCCTGCTCCTCTAGGCCCACGTGCCACAAACTACTGAAGCCCGCATGCCTAGAGCCCATGCTGCACAAAAAGAGAAGCCACCGCAATGAGAAGCCTCGCGCATGACAACGAAGAGTAGCCCCCCGCTCGCCACAACTAGAGAAAGCCCGGTGTGCAGCAACGAAGACCCAATGCAGCCAAAAATAAAATAAATAATAAAATAAATATTTTTCTTAAAAAAAGATCTATGCATTAAAAAAAAAGGAAGAATTCTTTCTACTCAAAAAGACAAGCCAGTTTTTTAAATGGGCAAAAGATTTAAACTGACGTCTCACAAAATATGTGAACGGCCAAATGAACATGAGAAGATGTTCAAACGTTATTGTTGACCAGGGGAAGTGCAAATTAAACCTGCAATGCGCTGTTACGACACACTCACTAGAATGACTAAAATTAAAAGGACTGACGATACCAAGTGTTGGGAAGGATATAGAGCAGATGGAAGTGTCATACATTACTTGTGGGAATATACATCGTTATAGCCACTTTGCAAAAACAGCCCGGCAGTTCCTCAGAAATTTAATTGTTGTGTTACTATACGATCCAAACAATTCCACTCCTGAGTATTTACTCATGAGAAATGAAAACATATGTCCTCACACTGATTTGTACCCTGAATGTTCTTAGCACCTTTAGTCATGATAGCCAAAAACTGGAAAACAATCAAATTGCCCATTCTGTAGGTGAATGGATAAAGAAATTGTGGGATAGCCATACAGTGGAGTACCACTCAGCAGTAAAAGCAATGAACTACCATCCATGCAACAACATGAATGAATATCAGGGATCGTTATGCTGAGTGAAAACCATCCTAGACACAAAAGAATCCATGCTGTTATAGGAAATTCTAGAAAGGCTAATCTAATCTATAGTTACAGAAAATAGATCAGTGGTTCCCTAGGGCTTGGAGGTGGAGTGGTGGGTAGGGGCAGTAGATTCCAAAGGGGCACAAGGGATCATGGGGTGATGGGAAACGCTGTGGTGTTACTTACATAGTGTCAATCTGTGAAAAGTCTTCAAATTGTATACTTAGAATGGAAACAAGTGCAGATTATTGTATGTAAATTATGCCTCAAGGAAAACTTGAAAATAAACCTTTTGTGAGAATTCTCTAATGACATTAAACAAAAGCATCAACCTTGATGAGCAGCCGTATTTACTAGGGACGAATTTGGAAGTGCTCAAGAGTTATGGCTTTTGGATGTCTCCCCTTTCTCTCTTGGAATGAAGACGTTCGGTGGAACCACGATCGTTGGGGTGAAGAACAAAGATTATTGCCACCAGGGAGATGCATCAGATCTCTTCCGATGACCAGCCTGTTGTGCTGAGTTAAGTCAGTAATGGTGGCTGAGCAACCAAGGTAAACCGGCTGCCCGGGAAGTGTGCGCTCAAGCATCCTCCCCCTCTGTCCCCACCCCCATCCTGTGTCCTTCCTCAAATCACGGCACCTTTGATGCCCACGGTGTCCTTCACATGTCCCTTGTGGACAAGAGTACAGGAAAAGAGAACAGAATCGCTGAAGTCACCAATGATGAAGGTGGTTTGAGCAGGAAACATCCTGAGTGTGTGGTCCAGAGGAGAAGTGTAAAGATAGGAACTTACTCAACATGAACACTGCATTCAGCGTGAAAGCCACAGCTGAACATGAGGAATGTTAAAACAGGATCGATCGTGAACATTGACACGATCAATGTAATCTAGTTACATTGATTGATTACATTAATTAATCAATCAAGTTGATTACATTAATCAAGTAATCAACTAGCTGGACCAGCATCACAGTGCCAAGTAGGAAGGGGAAACCTGGAGAAAGTGCCTCTGCGTCTTCACTTTGCTCAAGCAGAGGGAGGGGATGTGCCAGGAGGGCACTTGGGGTTCGCTGGGGACAGTGCTCCTCTGAGTGGAGAGGCTCCCTCAGTGCCCAGTGTGGGGAAATTGATCGCAGCCCAGGGAGCAGGTGGAGCAGGTCCCCTCAGTCCCCAAACTGGAAGAGCCCCGGAACAGGTCAGTTCCATGGTATTTTTCAAAAAACTCTTATGTGAGTTCTGTGTAACTATAATGCTGCTGACTTCCGAATCCTTAACTGAGTACCTGGAATAATGCGTACATTGCACTTAATCCGTGCTGTAAAACAAGTGGAAAATAACTCAGGTAGTGTCCTGAAGAATAGACATAAAGGTCTGTTTCAACTGGGCACCACTTGTCCGTGTGCTTCTGGAGTACGTGGCGCGCACTCCTGGGGGCGGCAGTTCACGCACCGCGTCGCGCTGATCTGATGGCACTACGGACTCAGTGCCTTGTGAGAAGCCTCTTCTCACCTTCTCGGTGTAGCCGCCTCAGAAGGCGGGGAGAGAGCACCCACTCCGGCGTCTCTGCCTCTCCTTGTAAGGATGTTAATTTAGACCTCATCTAAACCTAATCACCCCCAAAGGCCTCATCTCCAGATACCATCACATTGGGGGTTAGGACTATCAACATGAATTTTGGGGGAACACGAACATTCCGTCCATATTACCAAGCAGTCCCTGGAAATCCACTGTAAATTTTCTTTACGAGCTAAAATTTGTTTCTTTTAAATTGTTTTTTATAAATTACATATTTCTTCCACATCCTTATTGGAATCTGTGTAGGAACTGGGGCAAGGTGGCTAAAAGGAGAAGTAGCAGGTATTCAGAGGGGAAAAGGGGATTTATGTGAAATTGGAGCTGCACTCGTGAGATTCCCCCTCTCCTTCCTTAAAACACAGCAGCGAAAGAGATAGCTTTCCCTGTAAATATGTGATGAGTACACTCCCCTCTAGAACGCAGGCTTCGTGAAATCAGAGAACAGGATCGTCGTCTTCCTGGCTCCCTTCCCGCTTCTTGGCAAAGGCCTCACGTAGAATATGTGCGCCATAAATATTTGTAGGATTAATCAGTGGTTGAGTTCAAAGTGAAACTCACTGTATTCTCCCAGAAAATGCAGTTGAACCTTCTCTATTTCTGTCTCAGCTAATAGCACGACCACCTGGTCAGTCAAGCAGGAACTTGAAACTCACCATGGTTTCCTCTTTCTCCTTCATCTTCCACATGCAGTCAGAGCATCCTTTCGTTTTCTCCCAAGTGTCATGCATTCATTGCCAGATATTTATTGAAAGTCTCTACGATAGGCCCTGGGCTGGTGAGACAGGGAGGGATGCCAAACTGACCCGCCTCCTGCGCCCAGACAGCTGATGTGCATCTCCCACCCCCGTTCACCCTAATACCTTCTTCTTTGTCTCCCAGCCTCTAGGCTGGGCCCTGTAGCCAGAAGACAGAGACACATCTGTCTTACTCACCATTTCATCTCCTCTGCCCAGCACAGTATAGTAAACACTGAACAAATATTTTAAGAGTGGACAAAGGACTCCCTTACCTGCAGGAGAAAGTTGCAACATGATCGTGCTATGTATTCATTTCTACTGCGGCCGCAGCAGATTACCACAGACTGACTTAACACAGATGTATTATTTTACAGTTCTGTAGGTCCGAAGTCTGACCTGGGAGTCACTGAGCCAAAGTCAAGGCGTTGGCAGGGCCGCGTCCCGCTCCGGAGGCTCTGGGTGGGAGCCACTTCCTGGGCTGTTCCAGCTCCGAGGGGTCACCCACTGCCCTTGGCTCAGAGCCCCTCTTCCGTCTCGCATGGCTGAGCTCTTCTGCCTGCCATTCCCACTTTTAAGGACGCTTGTGATTGCCCTGGGCCCACCCAGATAATCTAGGATTGTCTCCTTATCTAAAGATCGTCTGACTTAACAAGCTTAATTCCTGCACAGTCTTAAGTATCCCTTGCTGTGTAATACTCGTGGGTCCCGAGGATTAGAATGTGAATATCTGGGGGACCATTACTCTGCCTACCCCCTATGGTCTATAGTACCTCTCACAATTCAGTACTTAACCTTTTTTTAACCTTACCTCCAAGCACTTTCAGGTTTTTCGCTGTCTAGCTGTACTTGCCTCCATGCTGTTTCCTCTACTAGAAATACTGTCCCCCTGGCGCCCCACCTTTTCTTCCTGGCACCTGCCTATTTAGAGCCTACTTCACATTTACCACCTCTGTGACCCTGTCCCCGTTTTCTTCTGCTCCATCATCTGTGCGCATGAAACACGTCTGATTCTGTAACCGAAGGACATAGGAAGCATGTGTTAGTTGGGGCTCCCTTGCTTGCACACGACAGAAGGACAATTGGAATGACCTTACTTATCCCCGTGTACTGCCTCACGGGGCTGAGAAACAGGGAGCAGGTGTGAAACAGGGAATGTCTGTTGCACAGACCCAGGCGGGTCACCAGGACTGCTTCTTGCGTCAGCATCCTCTGTACCAATTTGGCCTCATCCTTTCCTTCTTGGTGGCATTCTCTCGGCGATGGGGGAAGGGGTGTGGGAAGGGGGAATATCCCAGCGACATTTTCCTCTGCCTGGCAGCGTCAAAGGACTGGGCCACGTGTCCGTGCTTTGACCAGCCATGTGATGAGGCAACTGGGCCTCACAGTTGGCCAAGCCTGGGTCTTGTACTGGCCCCGTCTCCCCCTTGGGCTTTTCAGGGGAGGGGAGAGGGGCTGGTGTCAGGTGGGTAGTGATACTAAGATTGGCAGCATCACGTGGTTGGAAACAGGGAAGAGTAACTCTCCAAAGCAAGGGGGCAGGAGCGGAGGGTGCCGGGCAGGTAGCAGGTGGCTATGAGGCAGAATGAGGTAAGTTCTAAACGAGGGCAACAGCGAGGTGCTGTGGGAGTGCTGAGCGAGCAGGAGGTCAGGAAGGGTCACAGAGACCTCGCCTTCAGGCGTGAAGAGGGCGCCACCCACTGAAGAGTGCTTGGACTAAACCATCTGGGGTCATTTCATGTCACCGAGAAGGCAATAGCAAGACGCTCGAAGCTTCTGAGCAGCGGAGTGAAACGATCCACCCTGTTTAGGAGAACTCTGGTGGCCCATGCAAACGAAACCCGGAAACCCCCCAGCCCATCACCACCACCAAAACGACCAAACAGACCAGTCTGAAGAGGTGACAGATAGTTGACAAAAGCCTACTAGGTGTATTAAGAAATGCTAAGGAGAGGATAGACTCGACTCCATACAGCAGCTGAAGTGCCAGGGATCCAGGAGTGCAGGATAGAGATCAAAGGCTTCTATGCTGGGTGCCCGAGAAGATCGCGTGACCTGCTTTGAGCTAGGGACCCAAGAAGAGGGAGAGACTTGAACAGGATGTCAACTGTAGTTTGAGAAATGCTAAATTTAAGGTGCCGGCAGGAAAATAGTAAAAAGATGTTTTATAGGCAGTTAGAAATTCGGGCAGAGGAGAAATCGGGATTAAGCAGTTAATACTTGGGACTTATCAAAAAAGTTTAAACCAGTCTTTCTCAAAATGTGGAATACATACACTTGTACAAGAGATGAACTTAGGTAACACATGGACCCTGAAATAACATGTAAGCGTTGAAGCAAGTAACACTTCTGTTCAGAGTTGAGGAGAAATGCTTAGCTTGGCTTTAGTGGCTCTTGACCGGCCCTCTTAACGTATAATCTACCAAATTCCCAGGCACCAGGCTCAGCTTTGTGTATCCAACACCATTTCACATCATACTGGTTTTCCATTTTGGCAATGTAGTTTCCTTTTAAAATAAACATTTCTAAGGTGGTTTTTGTGGGGTTTTTTTTTTTTTTTTTGGTTGCGCCAGATCTCACTTGCAGCTCACAGGCTCCTTAGTTGTGGCTCGCCAGCTCCTTGGTTATGGCATGCAAACTCTTCGTTGCTGCATGCATGTGGGAATCTAGTTCCCTGACCAGGGATCGAACCTGGGACCCCTGCATTGGGAGCACAGAGTCTTAACCACTGTGCCACCAGGGAAGTCCCCATTTGTAAGTCTTTTTGACTTTAAATCCAATTAGCACATGTGTATCACAGAAGCAGTGACAGTGGGATGGAAATGACTGAAGTTCAGGAAGCGCCTACACAAACCAGATGGGCAGGATCGTGCAGAGAGAGTGCAGAGCTAGAGGACAGGAGGGACCAGATCAGGACTCTGGAAAGTGTCATCCACAGGCCAGGGGAGGTCCGAGAAGACTCAGAAAAAGAGTGATGGTCGGAGGCAGAACTTAGTCCCTAGGGGAGAAAAAGCCAAAGGAAGTGTGCATTTCAAGGTGTTGTCAAATGCTTAATTGAGGTTTCAGAACCTAACCAAGAAAGGGTGTTACTGTTTAGGAGACATCTGGAAGTTTCAGGGGAGCAGAGGTAATATCTACAACCTCTAAGGGCTAAGGAATAAGTTGGTGGTGAGAAGTGGAGAAAGAAAATGTCTGTTCTTTAGTCAAACTTGAAAGAAAATGTAAAAGAGGGTTGGGTCAGCATTTCGAAGAGAGAAGCAAGTTTAAGGCTGAGCATGTTTCTAGACCAAGATCAAGCAGCCAACAGAAATAGGAAGACGAAGGAAGGGAGGAAAGAAAGAGGCACTGTTCTAAACATTTATACAAATTGGCGACTACAGGATTACATGAAGTCTGGAAGCGTGGGCAAATACATATTATCAGTGTGCTTCCACGTGTTCGCTCTCGTTAGTAATGCTCTGTGCAAAATGACAGTAAATATGGTGCACTAGCACATTTCAGTCAGTCCCCAAACATGCATCTGTGACTTGTCTCAGATTTCCACTGACCATACCTGCATTCTCAGCCTACGTACCCCAGAAGTTATCAAGGGGAATCCAAAAACTTGTAAAAAACGTTTCCAGACTGTGTAATTTCCAAAAGAAAGTGAGATACAGAGAGATTAAGGAAGTGTAACTTGCCAGTGGTCACATTCAAGTCTTAACTTCAAAGATTCTGTTTTCTGTGAACCCCTCAGCCAGCTTGTGGGGCATCAGAATGCAGAATCTCTGCAGTTAAGCATTAAAAGCAGCGCCATCGGGCTTCCCCGGTGGCGCAGTGGTTGGGAGTCCGCCTGCCGATGCAGGGGACACGGGTTCGTGCCCCGGTCCGGGAAGACCCCATATGCCGCGGAGCGGCTGGGCCCGTGAGCCATGGCCGCTGAGCCTGCGCGTCCGGAGCCTGTGCTCCGCAACGGGAGAGGCCATGACAGTGAGAGGCCCGCGTACCGTGTAAAAAAAAAAAAAAGCAGTGCCCCCTAGTGGCGAGTGTGCAGCAGGTCAAGTTTTGTGTTTGCGGGGCTTGGAACAGTTTTAGTAGAAGGTAATCATTGTCATCTTAAGGCCATGCTAAAAGAGTATTTCAGGTTTGCTTTTATTAACTGCTGCAAATCCAAGGGCAGCAACGAAAAACTAGAAATCAAGAACTTTTAGATCTTCCATCAAAGTCTTATGAATATAAGAGCTTCAGTATGCGAAGTATTTCTTGCAGTCAGATCTGTGCGTTACAGAACGTCTCTAGGTGGATTCACAGAAAGGAGACAAGTGGCACTGGTAGGCTGCCTTTGGGGAGGGCTGGGGAGCAAGAATTGAAGGAGTGATTTTTCACTGCACACCTATTTCAAACTTATAATTTTGAAGCATGCGACTGTTATCGTAAGTGAATGTTTAAATATACAGGATACTGAGATTTTTCTAATGCAGGTCATGAATGAAAAGCTTCAGCACTGCATGGAGCTAACAGATCTGATGCGGAATCACCTGACTGAGAAGAGGACGCTGCGCCTGGAAGGGATGATTGTCATCCTTATCACCATAGAGGTAGGTAACTTTTATGAAAGTAACTTGACAGAAAACAATAGCAGGAAAGAGCATGACTTTGTTCTAAATGTTAAGTCTATTTGGAAGTGAGGCAGGTTTCAAGTGACTGTGGTAATATTTTGAAAATGCATTAAGTATGATTTTTGGAAAAGTTCCACCTTTTTATTTATTTTATTTGGCCATGCTGCGCAGCTTGCAGGATCCCAGTTCCCTGACCAGGGATTGAACCCAGGCCATGGCAGTGAAAGTGCCAAATCCTAACCGCTTGACCACCAGGGAATTCCCTCCATGTTTTTTTTTTAATTATTTGCTCTTTTTATTTATTTATTAAATTTATTTTTGGCTGCATTGGGTCTTAGTTGCGCACAGGCTTTCTCTAGTTGCGGCGAGCGGGGGCTACTCTTCATTGTGGTGCGCAGGCTTCTCGTTGCGGTGGCTTCTCTTGTTGCAGAGCACTGGCTCTAACCGTGAGGGCTTCAGTAGTTGTGGCGCGTGGGCTCAGTAGTTGTGGCGCACAGGCTCATTTGCTTTGCAGCATGTGGGATCTTCCTGGACCAGGGCTCAAACCCATGTCCCCTGCATCAGCAGGCGGATTCTTAACCACTGCGCTAACCTGGGAAGTCCCTCCCTCCACGTTTTTAAAGATGGCATTTAGGGCAAGTTCTAGCTGTAAATGTATAATGTTCAACCCAACACCAAGCACCTGTGCCTCAAATCTGCAGCTTGCCCTGTAATGCCCTGTAATAACAAAAAAGTTATTAACTTCGGGAGCATTTTTCATTAATCACGACCTTAGAAAAGTCATTTTAGTTTGTACCAGTGATTTGCCATGAAATTATTAATACTTCTCACTTTTTATTTGTAAGGTAATGTTTGAGCTGGGACGAGCATTTTTCTGATTGACGACCAAAGGAAAAGTGTCATTGCAAGATATATTGAAGCTCTACAATCAAAAATAAATGCTCACCTGTTGAGATTAATAGGTATTTAATTTTTTTAATCAAGAAATTGTCACAGTGATCTTTTTCAGTTTCTAAATGTATTGCTGCTTGAATAAAAACTATAAAGAATCTGGCATTTGGGTCTATAACACTGACAGTTTGAAAGGATAATGTTCATTCTATATTTTAAAGAACTTTGGATAATCTGGGCATCTGGGGAATTTGGGCATTGCTCCTAACCTTTCCCCAGGGAATCCCAAGCTTGGCCCTAAGAAAACCATACAGGAACTCCAAAGTGTTGAAATTTAGAAAATAAGTAGGCTTGAATGGCAAAAACGAACTTTGTACACCTGTTTATTTCTAGGTGGCGTAATTTGACTCTGACTGCTCACTGGCACTTTCCTTTTATTCATCAATACTTTCCATCCTTTCACTACCAAGTTGGGTCAAAATATTCTTCCCACAGAGGAATATTTTTTTAAGTTTCTCACATACTCAGGGAAAATTTAAAAATACCAAGTACAAAGAATTTAACATTTATGTGCTTACCATCTTGAATTGATAATTAACTTTTTAAAAACAAAGTCCTGGGACTTCCCTGGTGGCGCCCCAGTGGTTGAGAGTCCGCCTGCCGATGCAGGGGACGCGGGTTCGTGCCCCGGTCTGGGAGGATCCCACATGCCGCGGAGCGGCTGGGCCCGTGAGCCATGGCCGCTGAGCCTGCGCGTCCGGAGCCTGTGCTCCGCAAAGGGAGAGGCCACAACAGTGAGAGGCCCGCGTACCGCAAAAAAAAAAAAAAAAAAAGTCCTTTTTATCTTCATTTGCCTTATTTTTACACATATCCCCCTGCCCTACTACCCTCTCCCCATCACAATGACTTTTTCATAAGTTATATACATATACAGAGTATTACTGTTCTAAATTGGGACCCTGTCAGTCACTTTATAGCTTGTTTAACTGCTATATGGTATACTCCCAAGAGAATACACATTTATCTGTACCCTCACTGATGACATTCATGTATATATTTGCTGGAATAGTGTGAAGTTGCCCATCCTGATGTCTTTCAGTGCACCGCAAGAGTTCTTCTTGAGTACCGATTTCAGGTACCCATACCAAGGACTATGCAACATGTGGGCATAGATAATTTAAGAATTGCTTTCTAGGGCTTCCCTGGTGGCACAGTGGTTGGGAGTCCGCCTGCCGATGCAGGGGACACGGGTTCGTGCCCAGGTCCGGGAAGATCCCACATGCCGCGGAGCGGCTGGGCCCGTGAGCCATGGCCGCTGAGCCTGCGCGTCCAGAGCCTGTGCTCTGCAACGGGAGAGGCCACAACAGTGAGAAGCCCACGTACCACAAAAAAAAAAAAAAAAAAATTGCTTTCTAGGGACTTCGCTGGTGGTGCAGTGATTAAGAATCCGCTTGCTAATGCAGGGGACATGGGTTCGAGCCCTGGTCTGGGAAGATCCCACATGCCACGGAGCAACTAAGCTCCAGCGCCACAACTACTGAGCCTGTGTGCTGCAACTACTGAAGCCCATGCACCTAGAGCCTGTGCTCCGTGGCAAGAGAAGCCACCGCAATGAGAAGCCCGCGCACTGCAACGAAGAGTAGCCCCCGTTCGCCGCAACTAGAGAAGCCCGCGCGCAGCAACAAAGACCCAACGCAGCCAAGAAATAAGTTTAAAAAAGAAAACTCATTTCTACCTTAAAAAAAAAGCTTTCTAGATCAAGTTCCACATCAGCACTTCCATAAAATCGCTGTGCCTGCACTGTCACCTGTAAGCAGCGTATCAAGCCTGTTCTCCTCTCCCATTTTCCCAATCTCACAATGTACAGAAGGCATCTCACCCATCTTCAATTTTAGTTTGGTCCACTGTATTTTAAAACCTTTAAATATACTTAACCTGCATTTTAAAATCTTTAGAAAGCCAAAGGACAATTTGAAATACTGGTCAACAGAGCCTTCTTTAATAAGAGGGGCCATTTCCAGTAAAATTTTACTCCAAGTATCAATGTGTACGATTTGCTGTTTGGGTCAACTGTGTAATTATAAAATTTTAGTACAACAAAAAGAACACGAACATTTAGTGCTTTATGGTCATGGCAAATTAAAATTTAACATTTCAACTTATACACAAATACGTAACGAAGAACAAAAAGACAGTGAGACCTTCAAGCATAAAAATTTATTAGGATAAAAAAAAATTATTAGGATAACATTTTGTGGGGGAAATGTAACAAATACAGTTTTCAAGAAGAAAAAGGAAGGTAACACTTGAATCGTTTACTTATGTTTAAATGGATCACGGTGGACATCAACTTATTGTATTACATTCCACTAAGATATAGTAAAGATATAAATTATTTTATTTATATATAATTTAAATATTTTAAAATATCAATACTTATGTCAGAAATTACACATTTTTCAAGTATTTAAATTTATGATAAAAGCTTCAACTCTATATATAGAGTTTTTAAAATTATTTTAGGTATAATGCAAACATAAAAGTTTTTCAAGATCACAGCTTCTCTCAGAACAAAATGTCTGTGAGGATTAATGGAATTAACATATGTGAAGTTATGAGTTAACTGTTAGTACAGTCCATCTGCGTAAAAACCCATATATGATTCTGAGAGTAAATGAAGGCTGAATCAAATCCCCAGGATCCCCTTTGAATCCTTAGTTAAGAAATATGTCTGAGGGCTTCCCTGGTGGCGCAGCGATTAAGAATCCGCCTGCCAATGCAGGGGACACAGGTTCGATCCCTAGTCCAGAAAGATCCCACATGCCGCAGAGCAACTAAGCCCGCGAGCCACAACTACTGAGCCCGTGTGCCACAACTACTAAAGCCCGTACGCCTAGAGCCCGTGCTCCTCAACGAGAGAAGCCACTGCAATGAGAAGCCCGCACACCACAACAAACAGCCCCCACTCACAGTAACTAGAGAAAGCCCATGCGCAGCAACGAAGACCCAATGCAGCCAAAAATAAAAATAGACCAGAGTACTTCTTAAACTCACTCAAATGAAGACTTACAGAGGACAACAAACTAGTATCAAATACCTCTCTGATGGTTCACTAATGAAATCTGATGAACTGGAATCCTCCAATTTCCTTCAAGTGGCCCTTTTAGATCCTGGGTTTCCCGGCACTGGGGGCTTTTCTGGAGCAGCCAGGCTTTCAGGGTTAAGCTGGGGAAGGTCTAGGCAAAGCAGCCAGCTGTTATCTTCAGACCACATTTTTAGAAATTAATGATGTTTAAACAACCACCTTTTTCAAATCAGGACTGTGCTGGCAACTCTACAGATCTTTAATAAAACTAAAAACAGGATCCTCTCCTACCAATGATCAACTATCTTCACAAAGAAAAACAAGTTGGTACGTACACAGCTGTCATCAATTGGGGGAAGTAGTTTTCCCCTATATATTTCATCATTAATTTCACTTTCAAACATTAAAAACTCCAGTGACACACAATTCTATAAGCAAAATTTCAGACTTTTTTTGTTTAATATTTCACAACTAACATCTTTAAAAATCCGTTGTGCTATTAATACATGTTACAACTTTTTATGACTCTTTCACTCAACTTAGCTGACTGAAAGCAGCCAGTCTCAAAAGACTACATATTATATGATTCCATTTATATACCATATGCTGGAAACGACAAAAAGCGATGGAGGAGGAATCACTGGCTGCCAGGGAGAGGAGTGGGAGGAGGATAGCATGCCAAAGGACAGCATGAGGGAGTTTTCTGAAGTGACAGAGCTGTCCTGTATCCTGACTGGGGTTACATAAATGTGCACCTATATTCAAGTTCACAGAACTGTACACCAAAAGGAAAAAAAGTTAATTTTACTTTAAGATAACTCTAAAGATTTCTTTAAATCAGTGACTATTTAAAAAATATATTAATGATCCTGTCATTTACTGAGGCACTGTGCTAAGCCCCTTAACATACACTTTTTTAATACACAGCCCTGTGAGATAAATATTATCCCTATTTGAACAAAACAAAAACTAAGGCTCAGAGGTTAAATAACATGCCCAAAGCCAAACAGCTTAAGGGACAGAGTATGATTCCAACCCAGATCTGACTCCAAAGCCTATATTCTTAACCACGGTAAATATATACTCTCTGCCCTCTACTCATAAACACCAACCACGCTTGTCTCTCCTAATGTCAGGAAGCTGTTAAGTTTTCTCACTCTATTCCTAACTTAACACTCTACAGATAATGTGAAAATGTGCAGACTGACTCTGGAGCAGCACTGTCCAACAGAACTTTCTGTGACAAGAGAAATGTTCAATATCTGTGTCGTCTAATATGGTAGCCTTTGGCCCCATGTGGATACTGAAGCACGTGTGGCTAGTGTGACATTAACTTACATAGCCACATGTGGCTAGGAGCTACTGAACTGGACCAGCACAGTTCTAGAGAAATAATACACCAAGAGCACGCATGCCACAGAAAGAAGCAACTTATCAAACTATGATGGCCACTTGCCAACAGTAAAACAATTCAAGGTAGATGTATAATGGAGTAAAGCTGAGAAATGCACAACCCCAAACATGTCACAAAACCACATCTTATCTTATCCACTCACCCTTCAAGATTCAGTTCTAACACCAACTTCATTGTACCAGCACACCATTTTGCACGTGTAGTATAGAACAAACTGTGTATTAAGTATATGATTGTGTTCTCCCCCACTGGACTGTGGGCATCTCAAGAACAGAGATAGTGATTAACACATACACCAGCTGCACCTACCACATATATCCAGAGGCTTTCTTCAAAAATAAACATTTCTTCATTCAGTTGTGGTGGGAGAATTATCATCTTCGGTCCTTCAACTACAAATTCAATTCAGTCCTTCAAGTACTTGAGTACCAGCAGTATATATGAAAGTAAGTCCCTGTAGGGATCTTACAGGGGGATAGGAGATACAACATATATAAATAAATACCAAGAAAAGTAATTACATAAGTAAGTACAATCAGTGCTTTAGGGCAGAACAGAACTGTCAGGTGTCCTGGTGGTAAGATAAACTAGAAAACAGTCTAAGAAAAAAGCAGCCATTATCCAATTCTGTAACAGCAGAAGTGTAAGACGATTTACTGTATCCCCACCTATTACTCAGAAAAGCCTAATGGGAAAAAAAAAAAACAACCCACAATCAAGGTGAGCCTTGGTAACTCATCCTGGCCTCACTCACGCTACCCATGCCAGGGACTCACCCCACTCCTTGGAGCGGTCAGCCAAAACTAGGCTTAGAACAAAGCCTTCTAGATCTGAAGTTTCCATGAAAACTTCACAGCAGAAAAACATGGTGTAGTTTTCTTTACACGCACACCCTGATTACCTTTTAGTTGTAACATCTTCTTTTAGGTCCTGGAAATGTGCTAATTGGAAGAGTTACAGTACAATTACAGTTACAGTACAATCTCAGGGTCAGTAATATAGGCAGCACATGGAGCTAACCATAAAGTAGTTAAAATTCATTTAGTAAGTACATTTTCCATTTCCTCTAAAAATCAGTTGGGACGGGGGTGCTGGTATGAGGAGCCTGCAAATTCATAAAGACGTCAAGCATTATCCAGAGACCAAATAAACTGACACTATAACTATGATCATGTAAAAATATAAGCTGCAAGACTAGAGAACAAAAGTCCCACACTATAACTTCTTCAGAAAAGATTTTTTTTAAAAAATCAGCCAAGTTTCTCATCTCTATCAGCACACAGATTATTATTTTCTCATGACAAAAAGTCAGAGAAAATCTGTTTCGTTTTCCTAGACTGAATGGGCTTGGCTAGTTAATTACCTAACTTCTTTGAGCCTGTCTTCTCAAATTTTAGAGGAAGGAGTGTGACTAAACGCCCTCAGAGAAAAAACTGACTTAATTAACTAAGATAATTACTTACAGATTGACTTCAGCAAGAATTCTGGTTCAATCCTAATTCATCCATAAACAGGAAAAATATAGAACTGTGGTAGTTATTAAAATGTCATAAATTCTTTGAGACTCTTCCCTTCAAGACATGGAGCTTAATTCCTCTCCCCTTGGCTGCAGGCTGGACTGAGTAACTTGCTTTTAACTAACAGCGTGTGGCGGATGGTGATGTCTCCTCGCTCTTGCTTGGATCCCTTGCTCTGGGGGAAGCCAACCACCACCATGTTGTGAGGACACTCAAGCAGCCCCAGAGAGAAGAACCGAGAACTACTAACCCGCTGGAGTGTAAGCCGCCCTGGAAGCAGATCCTAACTCAGTCAACTTCTTGACATAAAAAACACCTCATGAAAGACCCTGACCCAGAACTACCTAACTAAGCTACTTCCAGATTCCTGACCCACAGAAATTCAGAGATAAACAAATGTTCACTGTTTTAAACCACTTAAGTGTTGGGATAATTTGTAACAGCAACTAATACTAAAAACTGAAATACCAGTTTTTTCAAACTGTGGACCCTGATCCATTTGTGATTTATGAAATCAATTTAAGGTACCACAATCAGCTAATTTTTTTTTAAAAAATGAAACAAAAGATAGCAGAGTATATACCCATAGTAACAAGTACTATTTCCTGAAAATTTTGTTTCAACTTTACATATGTGTGTGTACCAGGTAGCATTTAATAAAATATATTTTTTTAGAATCTCAACAGGAAAAGTTTTAAACCCCCATGCCTACGCTAATAGGTTTAAAACAAACAAAAAAGAATTGCTAAAGTACAGGGAATCCTTGAAGGAATACAGTCTCAGTAACAATCAACTATAAAATAAGCATCTTCTACAGACTTTTTAACAAAAGCAACAAAATCTAAGACACACAAAATACATCTTTTCTGACTTACACGTTAAGCTTGCAAACACAGGTGTGGCATCTACCCTAGACTTAGAAATCTAGCATGTAAAAAAGCATGTCGTTCTCCCAATTTAAGAAATTACCCATAAGACATTCTTCAAAAAATTATGTAGTGAAGAAGCTCTGGGATGTACCCACATGTATTACTTTCTCTTACTATTACTTTCATCATCAGTGTTAAAGGAAATTCCATCTTCAACCTGAGCGCACACAAATTTTTGCCCACTCCCCCCCCCCAAAAAAACCCAAAGTACAGTACTGTTAAACTGCTTTCTGCCCACTGTCCAAGTCTCCCTGGAACTATCCCTCTTCAGAACACAAGCAAGTGCATATATCTCTGGTTGTACCTCAGCATAACACATATCAAAACTTTCAGCAACACAAGACTCTGCAGAATATTTATGCATAACGTAACTTCTGATGAGTCCACTTGATTATTTGCTTGCACTGAGATTTTCTTTGAGGTAAAATGTGTGAAACTATTTTTGAACTCCCAATTTGCCGCATTTATTTTCAAAATGAAAAATAGATCAGTACACAAACACTAAACAGATGACTTAACTTCTTTTTCTTATTACTTAACTCAGGGCATTTGTGGCTCTCCCATAACCAGACTAATTGACAGCTTCCCTTGGCCCAATCCGGACAGACTACTAGCCATTCTCTGCAAGAACTAAGTTTTCTCCCCAACCTTTGCATATGTATCCATCAAAATGTTTCTACTTCAACCAGTTGTAGATAGCAGATATAGTCTGTATAGCACTCCTTATAATGCTTTTACTTGATGATGGTGACTAAAAATCAAAATAATTGGCATACTTGGCAAAATCCAAGTATCCATCATTATGCCTTCCAAGAATTAGCAGCAAAGCCACCCCAGTTCTAAATTCCAGAGCAGCAGCTCTAAAAGAAAAGACTAGGATGCTCCTGACAGCACTTTCTCTAGGAAAGAGATTCAGTTTCAGGAATAACCCCAGGGTTTATTTCTATACAATAATATAGAGTACGGTACTGAGAAAATATTTGTTGATCTTAAGAATAAGCATAGTTACTCTGACTCAAGGCCAAATACTTGGGACACATAGCCAAGTTTCTGCCCTATGGCTTCATCTAAAACTTCAGCATTAGTTTTGCTCAGTTTTTCCTTTGGTTTCTCTTAAATCAGTTCACTCTCCATGTAAGCACTCATCAGACCATAAACTTGAAAGTTCAAAGTCTAAAAGAATTAAGAACCCAAAGATCTCTAACGATGTCTACCAATCAAAATCACTTTAGTTTCCTAATGAGATGAAACAGATCTCAACTGTAAAGCAAATCCAAGGAAACTGGCATGCCAGTCTAATGGCCAACTTTGATGTTTTAGTGATAGTGCACCAGAAATGCTTATAGCAGGGTCAGAATTTGGTTTTGCAAGGCAGACATTTAGCCATTCACAAGTCATTTATCTAGCTGATCAAAGAACAAGAAAGTTCAAGGCAGGTATGTACTAAATCTATTACTCACTTCTGGACCACTAAAGTTACACAGCTGCTTATTTTGTCTTCAAAGAAGAAGGAATTAGTCATCAGTAGCCCCAGGTACGACTGGATTACCGAATCACACGCAGATTTTTAGCAGGGACACTGCTGTATGTTAAATTAACTGTCTTAAGATAATAAACTTGCCTTAAGTATTTTGTGAACTACGTGCCAGGGCACTGTGCTTAGGTCTGGCTGTGTCAACCAAAATGGGCTCCACATCAAATCAAGGAGCTTATATCCAGGATAGCATGCTTTAAAACCAGAGTAGCCTAGGAACTGCTGCCTCCATTTTCTTACAAATCAAGCCATATTCTTTTTTAAGTCTTCAAAATCCTAGATATGTAAAACAAATCGTTAAATGCACTCCTCAAAGGACTAAATCATACTTCTAAAGATATAAATAAAATTCTAGCAAAATGGCAACGACGCAAAAGTAAACTTTAACATGTTAAGAATGACCATCAATGACTATTAAACCCCATGCTTGCCCTGTTACCATGTTTCAGGACCTCACCGTTAAAAGATTTCAGGACCTCTAAATTTAACAGAATGGCCAACTCTGGAAGCCACTCTAACAATATCTCAGAGACCAAAGCTTAAAAGGAGAGTAAATTGTTCGTAAGTAACAAACACGCTTTGCAGACTTCGACTTTTCTGGACCAAAGCTTCATAAGCTAAAACCCAATTACTGAAATAAGCACCAAATTCAATCCTAACAGAAACGTCTTACATCACACTCATCTGGTCTGCAAGGAAGCACTTCTACCTCTACACACAGCACCAACAAGCATGTCTACTCCAGTATGCCTTCTCAATTACCACTGGCGGTAAAAAAAAGTATTAGTAATTTCACAACTATCTCCCTGGTTCTCAAGTCCAATCCATTTCAAGTCTTTCAAGGTTAAAATTTATGCTAATACGGGAAGCAGAGGGACAAAGCTATAGGCCAGAGATGTCAAGCACAAGCTTGCAGAAGGATCCAAGCAGTAATTCTCCATCCCTTCCCCGAGCATCTCCAGGATTGTCCTACCTAACACTTCATGTAAACATGGGGCTTGTGACTCAAGCCTCCAGCCCCAATAGGTGGAGAGAAGTTTCCTCGCCTCGGCTGCACATGGTCTGCAGAAGTTTGGCTGGAGTAGAGCGCGGAGCCTGGGTGGGAGCGGCAGCGTACTTAGTGCTGCAGGCGGCGGCGGCTGCGGCGGCGGCAGAGCAGCAGGAGGCGGAGGCGGGCGGGGGGAGGGGAGGCGGCTGGGGGGGCGGAGGGGGCTCTTGCCGCCACAGCTCTCTCGCCGCCTCTCCCCCCCGGCGGGAGCCGCTCTCAGCCTCTTTGCACTAGTCGCTCCGCTCTCTCGGTCATGTGACCTTAACGTAACCGGACAGGAAAAGCCCCGCCGCCGCCGCCGCCGCCGCGCCGGAGACACCGACCGCGGCGGCAGCAGCAGCAGCAGCAGCAGCGAGAAGCAGAGGCGGCGGCGGCGGGGAGAGCACGGCCAAGGCTGCCCAGCGGTGCCTCCTCCACACCCCCCGCCGCAGCGACACCGGCGACAGGTAAGCGCGCACCGCCTCCTCCTCCCGGGGCCGGTGCCCACGTGCCGCCCCCGGCCCGGGCTCAGGGAAAGCGAAGGGGGGGGCGGGGGCCACCGGAGCTCGCAAACGGTTCCGGCAGCGACGGTGGCAACAAAGAAGACGAATGACCCCAGTCCCGGGGCTTCAGCTGAAGGCAGGCGGAGGGCCCGGACCACACGGGGACCCGGTTCTGGGAAGCGAGGGCACGGGCGCCCCGCAGGGGCGGGGGCGGCTGCGCCTGGCGCCGGGGCTCTGGCCGCCTGACAAAACCATCCCCCGGAGCCAGGCGGCGGCGAGTCGGCAGCAGCTCCATCCGGGGCTTTGCGCGAGGGGGAGGGGACGGAAGCCGAGAGGGCGGGCGGCGGAGAGGAGGAGGGAGGGAGAAAGGGGAGGGGGGCGATTCGCGTTCCGTTCCCCGTCGCCGGTCCCTCCCTTCCCGCCGCCACCGCGAAGCGCGTCCCGAGCGGCGGCGGCCGGTGAGCGTCCCGCGCTGGAGCCCCAAGAGGCCGGCCCGTCAGGTGCGTAATCCTTCCGTAATCGCCTCGCCGCCGCCTCCTGCTGCTACCGCCGCTGCTTCTTCGGCGGCAAGGCTGCGAGCTGCGGAAGTGGGTTTGGGGGAGGGGAGCGGAGAGGGAGGGGGAGGGGAGGGATCCGGTCCGACCGGAGCAGGCCCGGCCTCTCTGGCGCTTCTCCCAGCTGCAGCGGCTCCTACAGCTGCTGCCGCTACTGCTGCGGCTCCGCCTCCCCGCTCGCGGGCGGGGGCGCGCACGCGCGCTTCCGGCCTCCTCGGGTCTCGCGCTGTCTCCCGCTCTCGCGCGCGCTCTTCCCCTCGCCCTGTCTGGCCACCCCCCCCGCCCCCGGCGCCGGAGCTGTTGCGCCGGCCGGGGCGTTGCGCACGGCGTAGGCGTCGGCATTGTGTTAAACTCCGCGGGACTTGGGCGAGCGCGCGCGCGCACGCGGGACTGAGGAAAGCGGAGAGCGTGCGGCGCGGCCCAAGTGCGTCGCTCCTCCTCTCCCCTCAGCACCTCGGGGATGGGGGCGGGGCCGGGGTGTGCGGCGCCTGGCCCCGCCCCCGGCCTCGGCGCCCGCCCTTGGCGGGGCGAGGCTGGCGGGACTAGGCTGAGTAGGTGGACGTTGAGCCGCTTTCTGGCAGAGGGTGGGGGGAAACGCTGGCCCCCGCCCGTGCCGCGGGGGTGGGCGCGCTGAGCGGCGGCTTCCAGCTTCCGCTCCACGGGCGATCTACGCCTCCGGTAAGGCCGAGGCTAGCCCAGAGCTGCGCTGTGGTTGCTGGCTGCTTGGCCTTGAGGCCGGCCTCCGAGCCGCGCTCCCGGCCGATGCGGCCTTCACACCCGTGTAGGGCTTCGCGGAGGGGAGGTTGGGGCGCGGAGGCTGCTTCCTGGGGCCAGAGTCGTTTCCTCGGTGTAGCGAAACCCCCAAACCATTCATTTTTTTTTTCTTTTTTTTTTTTCATTCATTTTTAAACAAGGCTGCAAAGAGACATGGTGATGCAAAAGGTGCTTAGGAAGCGAGGTTTTTGTTCCTTTTAGCTGGTAGTGAATTAAGACGGCAGTAAAGAAAGCAGGGGTAGCAGAGCGGGCAAGAAAGTGGTTGGGCAGAGTGAAAATGTAGTTATTGCTACGCCATTTACTGCGAGAACTTCAACTGCTGAACTCCTAATTATGCCGTAGGGAAATAACCCAGGCTCGTTGCCCCGCCCCCAGTTTGCGGTGTTCCTTAGCTCTTCATCATACAATGGGCCCCCTTGGCGTGTGAGTCTCAGGTCTATTCATTTTCATAGGTTATTGTTTTAGTAAAATAAAGCATTAAAAAGATCGGAATCACGGGCTCAAGCAGAATTCCAAGGTGCTCTGGGTTTCCTTAAACCCAGTCCTTCCTAGGACCGACCCTCTATGTTGACCCCTAATGGGTCACTGGAGCAGGGTATAAATATCACGAGCATTTTAGTCTGAGGGGCCTGAGATTTTATTAGGAAATCAGAACTAAGACATTTTAAACCCTAATTTCTCTGATTTATTACAAGCCAAAATTAATTGTTAAAGGAAATTTTTATTTTGCATTCTAAGTGATCTTGGTATGTGTCCAGGGCATTTTCAAACTGTTAAAAGTAATTTTGAAGAAGGAAGTTTACGACTAATAATACATTCCTGTAAACTGGGCGTTTCTCACTTAATAAATGTGTGGTTTATATAAGTTTATTTTCTAGCCAAAGACTTGACCTGTGTTGAAACCATCACCAGATCTCAAAGTACAAGAAGTGGCATACCAATGGTATCGGTGCCACAGATAGTCAACAGTGGAGGAACCCTGTTACGGGATGGCAGATAAACCACCCCTAAAGCTTTGCTGTACAGTCCAGCTGCTTACTTGCCAGTTTCAAAGCTTCTCTTCAGAGAGGACGTAAATACCCGGTGCTCCGCCACCTCTTCCCGTGGAATACACCAGCAACAGAGAATAAACACTAGATGTATTAGGTCATAGAATAAAAGCTATGACAGTTTCTTTCTTATCTTAATGGTTAATATGAACTTTGCACTGTCCTCCAAAATCTGCACTTTTGTGATATAAAATTTTTATTAAATTATATAAAATTGCATTTACCCCAGTTCCTCCAAGAAGATACATGTCGCTGTGTAAGGGGATATGCTTTTTCACCGGCTTGAGAATCACCAACATAGAGGTGGGAAGTGAAGGAGATGTCTAGGGCTGACCTGTGGCGTTGGCTTGGGGTCAGCTGCTTTGGAGTTGGGAGACTCTCCTACCATTTCTTACCTGTGGCTTGTGGCTTCATCCCTAGACCCACTCACCTTTCTGTGAAGTAACTTTTGAGACCGGGCAAGTAGTGTAGCGCCAGGCCATCACAGTAAGGGAGGAACTGCTGGTCAGCCGGAGACTTTACCATAAATTTCAAAATCCACCTGACAAAAGGGCATTGGTCACTTTTCCTACTTCCTTATGATCTTTGGGTCACAAAGCATGACCCTGAAAACCAAAAAGGGAATTGAGAATTTTTTTTCCTCCTAGAAAAAGAAATTTAACGTTCTAAGCATTAGGTCAAGAATACTTCTTAACCTTTTTTATGCTCAAGTAGGTTGTAATTTTTATTAACAAATTAAACTTAAATAATTAAATATTTCTTTGAATCCATAGTAAATACGGTTGTGTTTTACAGTGCTGATATGCCCTTGATGCAGTCAGTAGCCACAGAAAGAACACTTACAAGGAGTTGGCTGGCCAAGACGGTGAAGACTTTAGGCAAGTTTGAGGCTGGTATTTATGCTCAAATGCAGAATCCCCAGCTCACACGCATTGAGGTTTGCATCATGTGACATTCTCACATCAAGAAAGCTCAGTATGCAAAGATAGGAATTTGTAAAACACTTTACTGTATCTGGTTAAGTACTTATCAAACAAATCTTTTACTTTACAAGAGGCTTTCGTGTACAGTTTCTTTAAATATTGTGCACCCCTAAGTTCTGCATGAAGCAAGGGTGAACTTCAAAATAATGTGAGAACAATTTCAGAGCGTACACATGTTCTTCTATGCCCCGCCTAGTCATTTAGATTCTCCATGTCCCCAGAGTGATTCTGAACAGGGATTGTCTAAGTGTGGTCTACGGTCCCTTGTGAATCCCCAGGACCCTTTCAGGGTTCCATAAGGTCAAAGCTATTTTCCTAATGATACTAAGATGTTACTGGCCTTTTTCACTGTTGACCAAATGTGTCAACATTGGGGAGATCTGCATAACTCAATGAACTGACATTTTCCAAATAACCAATAGGCAGTGTTAAAAGTCATGAATGGGTAAACGATCCATTCAAAGTGTAAGAGACAGCAATGAATTTTACTGTAATTGAGCAGGTAAATTTCATTCATTGATGTATAAAACTTTTAGATCGCACAACTAACCTTTAAGAAACTACCACTTGTCAAGTTTTGGTGTAATATCAAAGAAGAATATCCACAATTACCTGAAAAGTCTACTTAAATGCTTTCTGTTTTTTTTTTAACTGCGTATGTGGGTGAGACTAGATTTTCTTTAATACTCAACCAAAACAGACATCACAGCAGAGTAAATGGAGAAGCAGGGTGAATGCAGAATCCAGTTGTCTTCTATCAAAGAGATTTGTAAAAATATAAAAAGATGCCACTTCACTATTTTTTTGTTATTTTGGAAGATATAATTTTTTTTCACAAAAATGTGTTATTTATATTAACATGCAACGGGCTTGTTATTGCTATGTCTAATTGAACTAATAAATGTTTTTAAATTTCTCAGTTTTAATTTCTAATATAAATCTCAATAGTTATATTCCATATAAACAAAAGCTCTTGATATCATCAGTAATTGTAAAGAGTGTGAAGGGGTCCTAATACCAAAAAGTTTGAGAACCCTGAAATAAAATATTGAAGTGAATTAGTCAGTTAAGTCTTTGAGTTAAAATATATTTGGAGCTCCTCTCTGGCATACATGGAGCTGCACCTATAGGTGATTATGTTTTCTTCAGATTCATTTTACTAATCAATCATACAACATATGAAAAAGGAAGGCAATCTCTACTTTGGAGGGTTATTAGAAGCAAATTAGGTTAGGTTTTAAATTTTGCTGTGTGGTCACATCCACATCTACGTTTCCTTAAAGTTGGTTGTAGCATAATACCTTTCAAATTATCACTTAAATATCAACTCTTTTTAGCCATAAATCTCTGACCTGCTTCTCCTTGACATCTGAACTATCCCTGAACTCCCTCCTTCTGACCTCAACTTATACTCAGAAATTAAAAACTAATTTTAATGTTAACTTAAGCAAAATACAATTAAAAAGAAATCTTTTACAAATGCAATGCTTTCCAAAGTCAGAATAAGTGCCAGTGGTAAGTGTATGTCCCTCCTTTTCCTAATTACTATGGGGAGGATTGACTAAAGAAATGTTAAGAAAACTATGTCAACCTATCATCACAACTAAAGACATTTCCTAGCCTCGAAGTACGGTTTTAAAATATATTAAAATTCAAACAACCAGCCTCATTCAAGTTTACTTTATAGGCCCTCAAATATTAATTATTAATAATACTAATTGAAAAAGCAGTTTTTTCCTCCTGGTAAGTGGTCTAAACTACTACTTGAAAGAATCAATCTTACTTGTGGGTAGTGCTTTTTCTATTACTGAGGTGTCCTGTGCATTACAATATTCATTTATGTTTCACTTAAATAAAATCAAGGACTCCAGAGGACCCTTTTAGTGCCCTTGAAATGGGTAATCTAAGTGGTATTTAGTATCTTAGAAGGGCTATTATCTTTAAAAAGTGAATCATCAATTCCCAAAAGCTGTTTTGGTCTCCTGTTCTTATACCAAAAATGAAGGAGGAACTTGGGTTGTCAAAATATAATGTGATTACATACGTCCCATTCAGCTGTTCCTCCAGAAGATGAGTCATTTACTTAAGGATCAGCCCACCGTGTGCTGTGTGATGGCAGCTGACAGCACTCGACATCTAGGTAGTAGCCCATTTTCAGAGTGATACAGTGGTGAAGGCAAAACCCAAAGCATTAAATAATATAAATGATTCTTTGTATTTGGCTTTGGAAAGTGTTTTTAATTTATTTCAACATGTTACATCTTACAGTCTCTGAATTTGCTTACGAAAAAAGCCACTTTGTACACCTGTACGTACATAAGAAGGCATTCTGTGCAATCTCACTTTTAACAATTGACTCCCCTCTTTATCTCTACTTGTCTTCAGTTCCTCTCTGCTCACTATTCTGATTTAGGAAAGACAAATGATTTTTTTTTTTAACGTTCCATTTATAGTGTTGAATGGGTGGGGGCTTTATGTAGGTCTTCAGTTTTATGTCAGGTTGTTGGCCCTCTGTGACTACGACTGGTAAGAACTTTTAGGAATGACCTGTAGAGCAAGGTAGTGTCGTGGAAGGAGTGTGAAATTTACACCCAGAAGACCAGGGTTCAGTGGACTCCTGTTAGTTTTAACCTCTTTGAGCTATCATGTAATGATTTAAGGATGTGACTTCTAGAGTCAGACACACCTGGCTTCTCCAAAGACTCTCTGACATAAATTACAGACAAGACTTCGGAGTTCCAGACCAACATTACTGACCGACAAGTACCCTACATCCCTACCTGGCATGTCTCAAAAGCATCTCAATCCCAACGTGTCTGGACCTAACCTCATGATCTTCCCCCACAAAGCTGGGTTTCTGCCTGTGCTCCCACCACTGGGGGGAGCCCCATGCTCTATCCAGTTACACAAGTTAGAAATCTGGGGATTACCTAGGACACCTTAATCTCCCCCACCCTCCTCCATTGAATCCACCAACAACCAGTTCTGCTGATTTTTTTATCTTCTGTTTTTCAAATTCTGTCCATCTTCATCGCCACCACCCGATCTGTCATCTCTCTTCTAAACCACTGGAAGACCTCCCCTCTCAACCACTTCTAACAGGCCTCCCCTTGCCCACCTCTTTGCCACCATCCCCTGTTTGGTTGGCCCTTCAGCTGCAGCCATCTGATCATGTAGATCAGCTCAGAATGATATTTATATCGTACACCTCTGGTCATGTCACCTTTCTTCAAATTCCCTTTGGGAGCTCCTCACTGCTCTTAAGATATGGACCAGAATCCTTAACAAAACCCGAGTCTTCAGCTTCACCTGCCTCATTCGTCTCTGGCTCTTTGCCCTTCAGCCACATTGACCTTCTTTTAGTTCCTCAGTTGCATCTTGTTCCCTCCTGCCTTAAGGCCTTTGCAAATGCTGATCCCTCTGCCTGGAATACTCTACCTTTGCCCAGTTAACTCTTCTCGTTCTTTAAATATCTTCTTAACTTGTATTTCTTCACAAACACCTTCCCTGACCCACAATCCCCAAATTAGACCCTAGTTTTATGACCTCATAGTTCCTTATATTTTTCTTTGATAGTTCTTATCAGAGTTGGCTATTAGAAATCTGTGCACTTACTTGATTATACCCTTGAACTCTGTGTATTCTTCATACTTGTATCCACTGCCCCTGGCACCTTAGGAAGCTCTCATCATGTGCATGACCACTTCCCAGGTCTGCTTCTTAAGAGCTGGCTCTGCATGTGGGCAAGTTACTTAACTTCCCTAAGTCTAAACTTCTTCTGGAAAAAGGCTAATTAATCCTTGACACACAAGTGGTCATTTATTATTAATGCTGTGGTTATTATTATAATTAATAATGAAACAAATAGTAAAAGACAATATACCATGGTATTGACCAGGATTAAATGATGTGTGTGAAGGGTTATTACAAACTATAAAGCACTATTAAGAACATAATTATTAGCATGAAGAAACACGAGGTGACATTTTAAAATTGAAAAATTGTTCCAAAGTATAGCACACATTAAATTGATGAGAATTTTGGAGTTAATCTAGGAAAAACAGAAACTGAACTTTTACCCCCAAATCACCCAACTAGTCAGGGGCCAACCGATGATTGGAACTCAACACTCTTCTCCTCTCTAAACATGTAGTTTTTAATTTATTTAACAAATATTGAACCTCAGACAGTATGCTTAGGCACATGGGATAAAGTAATAGATGATAAGTAGCACTCAATGCTGGCTTTCCAGAAGCATCAGGCAGGTTCGCAGAGGCTCTGGAGGTAAGAAGACCCTCCAGTCTTGAAGGTCAGGGAAATTTTGCAAAGGACAAGTGGAGCTGGGGGGGAGGGGCAGGCGGTCAGTTGTGGTCCCTCTGCAAGTGGCACATTCAAAGGTCCTGCACAGAAGTTCCAAGGCCCAGTTCAAACAGGCCCCGTCTCCTGACCATGTGAGTAGAAATCAGGTTGCTGAGCTGCTCAGCTTTGAGAGGGAGGCCCCTGAGCAGTGAGTGTTATGTTCTGTTAGGAGCCCAAGAATGGCCTGGGCATTCAGGACATTTTCTGGGCAAAGAAAACTGCAGTTTATCTGTTCACCCAGAATTTCCCAAGTGAGTGAAATACATCATTCTGTCTTCGTTATCGTCAACATACTCAGATAAAACTGGATTTGTGATCATACCTGGACTTCAGAACAATGGGACACTTGTTGATCGCTTGGTAAAGACCACCAAACGGACAGTCTTGTATCAAGAAAACAATTAGGCACAACTTAATGTCATAAAGTAAAACTTTATGTTGTAATTTTTTTGCATTAGAAAAATTTTTTTTTCCATATGTTGAATGTAGTGCCACTGTACTTCCTCTAGAAGTATATTCTGAAGTTATGTCCTGTCTACCTTTTTATGTTGAAAAGCCCTCCATTCCTAGCAGGTATGTAAATATTTTATGTCTTTTCTTTCAAAATAAAGAGGGAGCACACTCTGTTGGACCCCCAGTTTCAAGGTTGCTTGGTTTGTTTTTAGTAGGTCTTGGCAGCCCAGAAGTCTGGAAACCAATAGTTTAGATTAGCACTAGAGCATGGAATGCAGAGTGAGCAGCGGTGAGGTCACCTGTAAGCCATGTTGAGGAATCTGGGATTCATCCTGAAGGCGGTGGGGAAACAAGAGGAGGATTTTCAGCAGGATGGTAACATCAGATTTGCCTTGAAAAGATGGTTCTAGCTGTTTCATACGGATAGGTTGGAGAGGCTAGAGCTGGAAACGGGGAGATGAGTAGGGAGGTAGAGTTAAGGCGTGGGGTGGGATAAAGAGTTTAAATTGGTGGCACGTGGGTGGCATATGGGGAGTGAGAGGTAGAGGGCTGAAAGGGGAGTCGGGGTTCCTGGCTTGGTCGAGGGGTAGATGATGGAGCCATGCGCTGAGCTGGGGATACAGATGGAACAGGTTTGTGTCTATCGCTTTTATTGTCCCTTTGGGATCTGAGTTGTTTTGCCTAGACTGAATTTAAGGTTCCTTTGGGACAGCCAAGTGGGAGTGGACCAGATCACCGCAGAGAGTCTGCAGAGTGAGAAGTGGGCTGTGGACCAAAAGCAGAGGAGCAAAAGAGGAATCTTGATGGGGATTAAAATAGAATAGCCAGAGGTGAGATGAAAACCAAAGTGCGGCGGCCTGGAAGCAGGGCCCAAATATTTATGGAGCAGGAAGAAGGGTATTAAATGCGGCAGAGAGGTCGAATAAACTACTTTTCCATTGGGCTGGGGAGCAAGAGGCCATCAGTGACTTTGGCGGGCAGTGCAGGGCCATTTCAGTGCTCGCGGGCAGCAGCAATAAGGTTGGGTGAGCAGTTGATGGCGGTGGGAAGAGCAGATGTCCATTTCCTCAAGGGGGCGTAGCCTGGAGCAGAGCCAGCCCGTGAAGATGCTGCATCTTCAGCCTACGCAGCACTGTGCAAGTAAAGCCTCATGGAAATGATTATGAAGGGGGCCGTGATAAGGAAAGAAGATTGGTGAAAGGGCGGTACTGTCCGCTGGATGGGGGTGGGGCAGGAGCTCCCTGAGATGCTCCAAGCCCGGTACCCTCTCCTCCCTCTACCCTCTTACCCCGTTTTCTCAGGTTCACTTATATATGTGAGAATCTAGGGGGTTGTTTTTCTTTTTCCCACTGAGAAAGGCTTTTTGGTCTCTAGAGTAAAGAAGATTTTCAAAAATTGATCTGTATGGGATTTTCCCCCCATGTGAAATATGAACATATGACACATTTTCTTTGTTTCTCCTTTCATTTGGTTTTTCCACTTTTCAGAGACTCCAGACATGTGTTCTGCCTTCTGTATTTGAAAGACACATTCAGTTCATTTCCTATTCTAGATGCCCCTAAATTGAGATCCTAAAATAACTAGTAGACCCTCTTTAAAAATAAACGTTTTGCAGTTTTATCATAGTTTTATTCTTATGATCTGAGTAAGATACTTACGTTAGTCCGTTTTGGAACAAGGGGAGAGCCATACATTTTGCTAAATCGAAGAGATGATATATAGCCATTCATGTAAAAATCCCAAACCTCAAAATCGTCCTATAAAATGCTGATAAATGTGATGAAAATTTTATATGTCAAAAATCTCTCTAAAACAAAAGAGAGAAAAATATTAGCAACATATGTGACAAAGGGCTCGTTTTCTTTATATACAAAGGGTTTTACAGATAAGAAAAAAGAACAAATAACCTGATAGAAAATGGGCAAAGCTCATGAAGAGAAGCAAGAGGACATAAAAATATACTTCAGCTCATCATTAAATCCATAGAAGGTAAAAAGCGATATTGGCAAAGATTCTTTAAAAAGTGATAATACCCAGTGTTGGCCAGAGTGTGGGGAAATGGGTGGGGTGGATGGACACTATTGTGTGTCCATAATATTTGAATCTCTTATAACAAGTATATACACTTTAAAGTAGACATTAAGAATCCCCTATTAATTTTAAACAGACATACTTGTATGTAGTGCGCTCCAAAAAATCAAATGAACCCCAGTTTAAACCCTACTTCTTGTTCTTAGGTATTCTATAATCTTGGGCAAGCTACCTGACTTCCCTAAGCCTGATTCCTCATTTGTAAAATGTGGTTAGCAAAACCTCAAATAGCTCAAGTCAGTGTGAAAGTAAATGAATGACATATAGGTATTATACTTTTTGTAGAGAAAGGCAAGTTAGTAAGATGGGAAAGGAAGTGTTCTGGCGCTTTTCAGAGAACAGCCTTGAAGGCAAGTTTCTAAAGTTATATCCTGGTGGAGGTCAGATGAGAGCGATATTTCTTAGTCATCCCGGTTACTTTGCCACCTGGCAATGTCCCTGTCTCTCCTTCCTGATCTTCATGCTTTCGCCTTCTCTGACATACGCAGAAAACACTGGGGAACTAAGTTCCCGATCCACGCCACTGATGTTCACCTGCAAGCAAGACTACAGTCCAGGTCTCTTCACACTCAAACTCCTGCAAACAGGGATGGCTCTCCTGCCCCTCATGCTTGGATATATAGCTCTTGGTAGAAAACACGGTACTTGACATTCTGGAGTCTTGCTCTGTGACCAGATCAGTCTCCTAAAGAATCATTCCACTTTGTTCGTTTACTTTAGGGCACACTTGTCAATTTCTGTATCTGCCAGCTCATCCCCAGAACCTAACCCTAACCCTAGAACAGGAGGGTGAGGCGTTGAGCACCAGCTGAGTAAGAATCGATGTGTTTCTGTTTCTATATTTGTTTTGAAGCTTACCGGTAATGCTCTCTCCACAGTCGCTTCCCTGATTCTGAAGTTAAGCATCGTGGTTATCCATTTTTAATCTAATTAATTAATGTGTGATGGGCTTTCCTTTTTTAACTTTTTATTTTGAGATAACTGTAGATTTACAAGAAATAATACAGAAAGATCTCATGTACCCTTTACCCAGTTTCCTCTAATGGAAACATCTTGCAAAATTCTGCTCCATCACAACCAGGGTATTGACATTGACACCGTTGAGCTGCAGAACATTTCTGTCACCACAGGGCTCCCTCCTGTTGCCCTTCTATACAGCCAAGCATCATTGTCCTCCTCTCCCCTCGCCCCTCCACCACTAATCTGTTCTCTACTTCCATAATTTTCAAGAATGTTATGTAAATGGAATCATACAGTATGTAATCTTTGGGCACATAATTCACCCAGGTTGTTGCCTGTTTCTGTAGTTCATTTCGTCTTAAGGCTGAGTAGTTTCCTGTGGTTTGGGCATACCACATTGTTTTAACTGTTCAGCCATCGAAGGGCATCTGGGTCACTTCTGGTTTTTAACTGAGGAGTAAAGCTGCTGTGGATATACAGGTGCAGATTTTTGTGTGAACCTAAGTTTTCATTTCTCTGGGATAAACGTCCATGTGTGCAATTGCTGGGTAGTATGGTAGTTACATATTTAATTTTTAAAGAAACTGCTTACTTTTCCAGAGCGGCTGCACCGTTTCACCTTCCCACCAGCAATGGCATGAGCAGTCCATTTCTCCGCATCCTTGCCAGCACTTGATTGTTGTTCTTTTATATTTGGCCACCCTGCTAGGCATGTGGTGAATCTCTCTGTGGTTTTAATCTGCTTTTCCCTAATCGCTATTGAACTGTCTTTTCATGTGTTTGTTTGCCATCTGCATATCCTCACTTCAGGTATTTTGCCCATTAGGTTTCTAATCCGATTGTTTTTGTACTGTTGACTTTTGAGAATTCTTTATATATTCTAGATACTAGTCCTTTATCACATTCTTTTCTCCTACTTTTTAGCTTGTCTTTTCATCCTCTTACCAGGGTCTTCCTCAGAACAAAAGTTTTTAATTTTTATGAAGTACAGTTTATCAATTTCTCCTTTTATGCTTTGTACTTTGGATGAATCCTAGATTCTCTAAGATTTTATCCCATTTTTTTCCCCAAAAATTATAGTTTTGGTGTTCTACATTTAAGTCTGTGATGCATTTTGAGTTAATTTTTATGTAAGATATGAGACTTAGAGATCAAAGTTCTTTTTCTTTTCTTTTTTCCTTTTCCTTTTTTTTTTTTGTCTATGGAAGTCCAGTTGATCCGGCACCATTTGTTGAAAACTGTTCTTTCTCCAGTGAATTATTTTTGTGCCTTTGTCAAAAATCTACTGTACATAATTATGTGGGTTTCTCTATTCTGTTCCATTGATCTGTGTGTTTATCCCTCCGTCAGTACCATACAGCCTTGAATACTGTAGCTATATAATACATCTCGAAATTGGATAGACTGATTCCTCCCGCTTTATTACTCTTTTTAAGAACTGTTTTAGCTATGCTAGTTTCTTTGCCTTTGCATAAACATTTTAGAATATTCTCGTCTGTATCTACAAAGAAAATCTTGCTGGGATTTTGAAAAGAATTATATCAAACCCATATATCAATTTAGAAAAAATTGATTTATCTTATGTGTTCCTAAACATAAATACAGTATGTCTCTTCATTTATTTAGATCTTCTTTGATTTCTTTCACCAGCATTTTGTAGTTTTCAGTATACAAGTCCTATATGTGTTTTGTTAGATTTAAATCTATGTATTTCATTTTTTGTATGATTATAAATGATATATTTCTAATTTCAGTGTCCACGTGTTCAGTGTTAGTATATAGAATTACGATTGGGTTTGTTTGTTTGTTTTTGGCTGCGTTGGGTCTTTGCTGCTGCGCGGCATGTGGGATCTTCCCGGACCAGGGGTCGAACCTGTGTCCCCTGCGTTGGCAGGTGGAGTCTTAACCACTGCACCACCATGGAAGCCCTACAATTGGTTTTTATATGTTTATCTTGTATCCTGTGGCATGGCCGAAGTCGTTTAGTAATTCCAGGAGGTTTTGTGGATACCTTGGGATTTTCTGTGTATATAAAAGTCATGTCATCCACAAATAGGGACAGTTTTATTTCTTCCTTTCCTGTCAGTATGCGTTTTATTTCCTTTCTTGCTTTATTGCTCTAACTAGAATATCCAGTACTATATTGAATAGTGAGAATGGACATCCTTGCGTTGTTCTCAGTCTTAAGGAGAAAGCATTCGCTCTTTCTCCCCATTAAGTACACTGTTGAGTATAATGTTGATATTTGTGTGCTGGGCTTTTATAAATGCTGTTTGCCTGTGGGAAGGAACACATCAGGATTTGATACACCGGCTCCCCCAGAGGCAGTTCCCCTACTACAAATAGATTGAGGCCATGTGGTTTGCTGGAGTGAAGTATGAGGAATTAAAGAGGCTAGAACCTTGGAGTCAGAACATTCAGATTTAAGTTTTGACTCCCCCCACCTTCTGGCCAGATGGGCCAGGCTAACTACTTGCACCTCTCGAAGCCCATTTCCTCCTCCACAGAAGATGGAGAAGAGGACCAGTCCTGAGCCCTCACCCTTGAGGAGTAACCATGTGGGGTTATTATAGCCCTGCCGGCTGCAGCTCCTGTCCACGGCAGGAGCTGGAGGATTGTCCAGACTTGGTGAGATCTTGGCCCTACCCTGCTGTGGCCACACCCCAGCACCTCAATTTACTTCTCTCTCTGGAAGGTTGGACAACTTCTGATGGATCATTAGAATTTGCGTTTGGAATCTTAAACTCAAAGACAAAAGATCCAGGAATGTTTGCTGTCTGGCGGGCTGACGGCTCAGGCCCATTTCCTGGTTCCTCCACTTACCATCTGTATAAACTTGGGCAAAGCACGCAGTCCCCGAATTCACCATAAATTTCATCATCTGTAAAATGGGAGTAACAACAGAACTACTTCACAGGGCTGTTGTGAAGACTGAGTGAATTTATGTAACGTTTCTAGCAGTGCCTGACATATTAGCCGTGACCATTACTGTTGGTGACTATAAAGACACTACTTATTTGTGAATCATCTTTCTTAAAACAAAATTGTTTGCTTTGCAGATTTTTTAAAAAATGGATTTGGCCAACCATGGACTTATTCTTCTGCAACAGTTAAACGCTCAGCGAGAGTTTGGTTTCCTGTGTGACTGCACGGTTGCCATCGGCGATGTGTACTTCAAGGCACACAAATCAGTTCTTGCTTCATTCTCCAATTACTTTAAGATGTTGTTTGTCCATCAGACCAGGTAACTAACGTGGTTGATAATAATCTAATGACTGTAGACTCTGAACTTCCGTGGCCCTCTTTCCCGTGAACATGCGCTTCGCCCTCATCACCACCGGGGGTCTCGCCGCCTCTCCCCAGGTTCCAGTCCCTCATCAGCTCGCTTGCCCCGAGCAGCCCCTCCACCTCCGGGTAGCCACGCTGGGGGTCACCTACACAGTCAGGAGCGGCAGGGTCGGGTCCACTACGAAGGCAGCTTCCTCTCACTCCTCCGGCCCCGTCCCGGCTGTCGCCCAGGCTTTGAGTATTTATCCTTGTCTCCTAATGAGAAGCTTGGCAGCCTGAATTCCCACAATTTCCTTCTTTTCTCTCTTAAAATGTCTCAGTCTCCTTATCTTTGCACAGTTTTTTTCTTCCCATCTCTCTGTCTTGGGGAAAAGGGCCCCTGGTTGTCTAAGGAAAACAGTCTTCCTCCTGCCCTTATGCTCCCAGATCCTACCCTGTAGTTTTCATTCTGTACTTTCCATTTCATACTTGTGCCCCCCATTGCCATCCCCAAGCCTGTGGAGGCTCAGCCCTTCCGCGACACGGCTGTCTACCTGCGAGATGGTGCTGCTTTTCCTTTGTTTCACTGTGAAAGTTCTACAAAGGATGACCGATGGCCTCGCTTCCGCTCTCCTCATCCCACACTCTTCCTCTCCGTTGGCACTGTGGTTTCCACCCATCGCTCCACTGGCATCATTTTTCCAAGGTCGCCTCTTCATCAGAATCACTGCCTCTTCCCAGTCTCTGTCGTCCCTGACCTCTGCAGCCTTTGCGACTGTTTTCTTCCTTCTGAAGGGCTGTCACCTGCATTTTGATGACTCTGAATCCCCCTTGTTTTTCTGCCTTCTCCACAGGCGCCTCCTGCACTTTTGGTGAGTGGGGTCTCCACGCTGCTTTCTCTCTGCCTCTCCTGATGGGCGCTCATCTTTTCCTGGGTCTTGCCTCTGCTGGAAACCCGTTGACAGCTCTGGGCTTGATCTTTCTCTGTCTCCAGAACTCTGTTTCCCAAGGCCACAGGCTGCCTGCTGGACATCTAGAATTGAATATCCTCTTTTATCTCATTTTGCATGCCTAAAACTGAATTAAGTCTTCCCTGAAGTCCCTTCTGACTTCCCTATTTTTTTTTATCTTCAAGTAAACCATACTAAAAATCTCTCTAAAATCGTATCCTGTCGGTGCCCAAATCATGTTTTCTTCATAATTACCTCTCACATTAGTTCTTTCCTTCCCTTCTCACTTCCATTTCCTAATCATTTTCCACGTTACTGTCAGATTAATATTCCTAAGCATTGCTTTGATTGGAGTGTGCCTTTGATCCGAATATTCCTAAGCATTGCTTTGATTGGAGTGTGCCTTTGATCCGAAACCTACCAGATTGTGTTACTCCTTTGATTGGAAACCAAGAGGACACCCATCACACATCAAAATAGCACACAGATTCCTCATTCTGTCTTTCAAAGCCCTGCAGGCATGAAGCCTGACCTCCTTCCAGCCTGTCTCCCGACCGCGCCCCACCTGGACCACGCTTTGCTGGCCTTCTGCCCACTCCCTGAGTTCTAGTTTACACATCACCTCTTCCGTGACCTCCGCCCCCTCAACAGTCAAGTGAGCGGAAATGATGAAAAGCAGTCTCTTCCTCTCTCAATAGCGCTTTATTTATGCCGTTTTGTACGAGCAACATATTTTCCCTTTGTTGTTGTTATTTGCGTACTTACTTACCACCCCTCCTCATTTGTAAGATGCTTGAGGGCAAAGACTGGGTTTTACAAATGTTTTTGAACATTTGCAGCCAATAGTTCGGGGATTTGTACATAATAGACACTTGATAAATGTCTAGAGGAGCAGAATGGGGGATTAGTAGGATTAATGGCAGGCGGAGCTTGCTTTATCTTGGGACACTAAGGATGCTTCTGTTTCCTTCTTTGTCAGAGACATCACAGCTAATAGGCACTGGAAGTCTCTACGCAGTGAATGAAATTGTCTTGCAAAGGGACAGGTTTTCATTTTGAGGCATAAAAGAATATAATGTAACGAGTTTTAAATAGATGCAGGAAACTTAAGTGTAGAACAGTAAGCAAATACCTTTCTAACAAAGGAATGTGATGTTGGTGCAGAGAGGAGCCAAGTTTCAGCAACAGTGTGTTATTGCCCCAGAGCTGGCGCGTGCCATTTGGGCTGCCTGAGGCCTTGACCACCTCTGGTGAGAGGAGAATACTGCGCGAAGACCACAGCCATGCTTTTAACTGCTGGCTACTGTAGAGATAGACCAAGAATACAGTTTTTTCACACTTAAGAAGAATGTTTTATGTCTGCAGTTACCACTAGATGTCTCTGTCTTATGGACACTCTCTAAGTGAAAGTTGTAAATCATGTAGACTTGGAGCTCTCAAAAATAAAACAGAGACAGGCCTTGCTAAGTACAACCTCTGACAACATCTAACGTTATTTTAAAATCTTTACTTTCAAAGTTCTTTAAGCCCAACTTTTACTTGAAGAGTCTAGTGAAGGAAAGATTGAAAATGTAAATGACTGTGAAAGTTTACAGGAAGGACTTGTAGCTGTGCTAAAACTATATTTTTCCTCCATAAAAGTGTTACGTCAAACAGACATCTGCAAATCAAACCACTTAGGTATAAGCATATTGTAGAGAGCTGTGTCCTTCCCAGAGCACTTGCAAATGACCAGAGTGGCCCAGAGCAAGCTTGAGAGAATCGACAGGAGGTCTGGCTGACTGGGAGGGAGAGCCGTCAAGGACAGCAATGGCTGGAACGTAACATAAGGAGTTTTTGGGGTTTTTTTTAATTGGTTGCTAACTTTTTTTTTTTTTTTTTTTTTGGCTGCGTTGGGTCTTCGTTGCTGCGCACGGGCTCTCTCCAGTTGCGGCGAGCAGGTGGCCACTCCTCGCTGCAGTGTGCAGGCCTCTCATCGCGGTAGCCTCTCCCGCTGCGGAGCACGGGCTCCAGGCTCACGGGCTCACGGGCTCTAGAGCGCACGCTCAGTAGTTGTGGCTCCGGGCCCAGCTGTTCCGCGGCATGCGAGACCCTCCCGGACCAGGGCTTGAACTCGTGTCCCCTGCATTGGCAGGTGGACTCCCAACCACTGCGCCACTAGGGAAGCCCTAAGGAGCTTTTAAAATAACTTCTGAAGTGTCTTGAGTGTGTCTATGTGCTTCTGCTTTAAGAAAAGAAAAAAAAGTGAACAAATCAGGATAAATTGGCATCTGGAAACCTCCCAGAGCCCTGGGCACTTGCAGTAAACCCCAGGGACACGCCCTTTCCTCTCCCTGGGGGCTCCTCACTAGCTCTGCGGGCCCTGGAGTCCTTCCTTCTCCCTCTAAGCCTGGCTGAAGTGTGGACGGGGCCTCCCCAGCCCCATCCCTTCTTTGCCATCAGAAACTGTATGAAGTTCTTTAAAATTTGAGAGATTTACTGTCCAGTCACCTCCATTCACAGTCGTAGACAGAGGACAACCTATACAATAACAAATAAGGGGAAATTATAAAACTTACAACAGAGTTTTTCTGGAAAGGGGCCCTGCTTTGTATTTACCTCTCATGGATGCTGAAAAATGTAGCCCTGCTTTGGATTTCTGCCCTTCCCTCTTCTCTGCCCTGGGGGCAGCGGGGCTCTCTCTCCCCTCCTCCTGCCCGGAGGAGCATTCCTACCCACAGAATAAAAGGTGCCCTATGGTCTCCTGGGGGTGATTTGCATCTCTGAAGGCCTGTGGCTTTCCGGTTCATTAGGCCTTTGCCTGGCCCTGGAAAGATCCCCAGTAGTTAAGTCTTCAATCAGGAGTTGACTGCTTACATTATGAAAGTGTCCTTCAGCACACCTAATCCCTGCAGCTTTATTTTGAATATTGCATTTCCCTAAAGCATCTAAATATGTTCTAGTATTCACATAATATTGTTGGCACTTACCTTGTGCTTAAAGGGAGGCCCACCCAATAAAGACACGAATGATCTGTGTGTCTTTTTTAAAAACAGAGTGACATAAACTCTTCCTCTTTCTACCGTCAAAGGGGTGCTGGTTTTTAGGCTTGATCTTTATTCTTTGGCTTCCATACTTTATAGTCAAACATTTTCCACATGATTATTTGTATGCCGTCATGTTGAAATACACACACATTGATAGCGATGCAGTAGTTATCCAAATCTATTTTGTCACAAATTGCTATTAAAGTCACTTCCCCCCTTTTTTTAACAGAATAAAATATTAAATTTAGAAGAGCAGAATATACTGATACTATTTTAGCATATTGGGAAATATTTGTTAATAAGATAAATAGCTTAATAGTAATAGTAAATCTAATAGTAATAAGTGGTATAATCAAAAATGATTGTAAATTCTAAAGGAATTCAAGGAAGGTGTCTTTAAAGTTTAAAAATGCACTGTCGGGCTTCCCTGGTGGTGCAGTGGTTACGAATCCGCCTGCCAATGCAGGGGACACGGGTTCGAGCCCTGGTCCGGGAAGATCCCACGTGCTGTGGAGCAACTAAGCCCGTGCACCACAACTACTGAGCCTGCGCTCTACAGCCCATGAGCCACAACTACTGAGCCCTCGTGCTACAACGCCTGAAGCCCGGGTGCCTAGAGCCCGTGCTCCACAACAAGAGAAGTCACCGCAATGAGAAGCCCACGCACCACAACGAAGAGTTAGCCCCCGCTCGCCGCAACTAGAGAAAAGCCTGTTCACAGCAACAAAGACCCAACACAGCTAAAAATAATTAAATAAATAGTTAAAAAAAAAAAAATGCACTGTCTATAGAATATATTCACTCAGTGTGTGATAGCACACATACCTCATAATATGTAGATATACATCTCACTGATTGATAATGATGCATTAGCGTTTCCCTAAGGGCCCAGGGAGAGTTCTTGGGACTTTTTATTATTGTTGCTTGAATCAGAATGCTGTTTCTGGGGTGATGCAAACACTAAAGTCTAAAAGTTCTAAAATCAATTTTGCCACAACTGCTTTAGCTACCTCAGATAAATCATTTAACTTTGGGGGACCTCAGTTTCCATGTCTGTCAGATGGGAATAGTCAGATCTGCCTCATCTACTCCACAGGGTTGTCTTCATGCTCCGAAGACTCTTGGTGCTTTGGCTTAGGAGTTAGACTCAAATTTAAATCCCAGTTCCGTTGCTTACTAACTCTGATACTGAGCAAGGTATAAATTCCTTTGAACCTTAACTCCTTATCTGTAAAATGAGAATTAATGGCAATTAAATGAGAAAATGCCTATAAATCCCAGCTGCAGGGACTTCCCTGGTGGCGCAGTGGTTAAGAATCCTCCTGCCGATGCAGGGGACACAGGTTCGATCCCAGGTCCGGGAAGATCCCACATGCCGCGGAGCAACTAAGCCCGTGCGCCACAACTACTGAGCCTGCGCTCTAGAGCCTGCAAGCCACAACTGTTGAGCCCATGTGCTGCAACTACTGAAGCTCACGCACCTAGAGCCCGTGTTCCGCAACTAGAGAAAGCCCACGCACAGCAATGAAGACCCAAAGCAGCCAATAAATAATTATTAATTAATTCTTTTAAAGATAACTGGAGAATATTAGAAACAATTTTTTAAAAAAAATCCCAGCTACAGTTCTAATGATGAGGATGATTACATTTGTTAAGGAACTGAGTTGTCCCAGAGCTGCTTTTCATGCAATCTGGCAATGCTGGGGCAGTGATCTGACTCCATTCGAGCTAGAATGTGCTTTGCCGTTCCTGTTCTTCCCAGCTCTACAGCACCCCATCCCCATGCTGGCGAGAGCAGAAGGTTGCAGAGCGGGGGTAAAATGAGGTTTTCCTTTTTCTCGCTTTTGTTGTCTTGCTCTTAGGCACTAGTCCAGCTCCTCCATGTTATATTGTTTGACTCTTACCTTGAAAGATCTGCTGAGCTCTGGATGGCCCTGGATCAATACAGAGTCCTAGACATTTAGCTAAAAGATCTGCAGGTCAGTGGTTCTTAACCATCTACTGGGTCACAGGCCACTCTCAGATAGAAAGCAATGGATCCTCTCCATAAAACACAAAGTTTTTTATATATGATATAATTTTACGTAGATTACTAGGAGAAAAACTGCTTCAAGAGTCTATGAGTTAAGATACCACATTTGTTTAACATGAATTTTCCTTTCTCGGTCCTTTAAAATATCTTTATTGTATTTCTCTCTGTTCTTAATAGGATTAGAGTTAAATTATATAGGCTCCACTATTCTAGTTCATGAAATGAACAGTAAGATATACGTGAGATGGTCTTGTTTCTTTTGCCTTTATAAGTACCGGGTTTTTCCCCCAGGCTTTATGTTGTCGTTTGAGTCATGAATTGACGTTCACTCACAGGCTTGTTTTTGGCCTGTTTCTTGCAGTGAGTGTGTCCGTTTGAAACCCACTGACATCCAGCCCGACATCTTCAGCTACCTCCTGCATCTGATGTACACAGGGAAGATGGCCCCTCAGCTGATCGACCCGGTGCGGTTAGAGCAGGGGATCAAGTTTCTCCACGCTTACCCGCTGATCCAGGAGGCCAGCCTGGCCAGTCAAGGAGCCTTTTCTCATCCTGACCAGGTCTTTCCGCTGGCGTCTTCCTTGTATGGCATTCAGATTGCAGACCATCAGTTGAGGCAAGCCACCAAGATTGCTTCAGCGCCGGAGAAACTGGGCCGAGAGCCACGGCCACAGGCGTCCAGGATGAGCCAGGAGCAGGTGCCTGAGGCCTCCCAGCTCTCCCAGCTGCCCTCGAACCTGACCCAGGTGAATCGGACACACATGACCCCCTCGGACCCGCTGCAGACCTCACTGTCGCCCGACCTCGTCTCCACTCCTGTTCCTCCCCCGCCCCCCGGGGAGGAGACCAACCTGGAAGCCTCTTCCTCGGACGAGCAGCCTGCGCCCCTCACCATAGCCCACGTCAAGCCCAGCATCATGAAGAGGAACGGAAGCTTCCCCAAGTACTACGCCTGCCACCTGTGTGGGCGGCGCTTCACCCTCCGGAGCAGTTTGCGGGAGCACCTCCAGATTCACACGGGGGTCCCCTTCACAGCCAGCCAGCCCGGAGAGAGCCGCGTGCCCCTGTCTCTCTGCAGCAACACGGCGGACCTAGGAAAAGACGCCATGGAGGTGCCTGAAGCGGGGATGATCAGCGACAGCGAGCTGCGGCACATCTCGGACTCGCCCATCATCGACGGGCAGCCGCACTCGGAGACGCCGCCGCCCTCAGACATCGCGGACATTGACAACCTGGAGCAGGCCGACCAGGAGAGGGAGGTCAAGAGGCGCAAGTACGAGTGCACGATCTGCGGTCGCAAGTTCATCCAGAAGAGCCACTGGCGGGAGCACATGTACATACACACCGGGAAGCCTTTCAAATGCAGCACTTGTGACAAGAGCTTCTGCAGGGCCAACCAGGCTGCCCGGCACGTGTGCCTCAACCAGAGCATCGACACGTACACCATGGTGGACAAACAGACTCTGGAACTCTGCACCTTTGAGGAAGGCAGTCAGATGGACAACATGTTGGTACAGACGAACAAACCCTACAAATGCAACCTGTGTGACAAAACGTTCTCAACTCCCAATGAGGTTGTTAAACATTCATGCCAAAACCAGAACTCAGACGTTTTCGCCCTAGACGAGGGGCGGTCCATTCTTCTGGGCAGTGGGGACTCTGAAGTGACGGAGCCCGACCGCCCAGTGTTAGCTTCCATCAAAAAGGAGCAGGAAACAGTGTTGTTAGACTGAATGTTACTTATCTTTTTAAAAAACTGTCATTTTTACAAAGACTATCTTCCTTCCCTTCCCCCAAGTCAGAACTCTTGTTCTCCGTGGCATGATACAAACAGGTCCCTCCCCCTCCCCCTGCCCCGTCCCCAGCGCCCCCTCCTCCGTAAAGGCTTTGTGCATTATAAACCTGGAACATATTTACTTTAATTCAGGGGATATTGGAAAGATAATGGTCAGTAGTACTTATAAGCTCAAATAGACTTCGAGAAGTTTTGGATGATTGGAACTAATGAAGGGTAGATAACAAAACAAAACAATTCGAATGCAATTTGGTAAGCTAAAATTATGACTTTCCCTGGGTAATAAGTCTTCCTTCTCAGAAAGACAATGTCTGAAAATACAGCATGCTGCTTAGAGATACAGTGGGGCTCTGTACTATGCAAAATCTAGAGGTGTGGGGAAACTTTAAGTCCAAGAAAACGTTGTTAGTATTTATCCTCCAGAGGTCTTATTTCAGAATGCATCCTTTGAGATTATGTCCAGTTAAGAAAAATTATTAGTTAAGAAATCTACTTGAACAAAACACAAAAGAGAAAAAGTAATAATGTGATGGCAATCTTAATTTTTGGATAAAACATGACAAGCTGTGAGTTTGTGTGTCTGGAAGAGAAAATGTGTGGATACTTGATGTAAACAGGTGAATTAATGCAAATGCCTTATCTAATTGCTGGCTTCTTTCAAAGTTGAACAACAAGAAAATACTGTGTTTTAGTTTCTGACAAATGTGTCAGTTGTTTTAAAAATCACATTTGAAAGTACTGTTCTATAGATTGTCTTTCTGAATAGAAAACAACATGCCATTCTAGCAGTTGCCAGTGGTAAATTTGTTTTTAGCACCAGTCAGCTGCTTTTAAATCAGTGTGTGTATGTGGGGAAAAGGATACAGGAATATGCATCTTACAGGGAAACTTGTGAGCAGATGTAGCAACTTCAATGACTTTAAATGTTACTGCTAATAGTTTACTGGCAACATTCACTGAAGCATCAAAAATGGCAAAGAGAAATCAGGACAAAACACTTAACTGTGCTGTTTGGGAAAAAACTTAATTTTGATGTTTAGTCTCCAGTTGTTTTTTTTTAAACACAAATTTCCTCCATCTGCCTGAAAGCAGTAAAAGTTGTCCATTAATCTTCCTTTAGGCCAGTAACAGAATGGTCTCACAGGATAAAACAGGAGCCAGAAATAAGGACCGAAGGGGAAAGGGAAGAACAGTTAATAACTGTGCTGTACGTATATGTTAAAAACTGAATATCCCGTCATCCTATTTCATGTATAGTTGAGTTCTCAGATTTGTAAGTTTTTATACATACTTTCATTGAATAAACATTTGACTAAATGGGTACATGATTTTATCTATGCATTACTTTGTTTACCCAAAAAGATGCAGGAAGGCCAAGTAGAGAGCATTGCTCCAAGAGTCAATTTCTTGCTGTGTCTCCGCCTCTCTCTATCTGTTGAACTTTGGGCAATTCCCCTACCCTGAGTGGTACTGTCTCTACTTGTAAAATGAAGACAATAACTCCATTGGATCATAAGATTGTGAGAATCAGATGAGTCAACGATATAAGAAGATGCTATGAAGAATCAGGGTTTGACCACAAATGGGTCTAGATATTGTCTTATCCAACTTTTTTTACAAGGAGGTAGAAAAGAGGCTAAGGTGTTTACCTAAAGATGACACAAATACAGACTATATAAACCTAGATTATTAAATATTAAGAGGTTTCTACCAATTTCATCTTTTTTTAAAAAAACTACTGTAGTCTCCACTTATCTTCAGGGGATACGTTCCAAGAACCTGAAACTGTAGACAGTACCAAACCCCATATACCCTATGTTTTTTCCTATACATACATACTTAAGTCTAATTTACAAATTAGACACAGTAAGAGAATATCTAAATTGCCAGCATCACTGCTCTTGCGTTTTGGGGCTATTTTTAGTAAAATAAGAGTCATTTGAACACAAGCACCGCAATACCCTGACAGTCGATTTGATAACGCAGACGGCTACTAAATGACTAACAAGGGGAATATGCTAGGCAAAGGGGTGATTGACGTCCCAGGAGAGATGGAGTTGACGGCACAGTATTTCATCCTGCTACTCAGACGGCCACAATTTAAAACTTATAAATTGTTTATTTCTGGAATTTTCCATTTATTCAGATGGAAGTTGACGGCAGAAAGTGAAACCTCGGATAAGGGTACTACTGTATATTCACATCTCCCAACTTAGATGAGAGTCTTGTACCTCGTTAACTCCTCTGAATATCTGAAAGGGATAATCAAGGTGTGCCTCCACAGCCCTTCAGGCAGACGGGGTCTTGAAGACCAGAAAGTCATGGGGATCACAAAGGATCTGGTGGATGAAGAGAGAGGGGTGAGTGCCCGCACCCTGATGGAGAAGGAAGGGTAGGTGTTGTGTTCACCTACTCATGCTGGGGTGCAGGGGCTCTTAGCAGCTTGCGGCCACCTCCTCCATGTGGCAGACCTGGACAATGCCAGTTGCCTCCCCAAACCAAAAGCTGAGTACAGATAAGGAAGCCCACCCTACCCTGGGATACTCGGTACCTATTTAATCCCAAGAGGTTATAAACTAATAATTTATTCTGAATTTTTGATGGTACCAGTTTAAATAAGCTTTGGACATTTCAGTTGATGGTATTGTTCCTGGTGATTTTGAGCTTCTTGACGTCTCGTCGCAGAAAGAATTCAATGAGAGGCAGAGTTACAGATAGGAAGTGGATTTATTTAGAGAAACACACTCCACAGACAGAGTGTGGGCCATCTCAGAAGGCAAGAGGGCCCTGAAATACAACGTCGTCAATTTTTATGGGCTGGGTAATTTTATAGGCTAATGAGTGGGAGGATTATTCCAATTATTTGGGGGAAGGGGCAGGGATTTCCATGAATGGGCCATCGCCCACTTTTTGGCCTTTTATGGTTGGCCTCAAAACTGTCATGGCGTTGGTGGGTGTGTCATTTAGCATATGCTAATGTATTACAATGAGCGTATAATGAGGTACAAAGTCCTCTGGAAGTCAAATCTTCTGCCATCTTGGACCTAGTTTCTTCTAACCAGTTTTTGTCATGTCCTATGGCTATGTCATTCTTTTAAAGGTTGTGCCCTTCCCCCTTTCCTCCTGTTTCATTAAGAGCAATCTGAACACCTAAGCTTTAGAATTAATTTGAGCTGTCATTCTCCATGCTTTAGCCCTTATTAACCCCACTGGTTCTATTACTTTTCCTTTCTTAGGGAAAACAATAAACGACTCATTCAACCGATGTTGCTAAATGATAGATTCATAAAGAGCTGTAGGATTTTATTTTACCATAGGAAATATGGCTTTAATAGGAAGAAAGCATTCCATTAAAATATATTTATCAATTATTCTTCAATAAAGCTGAAAAATAAATAAACAAGGTAGCTGGATAATGATAGAAGAATGGAGAGTAAAGTGGACCCCAAACCTCCTTGTTAAAGTCATAAGAACTAGCCACCATTCTTTTTTGTAGTTTCACCTTGCAAGAGAGGGGAAGAGCTGAGACATCCAAAATAAACATTTCAAGTTCAAAACGTCAGACCTCAGTCACGCGTTTCAGCTAAAATACTAAATTGCTTCGTTTAAAAAGGTATAGGGGGCTTCCCTGGTGGTGCAGTGGTTGGGAATCCGCCTGCCAATGCAGGGGACGCGGGTTCGTGCCCCGGTCCGGGGAGATCCCGCGTGCTGCGGAGCGGCTGGGCCCGTGAGCCATGGCCGCTGAGCCTGCGCGTCCGGAGCCTGTGCTCCGCAACGGGAGAGGCCACAACAGTGAGAGGCCCGGGTACCGAAGAAAAAAAAAAAAAAAAAAAAGTTATAGGCACTTAGAAGGATGATTGTGGAGGATGGTATGTGCGTGGTACCTCCTGAAATTTGGCTAGGAATTGAGATGGGCGAGGGGGAGCCCTCTCGTACTAATTCACTAGGAGTGAATTCTAAGACAAAATTATGTGTACAGTGAGTACAGTTTATTGTAATGAAATTTAACTTGCTCTTCGGGTTGACTTTGCATTTTTATGACAATTTTTGCTTTGGTTTAGTCCTCCATTTTGGTCTAGAGCAAATTATTGCTATATATCACTTCCAAGCAAGATTTAGGCTTGGAAATCTTTAAGTAAATAAAAAACTAATTATCTTAAGATATGATCAATGAAACTCCTTTTTCTAGAACTAGCTCGTAAAACACAACTGGAAGACTATCACTAACCTGTGATAATCACTAAACTGTGTAATAGCTCTCTAAATAAAAGAAAGACTAGGGGCTTCCCTGGTGGTGCAGTGGTTAAGAATCCGCCTGCCAATACAGGGGACACGGGTTCGAGCCCTGGTCCAGGAAGATCCCACATGCCGCGGAGTAACTAAGCCCGCGTGCCACAACTTGAGCCTGCGCTCTAGAGCCCACAAGCCACAACTATTGAAGCCCGCGCACCACAGCTACTGAAGCCCCCGCGCCTAGAGCCCGTGCTCCGCAACAAGAGAAGCCACCGCAATGAGAAGCCCAGGCACCGCAAGAAGAGTAGCCCCTGCTCACCGCAGCTAGAGAAAGCCCGCGCACAGCAACCAAAGACGCAATGCAGCCAAAAATAAAATATTTTTTTAAATTAAAAATAAATAAATTAAAAAAACTGAGACTGAGAATCTCAGTGTGGGAAAAAAATGGATCAGGATGAAATGATATTGTGGCTTCATTCTCCTCAGGCAGATCAAAAAAGAAATTTTTTTTTGGCGCCTTGTGCGGCATGCCGGATCTTAATTCCCCCACCAGGGATCGAACCCCGGCCCCCTGCCGTGGAAGTGCAGAGTCCTAACCACTGGACCACCAGGGAATTCCCAAAATATTTTTTAACATAAGGAATAGTTATTAAATTTTTGACTCAAGCTTGTGCTATTCTCTGGAAAATATTCAAAACCTACCCTACCTAAATTCCCTGGTTGTTGTGAAGATCGATCCTTATGAAGAAGGCATTACAAACTGAAGGGCTGAACCTGGGGAAGCAAGATCCTTATTTTTATTTTTATTTTTTTAACATCTTTATTGGAGTATAATTGCTTTACAATGGTGTGTTAGTTTCTGCTTTATAACAAAGTGAATCAGTTATACATATACATATATCCCGGTATCTCTTCCCTCTTGGCTCTCCCTCCCTCCCACCCTCCCTATCCCACCCCTCTAGCTGGTCACAAAGCACCGAGCTGATGGGGAAGCAAGATCCTTTATAGGGTGTCTGTGTGCTCCTCCCAACAATACTGTCAGACATGTGTCCCATGTTTACAGTTGAGGGAATTGAGGCCCAAAGAAATTAACTAAAATTTCTGAGGTCACCCAGACAGGATTCAAACTCCCATGTGGCTCAGATGCTATATTCCCCAATGTGCAAATATTTCTGTGGGCTAGAAGCAACTGGGGGGAAGGTATGTCAGGAGAGGGGTGGGAATCTGGAAGGGGAAACCTTTTCCACCTGTTAACCTATTCATTCTGCTATTGAGGCGATTAACTTAATTCTGTTTTATTGCCTTTACTACAGTAGTCCTAAAACTTCAGCACATCAGAATCTTTTGGCGGGCTCGATAAAACAGACTGCAAAGTGTCTGATTCAGTCGGTTCAGGGTGGGGCTGAAGAATTTGCGCTTTAAACAGGTTCCCAAAAGATGATGATGGAGATGATGATGCCAGAAGCAACGTTTTGAGAACAACAGCATCGCTATACAATTTGTGTCGTAGTGTTACTGCCTTTTCTTGGTTCTACTTTCTTCTCAGAATTGAAATAACCAGGGGAGGGACTTCCCTGGTGGGCCAGTGGGTAAGACTCCACGCTCCCAATACAGGGGGTCCAGGTTCGATCCCTGGTCAAGGAACTAGATCCCGCATGCGTGCTGCAACTAAGAGTTCACATGCCGCAACTAAGAAGTCTGCGTGCCACAACTAAAGATCCTGCATGCTGCAACTAAGACCTGGCGCAGCCAAAATAAATAAATAAGTAACCAGGGGAGCTAATAAAGGGCCAGAAAGGGGTCTGTGCCATGTCTAGCATGCTTCTCTCTTTGAAGCAAAGTGCTCCTTAATGAGATGTGTGCAACGTACAGATTGGTGCATGAACCCTTAAAAATGCATGTTTGAGAGGCCCTAGAATTTATTTTAAACCTCCCTGTTCTCATTCTAGATGCCTTTGTAATCTCTGAGTACAGAAAAGATCATAGCCATAGTAACCAAATACCCTAACTAGCTTTTGAGGAGGTCACCTAGACCATCCTCCTTACTCTAAGAGAGGCAAGGATCTGGATGAGGAAACAAAATGGTGGTAATTACAGAGTCCACGTCTCCCAATCCAGGGCTCTTTCTGCTATCGTTACTCTGCCTAGGAAACCCTTCCTTGCCGTCAGTCATTTAAATTCATTTCTATAATTTTTTTGATTAGCAAAAGAAAAAAGACTAAAGAGTCCTTTTATCTTTCCATTCAGATTAAGATGCCCAGAAGCAGACAAAGGTCACAAGGTAGCCAGCCAGAGAGAAGTGGGCGCCAGGAGGATGCATGGTCTAGGGAGTCCCGGGAGTGACCGGGAAGAGACTGCAGGTTTGGTCCCCTCCCAGCCAGAGTCCCCTACCCCACGTTGCATGCGCCCCACCCCATGTTGCATGCCCCCCACCCCAGTCTCCCTGGGGAGATGTGCCAGCAGGCCACAAAAGCTGAAAAGGCAACAAGGAGAGGAGGAAAGTTAAGAAATGCAGATGACACACAAAGAGAGCATGTCTGAAAAAGACGTTTATGATATTTTTAGAAAGATCAGTATCATTACTCTGAATCTTCCAAAATACTCAAGGGCACAACAGTCATCAGGGTGGTTTTACTAAAACTTCTCCTCTAATTACTAATATTAATGTACTATGGTGGATTTTGCTTTTTACTTTGTCAAGCACCTTCACAAGAGGAAAATCTTGTGAAGCACCTTGTCATGGATTCTGAAATGAGGAAACGGCTGTGACAGGGTAAGTGAACGCAACAGCCTCACCTTTCTTAGTCACCAGTGTTGGTGCATGAGCTTTTAGGAAATGTCGTAGGGATCTGTGTAGGTTATCTCCCCCTCTGCGTCTCCAAGGACGTAGAGAGGACAGAAGAGCCATTGATGTCTCTGTTCTGAACCCTTTTCTGTTTATAAGACCCATATAGCCAGCTACTGGTCCTGCATTTTCCCTTGGGGATCTCACAGGCCTCTCAAATTGAACATTACCCAAACAAATATCATCACCTACCTCTACCCATGTCGGTACATGGCTCCACACCCAGGCTGTCAACATAGAAACTTCATTTAAAAAAAAAAAAAGTTTGTCATTTTATTGCTCGGGGGGCGGCGGTGTGTGTTTTGGGGCGAGGGGTGGGGGTTGGTTGTTTATTTGGGGTTTTTGGCTGCACTTCGTGGCTTGCAGGATCTTAGTTCCCCAACCAGGGATTGAACCCAGGCTCCTGCAGTGCAAAGCGCCGAGTCTTAACCACTGGACCACCAGGCAATTCCCCGGAAACTTCTTTCTTCAGGCCAAGCTGATCCTATGACAAATAATCAGGTATCCTGCGCTGAGGCCACCTCCTAACATCTGTCGACCCCCTCACACCCCTCCAGCCAAAGTGTCGCTACTTTAATGTAGGCCATTTTCAGCTCTTGCTAGGTTATCATAGTAACATGTTAGCTAGTCTCCTCCCAACCTCTGGTCTTTCATTCTCTAGAAGCAATTCTCTAGAATGCTTGGCATTTTAGGTAGAAACTCTCTTTTTAAGAAGGGCTGTTCTGGACCTTGCAGCATCACAAGCGTTTGGTCCCAACTCATTAAAATTCAGTAATACCCTAGCCATTGCGATAAGCAAAAACCCTACAGGGGAGTGGGGCAGAATCACAACCGCTAACACTGCCTTGGGAATGGCAGAAGGATAGCATCATTTCTCTACTAAAGTAATGATATCTTAGGATAAATCCCACTCCTTAAAATGGCCCGCTGGCCAACACTGTAGTACCCTTTCCAAAAGGCCTTTACAAAGAACCCTAACTGTATCCAGGTCTCAAGTCCTAGAGGCAACCCCACCTGCTTTTCCAGGAATCAGGTGAGCTCCTGAGGCTGACAGTGGTTAAGTAGCATCAAGCACAATGTGGGGTTTTTTGTTATTTTTTTCGGGGGATTGGGTACACGGGCCTCTCACTGCTGTGGCCTCTCCCGTTGCGGAGCACAGGCTCCGGACGCGCAGGCTCAGCAGCCATGGCTCACGGGCCCAGCCGCTCCGCGGCATGTGGGATCTTCCCGGCCCGGGGCACGAACCCGCGTCCCCTGCATCGGCAGGCGGACTCTCAACCACTGCGCCACCAGGGAAGCCCCACAATGAGGTTTTTAAATTGGCCTAATTTAAAGGATTGTCGTTGTACTCACAATTATACCAAGTTATTTGGGATTATTAGAACAAACAAGAAAACGCACAGGGGTGAGTTAGAGCTAGGACTTAGCACTCAATATCCTGTTGTGGGAAAATAACACCTTGGGTCCTAATTTCATCATTTATGAAATGTTACTCTACCTCTGGTCTCCAAATATGAGTACTATCTATAAGGAAGCTTCTCTTAAGTTACATGTTATACTTCTCTTGTGTTAAAATTTTTCATGTCAACAAGAAATGGGAGAATACGCAAAGTCATGAGATTACCTCAGTCCTAAGTGTAGGATACTGTACAGATGGCCTGTTATATTTAAATATCAAAAAAGGGGGTTGATTTCTAAGCTGTGACAGCACTAAAAAAAAAAAAAAGTCATGATTATCTTTATCTTCACCACCATGCCACCCCCACGTCCTGGTCACCTTAGCTAAAACCTGTGCTATCACATAAGGGCCGGTGATCTATAGCTCAACTTCCTTATTTATAAAAGGAGAGCCAGGTCATTTTCCTAATTGTAAGAGATGGTAAGGAATTCGGTGGTGAGGAGGAAACTTGCATTTGCACACACGCTATCCATCAGATTCATCTCCAGCATCACATTACAAATGAAGTCATGTGACATTGGTCACGTTCAGGTGCCAACTTCTTCCTGGGAATCCTTGTACTGTGTCCATTTCCTTTCTTGCAGTTGGATGAGGGGTTTCTAACTCTGGTTCTGGTTACCGTTGGGATTTCAGAGTGTGGCTATCCAAAAACGACCTGAAACTGTGTTCATTTTAGGGAGTTGGAGGTGAGCCAGAGCTTTAATGAGAGTCTAATTAAAGGGGCCCTGACCCAAAAAGGTGAAGAATCACTGATAGAGACTTCTGTGCACTCAGAATCCCAGATACATTCCAAACTCCCACGAAGCTTTGTGGCCAGTGTCTCAAAGGATGATTAAGTAGTTAAAAGTAGAAGTGAAATGTGTGATGAATCTCATAACAGTTAAGAGCAATCAAAACTGAATTATGGTGCAATTATAGAAAGAAAATCCATGGCATTTAATTAGGTTGCATTTTATTTAGATAAACGAAAATTTACCCCCCAAACAGAACTAGGAATCAAATACTGTCTCAGATTAAAAAGGAAACTGCTAAGCTTGAAGCTTACACTGAAAAGCTAAAATTTCCAGCCCTTCACTACCTGTAGTTCCAAACATCAAAGGAAAATACCGGAAAAAAGTATCTGTGTGACAGAGAGAGGCAACTTGGGTGTACCATTAGCAAAAGAACCTGAGGGGGAACATTTTATATTCTTCGATTACAAGAAATGGCGAGAGTTTACAAGTCTTGCATTGCTTTCTATTGAACATGTCTCCACAGTAATGCCAAAAATAGCAAAGTTTAGGCACTTGCTCCAACTTCTGCAGTTTGCATTTGATTATTATGTACTTCACAAATTAACAGCAGCTTTACAGTTATAATACAGAATTGTATTTCATGCTACTGTTAATAGCATTCCTCCTGTTAATAAAACAATGATGCTTAATGGACATAGGTCCAGAGCTTGTACGGAAGTAATCCAGGGCACATCGAGGGCACAATCATGAAGCAACCACTACTGGAAGACCAATCGTGATGGCCAGAATGACCTGGCCACGTGTAATAAGACAAGACCAAATACAAATGGGATGAAGTGGCAGGATGGAATTTAAACCCCCCAAAAATGATTACCACAAACTACACAAATCTTTAATCTGTTCAAAATAGCACGAAGTTACTTCCTGCCGTAGAAAGGAAGTTAGTTGATATTTAGAAGTGTAATGAACTCCTTAAAAACTGCTACCATCTCCAAATTTCAGTTGATCTTCAAAAATTGACACCAGCATTCGGATTTTTTTAAAGTATCAAGTTGGTGAAAAGAAATATCTTTAGATCAGAGGGTGATTTTTTTAATTTGGGGATTTTAAAGTTTAGTAATTAAGCACAAGTAAGTGGCTATTATATGTGTGAAAAACTCCCAAAAAGATACTAAATGTTTTCCAACTACAAGATACTAAATGTTTTCCAACTACCATATGCTCTTACCATGAGGGGGGTCTTTCTAATAATGGCCAATTTTTTATCGTAGTCAGGTTTGTTGGTTTATGAGAAACTACTTTCCAGTTTTGACAGAAAACTGTCTTTCTGCTAAAAGACTGTTCTAGTTTTGCTAGAATGTTATACTTCAAGATAATTTAATTGGCAGTTGAAATTTAAGTTCTCAAACTGGAGTACTGAGTGTGAGTACAATTTAAGAAGTGTGCACACCAGGCCAGTGCTACCCATGAAAAAGTGGGACTTTCAGGTAGATGCGGGACTGTCCTTTGTGTGGCACCTGTCTGACAGAATCCTTTAGGTGTTAACGTGAATCAGAAATCATTTTGACACTTAAAAATTTTTTTCCAAGATCACCTGTTAGGTAAGGCATTTTTACCACTAAGCCTTCTTAAAATGTCATTCTAGAGACATTTGTCATGAACAGATATAACAAAGAAAACTGACTTTTTCAGGAAGGCACCACCAGATGGTAGCATTGTTTCAGTACCGTCAATCTAAAACGCTCCTGGTTTATTCCAGCGGATCCCCCTCTGCCTTTGACTTCCTCTGATCCCCAACTCAAACTGGTGTAAAGTGGTGACAGCGTGTAGTGACTACGTTAGAAACTTCTAGCTTCTCTGCTTTTAGAATGCAGTAAACATATGTCCCAGGCTTCCTATTATCTAATAAATCCAACAAATCTAAGTGAAGCAAATGTTTTATTGAAATCAGTTGTCAAATCACAATTTATCCAAATGACAATGCTACATTGTTCTTAAAAGAGTGGGCACAAGTATGGCACGGACACAATCCAGCATCTATCAAAATACCATCTGTAAAGAACCTGACTTATTTCGTGCTGTGTGTGGATGTGGTCCAGCATAGAAGGTAGACTCAAAACCAGTCGTTTTTTTTCTTGATAACATGAAAAACATTTCACTATTCTGCCTCAAAACCAGTCGATTTGTTTCTTGATAACATGAAAAACATTTCACTACTTTGCCTCAAAATTAAGCACACTCATCTGTCCGTAACAACCGTATAACAATTAGCGGAGAAGACTTTAAATTAATCTGCTACTGAAGAAAACTTCCTTCCAACCTCCACTGGGGGATAGAAAGAAAAATTTCCCAGTAACAGTGGAACATTCTGTATGTTTCCCTCCAAAAAGCACTTTCTATTTTTAGTGCACTGTGCATAATAGGAAAGTGACCAATTTCAGAGTGATACTAAACACTCTGAAAGGACCTAATTCTTAGTGAATTTTAAAACAAGAAGTGTAGCTTCTGATCAGGAATGTTATTTCTAGGAAGCTCTGTTTTCAAAGGTTGTAACTGAGGCAGACAGCTTCCTGAGACTTCACCGTGGTTGCATGCCCCGTCGTATATTGTGTGATACAGAAGGAATGCACTATACTGTAATTTCCTTAAACATTAAGAAAAAAAATATACAATAGATACAGGAGAATTACTTAAAACATACATATAAATACATAAAGAATGATACTCCAGTTTGAGAAGCAGAACTAGGTATTGCCAACTCCAGTTCCGGGCTAAGAATTAAGGACCTTGCATCAGAAACATTATATGGTACCGAGGGAAAATATCAGGGTGGTCTTGAAAGGAAGAAATGTTATCTGGCTACAGCTCCCGATGAAGCCTCAGGATTGTCAGGGGTTCTCTAGAAATGAGAGCAGTTGATGTGTCTGTTCTTCCGTTCCCAAAGTTCTGTAAGATTGGTCTCGTCAGCAGCATTCATTTTCTTCTCCCACTCGTCTTCACATTCTGGTCTTGCAAATACACAACAGTAACTGTAGGAGGAAGCCAGAATCAAAAGTAAATAACATATCCTTCACCTCCCTCATTTATTCAACAACAGAAGAGCTGTGAAAGTGAGTTGCAGCCAATGGGAGCCCTAGTGAGAACCACGGTTTAACTGTGTGAGAAAGAAAGATGGTGAAGGTCCATAATACAGCATCCTTTGCTACTTGAACACCAGTAGGCAGGATCTCACATGCACTGGAAATTTTTTTAAATGCTTCTTACTACTGCGGGAAGAAATCCAATTTTTTCCCAGTGAGCTATAAACTATAAATTTCAAGCACTACTTTATAAACCTACTTTGGACTTCTAGTTATTAAAAAAAATGCAACAAAGCAGCTGTGAGCACAACGTATTTCTTATGTCTTTGAGCCAAACACACACACAGTCACACTGGGGGTAAAACGAAGTCATTACTTTCAGGACACCAGTAAGACTGAAGAGCATGTCAATGACAAAAAGGAAGTTAACCCTGGGGGCTTCCCTGGTGGTGCAGTGGTTAAGAATCTGCCTGCCAATGCAGCGGACATGGGTTTGAGCCCTGGTCCAGGAAGATCCCACATGCCATGGAGCAACTAAGCCCGTGCACCATGACTACTGAGCCTGCGCTCTGGAGCCCACGAGCTGCAACTACTGAGCCCGCGTGAAGCCCGCACGCCTAGAGCCTGTGCTCCGCAACAAGAGAAGCCCGCGCACCGCGACGAAGAGTAGCCCCATTCGCCGCAACTAGGGAAATCCCACGCGCAGCAACGAAACCCAATGCAGCCAATAAATAAATAAATAAATAAATTTTTAAAAAGGGAAACTAACCTGGATCTCCTAGTCTGGTTGATGGTTATTTCCCCAGATGTAGGTTCTGCATAAAATCCTAATTATTTGAATTCCTGCTTCCCTCATAACAAATCCGCCACCAGATGACAGAAAAGAGGGCAAAATTACTTTTAAAGGAAAGGAAGTTACTTACGTGACATTTTAGGATTCTGTGGGCTCGGGTTTTGCCGGTGCTCTCTCTTGGTCCTGTGTCTCCTCCTGTGTTTGTGTTTTGATCTCTTTTTCTGACTCGCTCTGCACTTTTTCTTCCTGAAATTCTACTTCCTGGCCATCTCCCTTCTCTTTCAGTTTGGGTCCAATTGTATCTGGAGGCTCTTTGGTCGAGCCTCCTGATGCCTCAGCATCTTCCGGGGCTGAGGTTTGGTTCCCGGGGTCAACAGCAGCATCACCTTTTTCATCTTCTCGGGATTCAAACGGTGACTTCTCTGTTCTTTCTCCAAACCCGGCACCACCGTCGTCTTCTGGCACAGACTTTGTTTCAGGGGCTTCTCTCTTTTCCTTGAATGGGGAAGCTACCTCTTCAAGCTGCTGGCCATCTACCGGGGAACTTTCTACCCTAGTGGCCGCCATCTTCTCTAAAGCTTCATTCACATCTCCGGAAACATCTGGATGTGCGTGTTCCCCGGCACTTAGCGGGGACTCCTCTTTGGCTTCGACGGTTTGTGTTTCACCCAACGTGCAGGGCTGAAGTTTGCTTTCTTCTTTCTCGATTTTCTGCCCAGCTTCCTGGCTGTCGGCTTCGGTCAGTTGAGCCTGGGTCTGGAAAGCAGAGGCCGTTTCTTCTGTACTCCCCAACTGGTCAACAACTGTCTGAATTACGTTTTGTACAAGCTTGCAGCTCTCTGTCTCAAGTTTCAAAATCTCATCTTCAGCCTTTAAATCTTCCTCTCTTGTTTTGCTTACTCCGCCTTCCTGACAACCAGCCTGCTCACCGTCTCCATCTGACTCCCATTTCTGTGATGTGGTTTTATCTCCTTCCAGGTCTGCGCTGATGCCTTTTTCAGGCATAACAGATACTATTACCGGGATTGGTTTGGCCTGAGACTCAGTCCCTGTGGGCACCGCGTCTTCCCCTGGCTGAGCAGGAGAGCCTTCGTCTTTTTCTGAGGACTTTTCTTCCGGTACTAAACGTGCCTCTGCAGATTCCAAAGTTTCCGCTGTTTCTAAAATCTTGATAGCTTCTCCTAAGACCTTCTCCCCCACTGCTGCAGCTGTTAGAGCTAATGGTGCCTCAGAGCTCTGAACTTGAATTTCTGTGCATGCCTCTTCCTCGTGAACGGGCAGAGAACTTCCTTCAAAACTGATGACTTCCTTTTCCCCGTCTATGACGGTTACATTCACTGCCTGAACCAGTTGCTTACTGAGCTCTTCACATGTGGTAACAGCTGGTTTGCACTCAAGTTTCTCTTCATTTACTTGAGTTGGCTCTAATTCCGTTTTGTCCCTTTCCACGTGAACTACCCTCTCTCTCTCCACTGGGGTTGGAAGAGACTTAGCAGGTCTCTGGAGTTTGAGATCATCATTCTTTTGAAACTCAGCTTTTTTCGTAACTTCATCCTCAAGGGCAACTTCAGTTATCTTTTTCTCGGTTGTTTCTGTGTCAGCGGACACCACAAGTCCTTCGACAGATGGTTCCTCTTTGGCTTCCTCATCAGCACATCGGCCAGCCTCTTGAATCACCTCAGTCTTTGAAAGGATGGGTACAGTTTCCACTGTTACCTCTTTATCTGTACGTTCTAGAACCTCTTCCATTTTTGAACGCTTTTCTTCCTGGGATTGAAAATTGGAAGGTTCTGGAGGCATCTCTTTCAGTTCAGGAAGTGCCTCACCTTCTGTGACCTGGTATTGGGTACCGGATGGAACCTCACCATCTTCATCGATTTCCATGATCGTGGTCTGCTGGCTTACATTTGTAGCTTCAAAATCTGCTACTGGGGTGCTTCCATTGGTCTCACTGTCTGTGAGGGTTTCAGCTGAGTCAGGAGCAACAGCCTGTTCTGGGACAGTCTCTGGTTTTACTGCAGCCACGGTTTCAGCTGGACAAGTGCTTGTAAGCTCCCTGGCCTCTGCACTCTCTGTGCCTGGAGGAATTTCTTCCAAGCTTTCCGGGGTGGCCTGTACCATCGCCGTCCCCTGTGTCAAAGTCTCAGTTTTCGTTTCTCGTACACGTACTCTGGGTGCTCCATCCATTGCTTCCTTCTGATCGAGTGCGTGAGAATCCTCTTCTGCTTCCTCCACCTGCTCCAGTATTTTCGCTTGTCCTTTCTGGGTTGTCTGGATGGTGTCGTCTAGCCCTCTGGCGTCAGGCAGCTGTGATTCCTGTTTAACTTTTTCTGCAACGGCCTGCAGCACCTCTCGGGTCCTCTTCGCCTGGGCTTCCATGTCGGGCATGCTGCCCTCCACCTCCTGAACCGGTGTTGCTTCCTCGGTGGTATCTGGAAAGTCGGTTAACTGGGAAACAGCCGAAACCATGTCGGTGGTCTCTTCAGCACCAGAGGCTTCTGTGGCTTCTTCAGCACAGAACGCCTCTGTGGTTTCTGCAGCCGTCAGAGCTTCAGGGGTCAATTCCACCTTGCTGGCGACTATGTCATCAGCGGCCTCCTGGCTCTCTGGCAGCGTTTTGGTATCGACGGGGGTTTCCTCTGCAACAACTTCTTTTTCAAACACCTCCCCAGATGGTGGCTTGTCTTCGTCTTCTGCTTGTTCAAGAGGTTCTGTCACCGAAGCAGAGATCCAGGAAGGTGCCCTTTCTTCAATGCTAGTAACGGCCCTTGTCCCGTCCATGACAGCCACAGTCACGGTGTGAACCAGACTCTTACTGAGCTCCTCCGACACGTCGACAGCCACCTTCTGCTCGGGGCCCTCCTCGCTCTTCGGAGCCTGCTGTGCTTCTGTTTTCTCCCTTTCCACCGCATCGTACTCGGACAGAGGCACCACGGCTGGGACGTCCGAATCGTCCTCGTTGACCTCCGTTGGCCCCGTATCTTCCATCGCCGCTTGTTCTTGTTTCCCATCCAGCCTTTTCTTCCTTCGCCCAGGAATAAACTTCCTGATTGAAACCCAAGACTCTTCTTTACCCAGCTCAGCATCTGAGGCTGAATATTCTAGGCTGGACCCAGCTACCAAGTCTTCGTTTTTCTCTTCCAGTTTTGACTTCGGTTTTTTTCTCGAGGTGACTAATCTTTTAAATGACTCCCAGGTGGAGACCCCCTCCCCTTCGGAGGGGCTGCCGGCCTGCTCGGGTGAGGAACTTCCTGGGGGTTGGTCGTGGTCTTGGGAGCCGGCAGGGGGCGCGTCTGGGCCCGACTCCCTATCTCTCCCTGTTTCCTCTGGTTTTTGGCTGTCTCCTCCCGGGGGTTTTGGTCCCCCTTCGTCGTCAGAAGAGGATGCTTTCCTTGCTCTTTTCTTGGATGACCCCACACAAATCAGAGCTTCCCAGGACACAGAGGTGTCAACCTTGCGCTTTGGCTCTTCCGGCTTCTGCTCCTCTCCGTTTCCTTTCCCCTCCTCCTGCATTTCAGAGGTGGTGCTCTCCGTGGAGGACAGAGTGGCGCTCTTAACCTTGTCCACTTCGTCCTCCTTGTCACTTTCAGAGAGCCTTCTCACGCGTTTCTTGGGTGTCACCATCTTTTTGAAAGATGCCCAGGGGGTAACACCTTCCCTCTTCTTCTCTCCGTCGGAAGTGGTCCCTTCCTCCGTCTCCCCGTCCTGGGGGGCCTCGGCCACACCTTTCTCCAGGCACGTGATCTCCTCAGGCTCTTCGGGGGACGAGGCCGAGCTCTCACCCTTGGGTTCGTCTGGGCTGTCGGGAGAATCCGCTGAGGCTGGATGCTGCTCCCCGGACTCCTCATCTCCTCCTCTTTTCCCTTTCTGTTTCTTTCCAGAGAGCTTTTTTAAGCCGCTGCTAGTGAACAGTTTCTTTAAAGGGCTTCCCTGCACCTTAGTTCTCTCCTGCGAGGACGGCACTTCCACCTCCCCCGCGACGCCCTCAGGGGGCGTGGGAGGCGCTTTCGCGGCTGCGCAGAGCTCCGGCTGGGCGTGGTCCCCGCTGGGGGCGCCCGCCTCTTCCTGCATCTTCAGCAGCGCCTCCGGGGGCTCGGCATCCGGAAGGTCGGCGTCCGTTTCAAGCGATCGCTCAGGTGGCGAGGGCTCTACTGCCTCTTCTACCTCGGCTTTCTGCGCCTCCGTGCCCTTCTCTGCAGTGCTGACGTGGACCTCCGCGACAATCTCTACTTTTTCATCGAACACTTCTGTTGCTAACGGGGCGGGTTTCTCTTCGGGAGGTGCTTGCCCTTGGTCTTCGGGGGGCAGCTCCACCTTTTCATACTCAGCCGACAGCCTGGCATCCTGGGTGCTCTCGCGGGCCTCCTGTGAGGACGGCTGCTCGGAGAGATCTTCCGTCTTCTCGTTTTCTTCTGTGTCTGCCTTTTCTGCCTCTTGTTCCTTTTTCTTCTCTGAAGCCTCCAGCTCATCCTCCCGAGGCTTCCTGAAACTGGTCTTTTTTCGCCAGCCGGCCCAACCTTGAGTGAAGAATTTTTTGAAGGGTGATGCGGTTTCGCTGGCCACTGGACTAGTCGGAGAATCTGGAGATCTGGCGGGTTCTTTCTCTTGTTTTTCTTCTCCTTCATCTTTGCCTTCCTCGGGTGGTGGACTGGACTCCGCCTGAAGGGAGACTTCTGGGCGGCTCAGCTCGTGTCTGGGCGTCTCTTCGGGCTTCTCTGTGGACTGTTTGAGTACAGTGTCTGTGGGTGTCGCGTCCCCCGTCTCCCGGCTGGGCTCCAGGCGGTCACCAGCCTCGTCGGACCCCCCTGGCCCTCCGCCTTCATCCTTTTTGACGGTGAGAAGCTGCACAGTGTCAGACTTCTCTGTCTTATCCTTTCTCACAGTGAATTTGAAGCCGACAAACTTAAACACCTTCTTAAATCCTACGTCGTTAGCCTGGGGCTCAGCGGGTTGCATCAGCTCGTCTACACTGCTTTCTGAGGCAGGGATCTGTTCCGTCATCTCAGGCATTTCCTCCTGCCCCTCCTTCGTGATGTCTTGAACCGCCGCTGAGTTAGCAGCCATGTCTTTGTCTGAGTCCCTTTCAGTCACATCTTCAGACTCTCTTTGTCCAACTATTAACAGAAAAAAAAAAAAAAAAGAGGGGGTGGGGGTGGGGAAGAAAAAGATTGAAAATGATTACAATTCAAGAAAATTAAATATTTAAAAAACACGGCCAATGAATACTTTCTTTAACATCAGGCAGTTCCAAGATCGGGTAACGGTCTTACCAGTATCTGTAAATCTCAATAGATTAGGCAAAAAATTAGTTATAGGTAAGTGGCCACAACATCACTAAGGGTAGGTCAACCAGACGGCATATGCAAAATGGAATCACACATCACACCTAGGATCTAGAATCCATCAAGCTTTAAAGATGACTTCCACTTTATAGGAAATATAGGGTTAGAGAAACTAAGCTAAATAAGTACCTAGACAAATCTAAAGGAGGGGCATTCTATGTGATAACTACCTGGCCTCTTCAACAAGTCCCCAAAGGCGACCAGAGCTCCTTGGGGAAATTCTGGACTAGGTCAGGGAAAGTACAAGGAACATTTTATTGCGACAAAAGGGGGTGCTCAAAAGCTTGTGTGTGTGTGTGGTGGGGGCATATCCAAAGGACACAGGAGCCAGCTTGAAAGGGCTCCTGCTGGCCAAACATTGAAGCGTAAAAAAATAACAATGATAGGCTATAATACATTGACTAAAAATAGAATCTATGAACCAAGAGTGACACTACAAATACAACATTGTAAATCGACTATACTTCAATTATAAAAGAGTGATACCAAAAAATTAAGTGAGGAGTAGGGGATACTCCCTTATGAAAAAACGCCAATCAATGAATTTAGATATAACTTGCACTTTGATCCGTAGGGCTATTTCCTTAGAATTTAGAATTCTACCACATCAAGATTCATATTTATTAAGGACGAGAGTTAAGAAAAACGGTTCTTTTATAGACAGTTGTCCAGGCTCTTCCTAGGCCACAGCAAACAGCCGTTCAGCCTTGAAAATGCAGAGCATCACTGCCTCTAAACACGTATTTGTATCATTCATCAAACAATTAACTTAAAGGAAATAATATAAGTGGATTTTCGCTTGCAGTTAATTTGGAGAGGAGAAAGCCATGTTTTAATTCGCTTCAACTGTAGGGTCAACTGAACTGAACTTTTTCAATTGCTTAGAAAAATAAAAATAATTTCTCATTATATAAAATAAATGCAACACTGTTTCATGGCCAATGAGGTTACTCTTTTGAATGTGGGCCTGACTGAAGGCATTTGGAACTAGTCATATCACTATTAAAATCAGCTATTCAGAAACACATTTTAAAAAGACAGGAATTAGGGGGAAAGTTTTTAATAGATGAGACTTGGAAGCAAAGCAAGGAAATTGGCTGTAGCTTAAGCGGTTGCCTTATTTGGTAAAGCCTAGTTGGCTGTTCATCAGTAGACTTAGAAAAACCACGTTTACTAATAACACCATTCTAATAACTCATTCAGTCAAGAATCAAGAGATGCTAAAACTTTGGGATGAAAGGTTTCCAGCACACTTACAGTTTTAGAGTACCAACACACAGATTACTTCGTTTCAAAAGCAACAACTCCCTTTATAATGCAGAAACCTGCCAGGCACCACCTTAACCAAGTGATCAGAATTAACATCTCCAATAATGGGACAAAACTGTCATCATGCTTCATGATGTGAGGCACTGAGAAGGCCAATAAGTCAGCTACACAGTACTCCTGACAAAAATGTTTAACAGAATTGAATCGTGTGGAAACAGTCAGACAACAGCCCACATGGAAGCCTGGCCTGAAATATAAATGTCGCAAAGGACAAAAATCAAACATAAATACAAATGGATTGTCTGCAAGTAACTTTCAAAAAGTTTAAGGGGAGAGAATGACGGGGTACGGCTAGAGGAGAAAGAAAATGTGGTAAAGTATCAGTGAATGGTGAATAAAGTCAAGTGTATATGGGTGTTCACTGTATTTTTCTTTAGGTTTGAATTTTTTTTTCTGTTTTTTTTTGCGGTATGCGGGCCTCTCCCGTTGCGGAGCACAGGCTCCAGACGTGCAGGCTCAGTGGCCACGGCTCACGGGCCCAGCCGCTCCGCGGCATGTGGGATCTTCCCAGACCGGGGCATGAACCTGTGTCCCCTGCATCAGCAGGCGGACTCTCAACCACTGCGCCACCAGGGAAGCCCGGGTTTGAATTTTTTGTGTGTTTTTTTTTAACATGTTTATTGCAGTATAATTGCTTTACAATGGTGTGTTAGTTTCTGTTTTATAATTTAGGTTTGAATTTTAAAACTTGGGGGTTAAAGAAGCAAGTCAATGTTATTTAATAAAGGGTGGGATTCTGTGCTAAATTTAAAAATTTAAGAAACATAACAACCAGAGACACCAGGCACGGTCCTGGGTTGGTATTTGTTAGGGCAAGGCAGCTTAATGACATTTTTGGGTCTACTTGGGATACTCGATGTCAGATTAGAGGAGATGAATTCTTACCAAAATGAAAGGGTAGAAATTTTGACTGAAGAAAAGCAGGTTACCAAACAGTGTATGTACAATGACCTCATTTTGGTTTAAAAACTCTCTCTCTCTCTCCCTCTCTCTCTAGGCTCCAGCAAACAGCCGTTCAGCCTTGAAAATGCAGAGCATCACTGTCTCTCTCTCTCTCTCTCTTTCTCTCTCTCTCTCTCACACACACACCCCTCACATACGACTTCTGGAGGATGGGAATGTGATATAGTTTAGTTTTGCTTATCTGAATTTTTTCATTTTCTATTTAGTATTGCTTTCTGTAATAAACAAAAAGGTCAATTAAAACTGACGCACAAAAAGGTCCCAATAATGTTGGAACAACATACTTAATGCCTGCTGCACAAAATGAAGCTTAATAATTATAACCAGTTCCAATACCAGTGCTTAGAACGTGGCAATAAGTATTTGAAATACAGAACAATGTGGAAATACAGAAACCATGTGCATATCCAAATCCATAAATTCCTCCAAGAAAATAATTTTATACTTTATGTGAAATATTACAAACCTATGTCTACAAATTTCCATTTTACTATTTATTGGGTTTCATTTTGAAAGCGAAGCCTAGAAAGTTCACTGAAAAGCTGTCCAAAGTACCACCCAAGTGAAGACCAGAGCCCGCGTGCAGAGCCCTGTTTGAACATGCCTTGTACTGTGCTAGAAATCAACCTAAAGTCCTTTGCCCCTTCCTTTTTCTTTTCTAACGTTACCAGATTTATGGATAATCACAGATAAAACCTGTGACCATCTGGACCTCCTCTTCTGCAGAGAGGAAGGAAGGATACTGAGGAGGCGCTCTAACGCTACCCACGTACTTACAGGGCTGGGCGGGGCCTCGGCTTTGGTGACAGTGCGTAGCTGTCTCTGTAAGAGTTTTGGGAGTTTCAGCCAATTTTCATTTTTTTCTAACTGATATCAGCATCTAAGGTAGCATTAAAAAATAATAATAATAAAACCGAACTGAACATTTATATATTTTTTTGGCCTCGCCACAAGGCTTGCGGGATCTCAGTTCCCCGACCAGGGATTGAACCCAGGCCACACCAGTGAAAGCTCGGACTCCTAACCACTAGGCAACCAGGGAACTCCCCAAACTGAACATTTTTTTTAAAAATTCATTTATTAATTTATTTATTTTTGGCTGCGTTGGGTCTTCGTTGCTGCCCGTGGCCTTTCTCTAGTTGCGGTGAGTGGGGGCTACTCTTCGTCGCAGTACACGGGCTTCTCATTGCAGTGGCTTCTCTTGTTGCGGAGCACAGGCTCTAGGAGCATGGGATTCAGTAGTTGTGGCACACGGGCTTCAGTAGTTGTGGCTTGCCGACTCTAGAGCGCAGGCTGAGTAGTTGTGGTGCACAGGCTTTAGTTGCTCCGCGGCATGTGGGCTCTTCCCAGACTAAGGTTAGAACCTACGTCTCCCACACTGGCGGGCAGATTCTTAACCACTGCGCCACCAGGGAAGCCCCCCAAACTGAACATTTTAGATAAAGAAGGTTTGAAGAAAAACCAACTTGATTACTTTCAAGTATGCTTCTTAAAGGGAAATTTTTCCTTTCCTTTTTTAAAAAAATCAATTTGAGAACCAAACACTGAACTCTAGTTAATAACATGCATGGTGAAGTGTTTAGCGGTGAAGCATACTGATGCCTGCAGCTTACTTTGAAATGCATAAAAGAGAAGTAAGACGGACTCATGAACAGATACAAGGATGGATAGTTGAAGAGATATGTGAGAAGGCAATTATGGTAAAACATTAATTATACAATCTAGATAAATATACATGTCTAATATTCACTTTTCTTTCAACTTTTTCATATCTTAAAATTTTTCATAAATAAATTTGGGGGGAAAAGCTCCCCAGGTGATAAAAAAAAATCACTTTGAAATACACACTTGTGACCAACTTTAGACTTTATAAACAATAAAGGAGGACTTCCCTGGTGGTGCAGTGGTTAAGAATCCGCCTACCAATGCAGGGGACATGGGTTCGATCCCTGGTCCCGGAAGACCCCACATGCCGCGGAGCAACTAAGCCCTTGCACCACAACTACTGAGCCTGCGTGCCACAACTACTGAAACCTGCGCGGCTAGAGCCCGTGCTCCGCCACATGAAAAGCCACTGCAATGAGAAGCCCGCGCACTGCAAAGAAGAGTAGCCCCGCTCGCCACAACAAGAGAAAGCCCCTGCCCAGCAACGAAGACCCAATGCAGCCAAAATTAAATTAATTAATTTTAAAAAAAGACCCAACGCAGCCAAAACTAAATAAATTTATTTTTAAAAAATAAAGGAAAAATTACAACCCACATTAAATACTGAGGCAAATATCCCAAGAGAAAGAAAAATTCAGACATATGTGATAGACTGTTCAGAGTATCCAACCCTGACATTCCTTTCCTTCTGGGAACACTCTCTCCCCATTATTTATTTAAAAGTATGTATAATCTTCTGAAATAAGAATATGCTGTTTATTTATCTCTTGTAAAAATAAAATACAGTGTGTGTGAAAAAAATATGCTGTAAGTTTCCATTTGTTCCTATTATAATCCAGTTTATACAGTTAAGTCTAAGGGTTTCTTGAAGTTAAGTGCATTTCGATGAACTACTTTACAAATTTTCCCAATTATAAAAGCATACTCTTCAGAGAACTTTCTGCAAACACTTCTAATGCAACACAAGAGATGTGACCTTCTTTTTTTTTTAAAGATGGATGATATCATTGGAAATACACTAGAGGAAAAAGTCAAAGCCCAAAAGTAAACTCTATTCTACTATAAATTTACTAGTAATGCACACATATAAAAATTAAATTTCCTGCCAGCAAGCAGGAGGTAAAAACACTCATTAACTAACCTCTCTAGAAACCATTAGAAAATGCAGAGACATTTTGCTAACATAGTAGGAGAAAGTAGGTGTAACACACCATTTCCCCCGTTTCCCCTCCAGGCTCCTAAATCTGTGTTTCAATTTGAAACATCTTTTATAAAACTCTGGGATGACTGGAATGTTTACAGTCAAAGCTCGGGACACAAAGCTGAACAGCTGCTAACTGGTATCACAAAACAACTACTGGTGGTTCCTTATAGCTTAGCAATATCCAGATGTTCTCTTTAGAGTGTTATACGGCTGAACCCATTAAAAAAGAAAAGTATTTAAGATCACAGGAAAATTTAAAATCCTAACTGGTCAACTGGTCTGCAGTCTCTTTTTACCTAAGTAATCCTAGGAGCTACTATTGTCAGAACAATCTTCCAGACTGGGCAAGGCCCCCGCGGGCCCAGATGGCGCCTTTGTGCTTTGTGCACAAGGCTGGACAAACCCAACTCAGCCCTGATTTCCACTTGCCTTCTGTACCAGCTAGACCTGTACAGACCTTACAGAGAGGCCCTGTTTCCTAAAATACCCCTTGGATCACACCATGCAGCTAGCTACCAAACATCCCTAAGCGTTCCAGGATCTAGGGGAGTGTCTTCTACACTACTAACCTGGCAGCCAAGGCTGTCTAAATTACATTCTAACATATAAGCCAACTTAAAAAAAAATTTTTTTTAATCGTATCGGATATATGCATATGTATAACTGATTCACTTTGCTGTATACCTGAAACTAACACAACATTGTAAATCAACTATACTCCAATAAAAATAAGCCAACTTTGATCGCACACTTGCACTTTAGAGGTCTGTAACCTGCCTCAAACCACGTGCGACCACGTGGCTACCCACTCAGCTGGGAACCCGCAGGTAGTGAAACTTAGATCCTTTTTTTTCAGCCTCGTTTCCGATGACTGGGCCAGGCGCTCGGCGTGCTGCAGCCCGAGTAGCAAGGCCTGCTCCGTCCTGCTCTGCATCCCCCATTTTGCTCGCCTGTCTCTGGGCTCTTGGGGAGGGGTGGGGGGCGACTTCCTGGTCTTGGCTAAATCCTTGTGATTTTTCGAGGCCTGTATCGTTTTCTACCTCGCCCGCCTGCCGGGCAAAGACCTTCCCAGGTGACCCCAGCCCGCACAATCTCTATCCCAATCCTCACGCCCCTCCTTCTAGGTCATTGTCTTCCCGATGTGCCTCTTTCTGGCAAGAAGCGACGTGCAGACTAGGGCCTCCCTTGAGCTGCGGTTCTGTTTTTCAGTTTCCGGGCGAGGTGCTGGCTCGGAGAGCGCAGGGTTCGGGCACATGCTCCACGGGCCTCAGCGAACCGTATGGAGCCCAGAGGGTGGCTCTGCAGCCCTGGGCATGGTGTCCTGTGGTGTCCCTCCCTAACACCCCCCCACCCACCCTGCGCGCTCCTGTGCCGGCAGGGTGATGAAAGCAAGGGAAAGGAGGAAGGATGGAAACCCACACACCCATCTAACTGACACTTCAGGGGGCGCTCCCGGCGATCCGGCCCGCCAGGCCCCGGGGCGAACCGCCGCTGGGGGCGCACGCTACTCACAGCAGAGGATACTCCACCAGGGCCTGGCGCGCGCCGCTGGCCGGCAGGGGCAATCCGACAGAGGCCCCGGAGGCCCCAGCCTTCCTCTGCCGGCTGCCCCATCGCTGCATGGAGACGCCCCTGGGAGAGTCGCGCACGTCTCAGAGGGCTCAGCCTTCTCGTCAGCCTGCAAGGGAAAGCCAGGAGGCCCTGAACATCACCCCCAGGGGCCCCTCTTCCAGGCGAAGCACACTAGATGCCGGAAACCAGCCAAACCTCCCTGGCCAAAGGCGGCCAAACCTCACTGCCGCAGCGTTCCTGTACTGCCTCTCTTATCCGCACAACATTCCATCGAGTAGTTGATCCAAAACCCGCATTGCCTATCAGTGGCCCAGGGCATGGCAGGCACCTGTGCCTGGGTGGGTTTGTTTGTAGGTACTTTAACTTCCTAAGTATTAGAATAAGAACTGGGTTCCCATTACGAAGCTATCATCTCCAATCATAGAGCCTTAGAGCTGGAAAGCAGAGGTCACCTGGTCCCCCCAGCTGGTTTACAGGGGAATAAACTGACTTCAAACATGGTTGTATGTGGGAAATGCAAAACGGTATAGCCACTTGGGAAGACAGTGGGGCAGTTTCTTGCAAAACCAAACACACTCTTACCATCTGATCCAGCAATTATGCTCCTTGGTTTTTCCCTAAATATTCTTGGTATTTACTCATACCCACATTTGGTATGAGTTGAAAACATGTCCACACAAGAACCCACACATGGATGTTTATAGCAGCTTTACTCACAATTGCAAAAACTCGGAAGCAACCAATCTTCATAGGTGAATGGATAAATACACTATGGTGGTATATCCAGGCAATAAAATATTACTCAGCACTAAAGACAAGCTAGCAAATCGCGAAGACATGGAGGAGCCTTAACAAGCGCATAGGGCTAAGTGAAAGAAGCCGAACTGAAAAGGCTACATACTGTACGATTGCAACTCCACGGCATTCTGGAAAACGCACAACTGTGGAGACAATAAAAAGATCAGTGTTACGGGGGTAGGGAGGTGGGAGGGATGCACAGGCAGAGCAGGGAGGACTTTTTAGGACAGTGAAATACTCTGCATGATACTCTAGATACATGTCATTATACATTTGTTCAAACCCACAGAATGTACACCACCAAGAGTGAACCAATGTAAATGAACCCACACCAATGTAAACTATCGACTTTGAGTGATAACGATGTCAGCGTAGGCTCATGGATGGCAACAAATGTACCGCTCTGGTGTGGGACGCTGATAGTGGGAGAGGCTAGGCATGTGTGGGGTTAGGGAGTGTATAGGAACTGTACTTTCCACTCTTTCTTGCTGTGACCCTAAAACTGCTCTAAGAAATAAAGTCTACGTTTTACAAAATGGTAAAAGAAAAATAAACTCCATGTACTCTCAAAGCATTAAAATTCTTATTCTCCAAACACTGTAACTTTACAATTTGTAAATGCCACTTATGACAAGGAAAATTATTTAGACATGTCAACACCTACACTTAAGAGAAAAATTGCTATATGTCTGATGTGGACAGCAATTCAAATTCTATTTCAGTGTAAAAAGCGTTTTTTTCATGGTTACAGTCATGCTTTAAAAAAAGAAATAACACATATATCCTATACGCCCACTCAAAGATAATGATTCAAAAGATCACCTGAGTACACCTGTAACTTATATAACATTGTACATCAACTCTACTTCAATAAAAAAATTTTTAAAAATGTTGTAAGATCACCTGACCATCATTTTGTCACTTTGTCAAGGTAAAGACTGGATAAAAGCAAGAATCAATGGGTGCTGGACTTCCCTGGTGGTGCAGTGGTTAAGAATCCGCCTGCCAATGCAGGGGACACGGGTTCAATCCCTGGTCCGGGAAGATCCCGTGGAGCAACATGCCGCGGAGCAACTAAGCCTGTGCGCCACAACTACTGAGCCCGCGTGCCGCAACTCCTGAAGCCCACGAGCCCTAGAGCCTGTGGTCTGCAACAAGAGAAGCCACTGCACTGCAACGAAGAGTAGCCCCACTCGCCACAACTAGAGAAAGTCCAGATGTAGCCACGAAGACCCAACTCGGCCGTAAATAAATAAATAAATAAAAAAGAATCAATGGGCGCTAAATGGGGGAGGGTGGGAGTTGGGCTGGATACTTACATGCCTAATAGTCGAAAGGGTGGTGAAATCGAACAGCTCAACATCAACCTACGAGGGACAGATGGACATTGTGTACAATACCTTGAGAAGGAAACAATGTCATCTGCGGCTAAGAATGCACAACCTAAATTCAATTAGGAGAAAACAAACACAAAATAAGGAATGTGGTAGAAATGGGAAAAGAACTATATGCTTGGAACATGCCAATATCTAAAAGACAAAGGTTATACAGATGTTCCAGATTAAGAGGCTAAACAGATTATGATGTAATACCTGACCTGAGGACGGCTCTTGCAGTGCAAGGGGAGAATGCTAAGAAGGACCTTATTAGATAACTGACAAGATGGAAAAAAGAATGGTAGATTATAAAATAAGTATTGTGATAATGTAAATATCTGACATTGATAACGGTACTATGATTATGAAAGGAAATATCTCTATTCTTAGGAAACACACACTGAAGCATTTAAGAGTGAAGGACCATGATGTACATAACCTTTCCTCAGATGATTCAGAAAGCTCCACATCTCACGCCTACATAAGACATAACAGGAACCTGTATATTGGTTTTTTATTTTGTTTTGTTTTCCAACATAGAGCGAGAGAGTAAATAATGAAACAAATGAGGCAAATGTTAAGAAGTGAATCTAGGTGAAGAGTACATGATGTGCCCTGTACCATTTTTATTTTTGTTACTTCCTCTAAGTTTGAAGTTATTGTTTTAAACAATCAGAAGAATGAACGAGTGCAGATGACTAATGAAAATATAGAGAACAACAAAAATGGAGACGGTAACGATTCACCCTACCTGATTTTAGCGGCTCTTTGCCTCACATTATATACCATAAAACAAATTTTTACCAATGAATTAAATAACAGAAAAACTCTTCCCCTACCCCTCAAAGAAGAGACAGAATTCAGGTAGAAAGGAAGAAGATTAAAGACCAGAAGTTCTAGAGACAGACTGGTGTTTAAATTTCAACTGCACCACCTACTAGCACTGGGCCCTTGGGCACATCTCTTGAAGTTTCTGTTCTCAGTGCCCTCACTTGTAACATAGGTCCCCTCCGCTACTAGCAAAGGCTAGTTAGGAGGGTAAAACATCAACTGGCAGTCTAGAATAAAAATAAAACAAAAGCCATTAGAACGGCTTTTTTTTTTTTTTTTGCTTCACGTTTTCCTCAGAACAGAAATACTTGCTTTTAATTACTTTTTACCAATTCCAACAGTGATCTATATGAATTGCAGAAGATTTAAAAATACAGAAAATTGGGAGTAACATCCATAAAGACTATGTCCAGTGATGACGGCTATTAATATCTGTATTTTCTTCTGGATAAATTATCTAATAGTCTTCACAACTATGACATACTGGTTGCATAATTTCTTTTTATGTCCCCTTGTTTTTAGACAATTTATGTTGGTCCAGTTTTTCATTATCACACTCACATGTATAAAGCCATTGCCCAAACCCGGGAAGGAGTTTTTGAACAGAAGAGGGCAGTCTTGAGCAGCCTTCAGCTCTCCTGGCAGCCTTGAGACACTCCTAGACCTTCAGCACCACAAGACGCTGCAGAAACCCATCAATACATGAAGTTTAGGTGCTCTTTCAAGTTCTGTGAAGTCATATCACACCTGTTTTTACCTCTTCGACTCCCAGCATAAACACTTCAAGGGGGAAAATGGGCATTCTGAGTTAGCTCCCTGTCTGCTCTCTTCTTGTTTATTTGCACCCAGATCTAGATCCTTTTCCCCGATTTTGGACCAAGTTAAGGTCACACGTAGATGAGCTCTACTTTCTGTCTGGAACTCCCTTCCTCCCCTTCCCTGCTTTCCCAGCCCAACTGTACACAGTACAGCAAAATCACCCCACATTTCCCAGGTTCCGGCTGAAGGCAGAGACTCCCAGACCATCATCCGTCCCACCCACGTTCCAGTTTGTGGTTAGCAGAAAGCTCTTTAAAGGTGTTTCTATGAGCTGTCTGCATGCAGGTTCTAAGTGAGTTCAAAGATCTCAGCTTGGTGAGCAAACAAGGAGGCTGTTAAACGCATAAAAGAACAGATAAATAAATAAATATCAGTGTAAAAATGTAACAATACAGCTTATAATCCATGAAATTATAATCAACTTATCAAAAAAAGAAAAAAGAAGAACAGCCAAAAAATGCGGGGTGGGGCTTCCCTGCTGGCGCAGTGGTTGAGAGTCCGCCTGCCGATGCAGGGGACGCGGGTTCGTGCCCCGGTCCGGGAAGATCCCACCTGCCGCGGAGCGGCTGGGCCCGTGAGCCATGGCCGCTGAGCCTGCGCATCCGGAGCCTGTGCTCCGCAACGGGGGAGGCTACCAACAGTGAGAGGCCCGCGTAGAGCAAAAAAAAAAAAAAAAAAAAACGTGGGGTGGTAGGGAGGGGCGGACCACGCCAGCAGGTCCAGCTGTTGGGAGTGGAAGAAGCAGATGAGTGACAGGAAGCAGATAATAATGGTGGAGACGGCTTTCGGGGAAGATAGTCCAGTGTTCACCTGTTCAGACTTAGCATAGCAGAATCTACTCACAACCACACTTACAAGCATTTCATTAATACGTTTACTTTTAAATGACTTTAAAACCTCCTCTGCTCTAATCTGACACATCAGCTCCCTATGGAATTGCTGTCTGCCTTAGATTTGTCCAGTTGGATAGGAAGAGGAAAATCAAAAAGCTTCATCATCTAAGCATCACTGATTTGGGGATGCACTTTCTTGGCATCCAAAAAGACCTTCCACAAAATAACTGGTTTAGGGTGGGCCTTTCTGATACAATGTATAATTATCCCGCATGTGGGGCTTTGAATTATCCAGCCATTTTGCAGAACGCTGCTATTAATCCTGCAAGTTTCTCAGATACCCATAAAGTCCAAACACAGTGCTCACATATTCAGTGATGCTGCGGTTTACCTAGAAACTCCACGTTCTCGCCAGTCATCAAAGATGGCCAAAAGGTTGGGAAAGGGAGTCGGTCAATGCGTCAACTGGGAAAGCTCTAGGAGGCGGAACCAGCAAATGCTTCATCTCCATGCAGTCCTGCTCATCACTGGTCCTCTCCCCACCCGCAGACACTTCAAAGGGCAAGAAAATACTACAGTTCTTGCAAGGATCCCCACACTCATCGGCAGCACCCTAAACATAGTCTTACCTGGACACGTGATTTGTGTCAACATGGTTTTCCACTAAAACCGTTAGTGGCATCAACATCATAAGTCTTGCTTCGTAAATAAACATCAACATAGAAACCAAATATTTCTAGTCCCTTTTTCTGGGAGGAGATTCTAGTCATATGCCTTTGTGAGTGAGTGTTACTACGTTGGAAACATTACTTGGAAAAGAAAAAGATGATTTAAAAATGACATAGGAAGTGCTTTCACTCACTTAATTTTCTGCATATGCCCCAGAAGGAGCCTCTTTAGGGTGGACACAGAGCTTTATAGATGCAGAAAAGATAAAGGCGAGTGACGGGTGAAGCGATGGTGCAGCTTCTGAAGTTTTATCAAAGACTTCGAATAAGCTTTTTGTTTGTCTTTATGTTTTTCTAAGACAAATGAAAGGTCTCCTTTTCTTTTCTTTTTTTAGTCACACTGCGCCGCTTGTGGGATCTTAGTTCCCCAACCAGGGATCGAACCCTGGCCCCAGGCAGTGGAAGTGCGGAGTCTTAACCACTGGACCGCCAGGGAAGTCCCGAAAGGTCTCCTTAAAGAAAAAAGTGTGGAAAGTGAAACGGAGAAGAAAAATGACAGCTGGTAGTACATACTTTCTGCCCCTATATTTTTACTTTTAAAAGTATAAACTATCCTTAGGTACTACATAATAGGAAAACTTATAGCATATCTGTAACAGTAATAACCTATGAGTTGTTTAATGTTTTGAACAGCTTAACAAGCCCTTCCAAGGCTAAAAAAAACTACCGAACATTAATGAAGACAAATAACTGTGAAAATATACGAATAGTTATACCTTCAGCAGCGTCGAAAGAAACCAAAACTTGAAAGCATTTCGTGGACAGAAATTCCACTTTGGAAGAGAATTGTCAAAGCTTTTCCTTTTTCGGTGTTATCGTCTACTAAACTATGCTTATCTGCAGATAAATGTCCAGTCAATGCCAATTTATAAAATCAAGCACAGGAGATCTATGAGTATGGGCGAATATACATTTTCCCTGTGAATAATTTCATAATCCTCCACCTTCCAAGTCCCAAAGGGTCCATGATCACAAGAGGTTAAAGGTCCTGTACTGAACCCTGCTTCCCATGCAGACACCCTGCTCCCAAGCTCCACAAAATGCAACAACCATTTGTGGGTCCAAAAGCTGCAAGATCAGCATTCTTTTCTCACTCTTCCAAATACTCAGAGATTAAGAGATAAAAGTATGACTTGTTTTCTTTTACTTTAGAGGTTTAAAAGAAAAAAAAAACCTTTAAGGAACATGTCATATTATAGATTACAAAATGTTAATGTTTTTATCCAAACTTAGATATGTTTGTCAAATAAAAAGTGCAATATTGTAAACAGCTATAACATTGATTCTTTTTTTCAGTTTAGTATAACCCATGCTCTCCGTTCCCCACGCAAATTGGGGCTGCTTGCTGTGACATCTGGAACTGGTTAACTTTCCCCCATGATTTGCAGCGTTGCCCTGAAATTTTTCCAGGAATTCTCCACATTCTAAATCCATCTCTATATCTTACACACCCAACCAACTATTCTCATTCTGATCAACCACGAAACCTCCAAGGGGAGACGTGTAACTGGGGTTGAAACTCAGAGAAGCAGAACCCCACACAGGAGCATACAGGTGATGCTCATCGTCGGCCCTGGCCTTGACAGTGACGTCCCGTGGTCGCTTATACACCTGGGTAGGCACGTAAAACTGTGGGCACCACGAAGTCAAATCAGCATCCGTTACACAACGAGAAAGAGGTCCTTTACAAGCTATTCTACAGCTGTGCTTTTTTTTTTTTTTTGCGGTACGCGGGCCTCTCACTGTTGTGGCCTCTCCCGTTGCGGAGCACAGGCTCCGGACGCACAGGCTCAGGGGCCATGGCTCATGGGCCCAGCCGCTCCGCGGCAGGTGGGATCTTCCCGGACCGGGGCACGAACCCGTGTCGCCTGCATTGGCAGGCGGACTCTCAACCACTGCGCCACCAGGGAAGCCCACAGCTGTGCTTCTTAGTAGCTGTGGAACACAGAGAAACTTAGTTTTCATGTTAAAAAGGGGGTTACAAAAACCACTTTTTGCAGGATTTTTGTGGGAAATCATGACAATGGCCACCTCAGAGTGGGCACTCAGTACACGGCAGTTACTGGGCCAGAGTTGTGAGGGTATTAATTTCAGGTCTCACAAATCCCTTGATAACTAGTCTGCCTGCACAGCAGAGAGAAGCAGCCATGTGGGGGGGATTTTTTTAATCTTGTAAAGTGATTTGCATAAAGAAGTGCATTATCAATCATCTAGAACTTTTGTGAATATTGGAGGATTCTTTCTTCCCAGTTTACTTTAGAGATAAAGAATACTGTTGCCCTGATTCCTCATGATAACTCTATATTTGTCTCAATACTGTGTGAGTTAGGGAAAACAGGAAAGAGATTTTCCTAATTCAAAAAGGTGGCGTTTTTTTGTTTTTTTTTGCTGGCATGCCACTGATACAGGGGTGGGGGGGGATACCTCTTTCATCATCGTGTCCAATCACTTATTTTCTAGTTCTTAAACTAAGCTACTGCTAACATGATGTGAGGGAAAGACTTCAGTAAAGGCAACAGAATGTGATGTGAATAATCGACCATCTCCTACTTGAAGGTCTGCTGTGTTCACTTCAGGGGGTTGTGCGCACAGGGTCTGAGGAGGGGAGAATAATGGTCAGTATTAGGTGACAGCTTTCCGTGCTTCACAAAATGAAAACTCATTCCTAAGCAGTTCTACAAAAATGTCATCAATCCTGCTCCCTTCCTATTAATTGTGAAACTGAAACACATTCTCACGTAAGGCAGTCCTACTAAAGCAGCCGAGAATAACTTTCTCCTATATTATTTAAAAAAATATTTTTATTTATTTATTTAGGCTATGCTGGATCTTAGTTGCTGCATGCGGGATCTTTAGTTGTGGCATTCAGGCTCTTAGTTGCAGCATGGGGGGATCTAGTTCCCCTACCAGGGATGGAACCCAGGCCCCCTGCATTGGCAGCGAGGGGTTCTAACCACTGAACCGTCAGGGAAGTCCCTCTCCTACATTATTTAAATGAGCAATCCCGAAGTTACAAAAACCTTTGCTATTCAATTAATCCTGAATGCCAATTTTAAAAGCCTTCATTGCTTTTCAAGATTCTGACCAGTTATTTAAAGACTATTGATTGTAAATCTTCCTCATCAGAATAACTTGCAGAGGAAAAAAAAAAAAGATGGTTGAAACTCCTTTTTAATTTTTACTTCTTCCATTATGAAATGTTTATTTGCTATGAACCTTTTGGAGTTTAAGATTTTCTGCACACGTTCTTTTTACCAGGAAAAAACGCAATATTTTGCCACATCCTTCATACCAACATTGTAATAAAACTCAGAAGGCAATTGACCCAATTATTTAAAGCTGCCTTAAAAATCAGACAGCCCTTGCAACTGTTTCCATTCATGTAGCATCCCATTAGGATTATCTGAACCAATTTTTTAAAGCCCCCAAGTATCTCAAGTTTGTTAACTTCTGCTTAAAAAGGATCACCTTCCTTTCCCATAAGAAACTGAGCATGTGCTAAACTCATCAAATAGTGAATATAATAAAGATTATACTGTACACAAAAAGCACCTGGAAAAAGTCATGATCATAGAAGCCCCACCCCCAGCTGTGACACGGCACAAACCACGCCCCCAGGCAGGTTATCTCAGGGTTGAGCATTTATGTATCTCACTCATAGAAAAATTAATGATCTGGGGAAAAATGAGTTTTGTGTTTTTAATTTTTAAGTTTTGTGTAGTCTAATAATACTTTCTAGGTATCGTGTAAATTTTCATGCTACGTACAGGGTAGAAAGGCAAGTTGAGTTAACTTGGGGAAGGAATTTTAAGGAAATTTCCAAGTAAACAAGCTCATCTATAGGACGTGAGAGATATGGAGAAAAATTTTAAGTCCTAGAAATTCTATGCTGCCCTTTTAAGAAAACATGTATTTGGAGAACAAAGATTTCAAATATTTAGAGAAGAGCTGGTCTTATAAACCTAAATTAGCAAATGGAGTTGAATTTTGATGGGGGCAAAAGGCAGAAAGGAGGAGAAAACAGGCAGGTTCCTAAGGATTCAGGCTACAGTACATCAGCATGAGAAGATCACATGACAAGCAAGAGGGGCTCTGAGTACGTGCCACAAGTTTGATGTCTGTAACTTATTTGCTGGAGGTAGGTATTAAATATTATCATTCACACTCAACAGCCAGATTTCTAGAAAGCAAGCTTAAGAAACACACATTTTTATTATTCACTGCCCAAATACTGTGGCCTGTTAGTCACCTATTTTACAGTAACTATGGCTTTATGAGAACCACCACACAGGCCTTTCTCACCTTCTGAGATGGGCCACACTCTGTCCTGTGGAGTGTGTTTCCCTCTAAATAAATCCGCTTCTTACCTATCACTTTGTCTCTCACTGAATTCGTTCTGCGATGAGACATCAAGAACCTGGGCTTCATTAAGTCCTGAGACCAGGCAAGACTCCAGCCTCCATGACCTTCCCTGAGTTCCAAAGGGTGGATTCGAACAGTTGCTGATCAGCACAGCCAAGAAACCATCCGAGGCCAGATTGAAGGAACCAGAGAAGCTCCTCAAGATTAGGAAACCAGCCACCCGAGACCCTGCGCACACCCTCATCTTGTCAGCAGCCCCGCTCGTGAAGTATCCATGAAGCTCCTCATTAAATTCTGTCCCGGGTTGGGACACAGTTTTTCAAGGCAAGACCTGATGTGTCCCCTTTTGCCTACCAAAGCAATAAAGCTATCCCTTTCTACTCCCCCCCCCCCAAAAAAACACCCACCACACAAACCAGAGAGAACATTTTCATCCCCTAAATGGCCAAGTGTACCTTCGTTGCCAGTTCCTAATAAGCAGGTCAAAATGTCAAATACTGCAGGAATTTACCTTTTTTAAATGACTATAGCAAGCAATTAGGCTTTCACAACCTGTTTTCAAATTCACCCCAATCTAACATGCATCTGTTGGGGTGGGGTTGTCGTTCCCCTCCACCAGGGGAAGAGGTGCAACCCCTCCCAAAATGCATTCCAGGTCTCCCTTGGGCCCGGGTCAGGAAGATTCCTGCAGAGGCAAAAAGAAAACGTTGGGTTTGCTTGCTGCCTGCTCAGCCCAAAAGAGAATGATCTTCTGATCAAAAAGTCAGCACAGTGAGAGCGTTAAACGCCCATCAGGATGTCCAGCCGCTGCCCTGCGGCCCCCGACCCGCCCGTGTCCAAATGCAGGTTCCTCCACCTGCCACGGAGGCAGGACACAGCTGACCCGGCTTCCGCCTTACCTGTGATGGTGATGATCCCCAGCATCCTGGACGGCGCACTCCGAGCGGGAAGAGCGGCCGCTCTCGGCCTCTTCGGGCGGTTGGCTGGGGCCGCACGGGGTCTTGCCGGCGCCCCTCCCCCTCCCCCGGCGGTCTACGCTGTGATCCGCAAGAACGAAGCGCCAGGCCACCTTCGGAAGACCTGGGAGAGCCAGAGGTGCCTGCGGAGCTGCAGCCGGAAGCGGACTGAGGCTGCATTTCCCTGGCTAATTATGCAAGGACTCACCCACCCATCCGGGCCGGCGGGCTGGGGGCCCGGGGCTGGCCCGCCCTCCCTGCGCTCCGGGACTGGGCTCGGCGCTCTCCAGTCATGTGTTTCGCTTTAAAGGAGAGGAGCCCTCCCTGTAGCCGGCCTCTGTTCGTGGTCAGTAAGGCTCTGCAGAGAGACCCAGGGAGGGTTTCCGAGTTGCTGGGATGAATAAGACCAGAGTCAGCGGCATGTTATCTAAACCGTTACTTCATTCCTGGCACCGACTTACTTGTCTCTTAGCTCTTAACATTACTTAAAGGAAATAACCACACAGATATTAAATCCCACTGCCATTAAAAAAAAGACTGTGTTCCGTACCCTTATGTTTGTTTAGAGGCTGATGAGGTGGAAAAATGCTTTTTCCTTTTTAGTACCTATAGCTTTTTATATTTTCACCACCTGCTTCTCACACAGGCACACACACTGCGCTGATCCGGGGTTGGCAACCCTCAGCTGCCCTGTTTCCTGAACTCTGAGAAGGGCTGTTACAAGGCGAACATGTGTCTTCAACACTTGGTCCAGGCAACTTTTTCGAAGTCCAAATACATGAGCATTACGTCTGTTCCCCGCCCCTCCCCGCCCCACGCCAAGCCATGGTAGAAGTTAGTTAACTTTCAAACTACGCCGTATTCCAACTTAGGGACACTATGGCATCTCTAACATACAGGCACACAGCATGAAAATCAGTCAGAGCCGACATTTAAAGTTCAGAAATTTTCAAGCAGCCCTAAATTTGTAAAATCTTTTTTTCACTAAAACTTCAGATTTGTTCTATATAAAGACACAGGATAAGTTGGGGGGTTCTTACGATTTTGACACACTATTTCCATGTAGGCCCTCCTGGGTTTGTTTCTTTTTTCATCCTTTTTCTCTTTATCTCTTCATGCTTTACCTGTCTGACCCCATTAGCACAGGCTCTCCCCCTAAGTAAACAAAAGAAAGGTTTACTATTGCTTTTTTTCTTCAGGCAGTGAAGATTTTGTTCATCATTGCTCGGGGGCAGGGAGGAAGGTGGGGAGCTTGGAGTGGACCAGAGTGGGCACAGGAAAGAGGAGGGGGGAGGGGAACAGAATTATCAAGAAAGGCTAATAAGGGCTTCCCTGGTGGTGCAGTGGTTAGGAATCCGCCTGCCAATGCAGGGGACACGGGTTCAAGCCCTGATCCGGGAAGATCCCACATGCCGTGGAGCAACTAAGCCCGTGCGCCACAATTACTGAGCCTGCACTCTAGAGCCCGCGAGCCACACTACTCCCACGTGCCACAACTACTGAAGCCTGTGTGCCTAGAGCCCATGCTCCGCAACAAGAGAAGCCACCGCAATGAGAAGCCTGTGCACCGCAACGAAGAGTAGTCCCCACTTGCTGCAACTAGAAAAGGCCCGCGTGCAGCAATGAAGACCCAACGCGGTCAAGAATTAAAAGAAAAAGAAAAGAAAAGAAAAGAAAAGAAAAGAAAAGAAAATGCTAATGAGGACAGACTTGTTGGCTGGCATGGCACGTAGTTGCTCCCTCTGGCCACCAGGGGCCGCTACGCACCCCCTATCAGGCCTACACCGAGCAAGGTTAAGGCGGCACCGTTTCTGGCAACCAGACCTTGTTACAGAAATCAGTTCAGCCTCCATAGATTGGATTTCCCTCATGTTCTGGCGAACGCCCAGCCTGGCCATACGTCCAAGTGGGAACAGGGAGTGATGCGCCTTGTCCTGAGGCCTGGGAGCTGATTCCCAGAGTGAGCCACTTAGCAGTTTCCTAACCTTTATCTTCCCTAGCTGAAACAGTGCTGGTGTTAATGGTCCCTGTGCAGTCCATAGAGTTAAGGGGTCTGGGCAGCTCCACATTCCTCTCTCCGCCACCCCACCCCCAACTCTCGAGAGTCCTAGCTGTGCAAATCACGGATAAAGCCGACCCTGAAGGCTGCATTTAATGTAGACCACTGTACATTAAATGAGTGGTCTACAGCCTTCCCAAGCGCGTGTATCGGCCTGGGCTACCCTCCAGGATCTGACCTCCCAGCTCTGCATCATTTCTCAGCACCAGCAGTTGGGGACCACAGATGGCTATCATCCGGCGCCGCCTGAAATACACATATTCAAGTTCTGGGTGCATCTGTTGATTCTCCCCTTGCTTGGCTGTGCCACCAGCTCCTTTCCTTTCTAAAAAGTCCAAATTCTAACAATAGGACAGGCATCAGCTGTTCGCCTGAGCTGAATGGAAGAAACATCACTAGTTACAAATGCAAGGTCCAGGGCTTCCCTGGTGGCACAGTGGTTAAGAATCTGCCTGCCAATGCAGGGGACATGGGTTTGAGCCCTGGTCCCGGAAGATCACACGTGCCGCGGAGCAACTAAGCCCGTGCGCCACAACTACTGAGCCTGCGTGCCCAGAGCCTGTGAGCCACAACTACTGAAGCCCGCACACCTAGAGCCCATGCTCCGCAACAAGAGTAGCCACTGCAATGAGAAGCCCGCACACCGCAATGAAGAGTAGCCCCTGCTCGCCACAATGAAGAGTAGTCCCTGCTCGCCACAACTAGAGAAAGCCCGTGTGCAGCAACGAAGACCCAACGCAGCCAAAAATAAATAAATAAAAAATAAAATTAAAAAACAACAACAACATTTAAAAAGGTAAATGTATCACTATTCAGCTTTGGTGCATAAACTTTCTGTTTCTTTTCAAGACATTGGTGAAGACAGTGACACAGCCCGTTTGATATTCTTGGAGTGGTGGTTTAAACCAGAAAGCAGAGCAAGGGATCACGTGGCAAGTTGTTGCCTCTCTTAGCAGACAGTCCTCCTTTGACCTCCATCCACCTTGAAGAGTAATCAAGGACAGGGCATGTGGCAGGCTGCCCGATAAGCCGCTGTGTGTCTTGGATTTACAAAGAAAGGTCATCAATCAGGATAATAGCTGGAGTAAAGATCAGACGTGAGGTCAGTGTACAATGCAGGCAACTTTCTCTGGTTACTACTTTCATTCCTTATTTGCTTGTTTTTGTTATATCAGAATTTTTAGAGGAAGACGTCATCACCCAAAGCAAAAATGATGGGAAAATGTTTACCAATATCATAAATAGGTGGATGACAAAAAACGTGTTTTCCCAAAACTTCATGGTTCATTCAACAAATATTTACCAAGTTCTTACTCCATGTTAATTATGCTAAGCCCCTAGGGATACAATTGGATACTGTCCTTGACCTCGGGGAGCTCAGTCTTGGGTGGTAGACACACCAAAGGAAGAAGCATGCGTGCTCCAGTTTAACCCACCTCAGGTATCATCTCTGCTAGCCTCTGAAAGGATGGGGGATGTGAGGGGATAGCCCTACCTGAGGCACAGAGGAAGGCAGTCCCACAGAGGGAACGAACAGCATGCGGAAAGGCACGACGGAACACAACATTTAGGGAATATAAGTGAGTTCTTTATAGCTACAGGCTCAGAGTCTACTTGGGGAGACCAGGAGAAGGGAGGGACCGAGGTGATAACCGGAAATGAGACAAGAAAGATTACATTGGAGGCCAGATTATGAAGGGCTTTGAATGACATCTTAAGAACTTTGTAACAAATAACCAAATTAAAAAATGGATCAGGAATTCCTCAGTGGTCCAGTGGTTAGGACTCAGCGCTTTCACTCCTGCGGCCCGGGTTCAATCCCTGGTCAGAGAACTAAAATCCCACAAGCTGTGCGGCGTGGCCAAAAAAAGAAAGGATGAAGGATCTGAGCTAATGTTCCTCTAAGGTAGATAACACAAATGACTGATGAGCACGTGAAAAGACGCTCAACGTCGTGAGCCATTAGGGAAATGCAAATCAAACCCCACAATGAGATACCGATTCACACTCACTAGGATGGCTGTAATCAGAAAGACAGACAATATAACAAAGAAAGGAGAAACTGGACCCTCATACATTGGTAGTGGGAAGGTGAAAGGTGCAGCTGCTTTGGAAAACAGTCTGGCAATTCCTCAAAATGTTAAACATAGATTTACCGTATGACCCAGCAATTCTACTCCTAGATATATACCCAAGAAAAGTGAAAACCTACGTCCACACAAAAACTTGTACAAGAATATTGGTAGCAGCATTATTTATAGCAGGCATAAAAGTAGAAGCAACCCAAATGTCCATCAACTGATGCATGAAGAATAAAATCTGGTTTATCTTTCCAATGGAACATTATTCAGTAACAAAAAGAAATGGACTATTTATACATGTTATAACATGGAGAACCACTGAAAAAATATTGCTAAGTGAAAGAAGCTAGTCACAAAAGAGCACACAGTGTCATATTATTTAATTCCATTAGAAACAGGCAAATCTATAAAGACATAAAGTGGAGTAGCAGTTACTCAGAACCAAAGAGTTGGAAAGACTGCTAACAGGTAAGGGGGCTCTTTACGAGGAAATGAAAATGTGCTAAAATTGATTGTGGTGATGGTGGTACAATTCTGTGAATATACTAAAAACCACTGACATGTATACTTTTTTTTTTTTTTGGCCGCCTTGGGTCTTCATTGATGCATGCAGGCTTTTTCTAGTTGCGGCGAGCAGGGGTTACTCTTCGATGCGGTGCGCAGGCTTCTCATTGTGGTGGCTTCTTTTGTCGTGAAACACGGGCTCTAGGTGCGCAGGCGTCAGTAGTTGTGACACGTGGGCTCAATAGTTGTGGCTTGCAGGCTCATTAGTTGTGGCGCACGGGCTTAATTGCTCCGCAGCATGTGGGATCTTCCCGGACCAGGGCTTGAACCCGTGTCCCCTGCACTGGCAGGCGGATTCTTAACCACTGTGCACCAGGGAAGTTCCAGACATTATACTTTAAATGGATCAATTGCATGGTATGTGAATATTTCATTAAAGCTGTCTTTTTAAGAAAAAAAAAAAGAATTTTGTATGAGTTCTGGAGGCTGCAGGGAATCATTGGAGGTTTTAGAGTAGAGTTGGTGGCACAAAATTTGAACTGTGATTTAGAAAAAGTAAGCAGGCAGTAATGACAAGGAGGAAGATGCTCTAGAAATAAAATTGATGGAAACCGTGGTGACCAAGGAGAGGAAGGAGTCAAAAGTTACATCACCCACTGTTGGATGCAGGAAGGCAGCAGCAGCCACGTGCATCTCTGAGATCATCGGAATGGTATGAGGCAGGTGAAATCAAAGGTCTGGAACCCTGAGGAAGAGGAATCTGAAGAAGGGCTCTGAGAATGGACAGAGATTAGTGGCCATCAAGGAGAAAATGGCATCAGAAGCCCGGAGTGGAGAGGATTAGGAGATGGAAATAGTGGAAACATTCGGACACAACTCACAAAGTGGTGACTCAGGATGAGAGCTGAGGAAGCCTCGCAGTCAGGGGAGGCTGGACTAGTGGACAAAATGTTGCAATAAAGACAAGGACCAAGACACCAGGATTAGCACTGACACTATGTTCATTAACTTCTTCCAAGGAGGCGTGAGTACTTAACCCAAAACTGAGCATCATCGGGAACTGTTGACTTGGACTCACACCAAATCCAGCCCCCGCCCATCACCCCATCCTTCCGTTTTCTTTTCACCCCAGTTTTACACTCGGAGGAAGATAAACCCAAACCCAGTGAGGTCACTTTTCCTCTGGCTGCAAAGGGCAGGCGAGATCTAAAGGAGCATCTATGCACTGTTACCCCTTTAAAATGCTTCAGAGATAATCTCAGGTTGAGTTAGAAGCTGCTGCAAACTAATAACCATGAAGAAGATGAATATATACACTGAATTAAATGCATTGGGCAGGTTCTCCTGGGCTCAGTGTATTTTCAAGTCTCTGCTGCTCTGCTATGAACACAGACAAATACCAGCTAATTGGATTTTACGGTCCAGTTGAGTTGGACATGTTTGTGTAGACATGGTTATTTTGATTCAAAATCCTCAAGACAAATAATCTGAAGACTAGCTCCTCAAAGGGACTATTGTAATACAATAGAAAAGCTAAGGGGGATTTAAAAGTCACTTAAGATAATTTACCCAAAAAAAAGAAAAAAGAAGAAAAAAAACGAGTCAAGGGGAAAATTATTAAAAAACTCAATCCAAGTAATAAAAGTGATGCAGAATAAGTTTATTTCTCCTCTTACTGAGTTCACATGTTTTTATATTTTTTGCTTTGGCAATTCTGCTTTTATTAGCTATACCAAATGAAAGTATAGATTTATGTATGAAAATTTAACTGCTTGGGACATATAATATTTAAAGAACCTAAGTGTCCCAATACTAGGAAAATAGCACATTTAACTCTTCAGTGGACTATCTGGCAAAGCAACATGTTTGAAGCAGTTAATGACAAGGAGAAATGCTTACATGGATATTGAAAGCCACACACCTCTTTGTTCAGTATATAAACTATATATTCAATAGAATCTTTGCTTTCTAAAATGCATATATATCTGCACATAAGTGAGGGTGAGGAAGAAAAGAGCCCAGAAGGAAGACTAACAAAAGCCAACCACAGTGGAATTATGGGTAATTTCTGCCCTGATATTCTCCAACACTTTACACATCTTCTACAACAACCTCTGTTACTTTCACGGTTAGAATGCAGGCACCTTTGACATCCAGCATGGGGTTGCACGGGGTGGTCCAGCACTGCTGGACTTTGAACCTTAGAGCAATACCTCCGATTTTCCATTAAAAATGCAAGGCAGTCTAAACCATGATCAACTCCCGATCATGGAATATATAAATTAGCAAGCAGATTAAAGTCAAAGTGTGATCTTTTAAAAATTAGGAAATAAGCAAAAAGATGTTTCACTACCAAATTTGGTCAAGTAACTGCACAGATTTCAAATTCTTTCCTGAGTGCTTTGTGTTCAACTCTTCTATTCCTCTTAGGACTCTGAACTCTCATCTTTGGTTTAGTCTAAAGAAGATTCCAAAGTGTTGAGAAACTAATTGTAGTTCTGGTTCTTCTGATAGCAATGTGGCCGGGGTAAAATATTCTTTTAAATCTCTGGGCTCTGGGCTTCAACTGACGGGGGAATAAATACACCACCCATGTTAATGTTATTCTGAGGTGCAAATGAAGTTTAGCCTCAGCATTACTGAGTGTATTCTAAAAGCATAATAAATGTTAGCTATTGTGCTTACTTTAAACTATACATTCTCCCATGGGGTAAAAATTAGTTCATAGTTCATCTTACTCTTTATATATGAAGCACAGATTATATATATATATATATATATGTATATATGTGTATGTGCATGTATATGTATATATATACATACATACATATTTAGATAGATATAGATATTACATAAACTGATATACAGTATATCTCTTCTATTAAAATTTTAGGTGGGGGGCAGGGACCGTTAGGGAAAAAAATGTCTGAAAAGACTCAGCAGGGCAGGGCAGCGGTAACGAAAAGAAGGTTGAGAAATACTGCTTTAAATATAGTTAAGTCTCATTTTAAAAAGTCCTTTGAAAAATACTTCTATAAAAAGCAAGAATACCCTTTATCATCAATTTCTCAGAAATGCATCCTAATAAGAGAAGCATCATCTTGCATTAAAAGTAATTAACCTGAGGCTCCCTCTCGATTTTTCAGAAGAGAATGAGACAATCTTTGATTTGCCTGAAGTCTTTCTCAAAAGGAGTGGGAGCGAGGGGCCAGCTGAAGGTTCACACTGGGAAGAAATAATGATAATTACCTACCCAAGACCCACTGACATTCCACAGCTGTCCATCTGAATTGTGATGTGAGCCCGTCAGCAAGCCACATGCAAGGCTTTAAATTTTCTTTCTTTTTTTGGGCGCCCAGCATGACTTGCAGGATCTTAGTTGCCGCCCGGGCAGTGAAAGCGCCAAGTCCTAACCACTGGACTGCCAGGGAATTCCTGACTTTAAATTTTCTGGTAGTCACATTAAAAAGAATAAAAATAAACACTTGAGGTTAATTTTAATATATTTTATCAAACCCAGTATGTCCGGTTACGTCAATAGGTACTCAATAAGAAAAATTATTAGGGAAATACTTTCCTTTCCTTTTCTGTACTATTTCACATGTAGAACACATCTCAAATAGGATCAGCCACATTCCAAGGGTTCAACAGCCACATATGGCCAGGGCACAACTTCTAAAACTACAGAAATAACTGAACATCCCTCCTTTAGGCTAACTCATTTCCCAATGACAATTCATGTGGGATCTTAGTTCCCCGACCAGGGGTGCAACCTGCACCCCCTGCACTGGAAGCGTGGAGTCTTAACTACTGGACCACCAGGGAAGTCCCCCACAATGACAATTCTAGCCCTGCTTCCATCTCCTTGCCTCCTGGACAGAAACAACCAAGCTATCCAATCACAGAATTGCCCTTACTTCAGCATCCAATCTAGAGATGACTCCTTTGTTTTCTCAGAATCATCCAGCATAAGCCCAAATCCTATAATAAAAGTCCTCCCACCTCCCACAGTACTCCATTACTGAGCCACCCATGCCTAGAATCCTCCCTCGATGCAGCAGAGGCTAAATAAACCTAACTTGGTTTGACTACACATGAGTTCCTGCTGGTCTCTAAGCGGCAAGGAATTAAATTGCCATTGATAGATTTAATTGGTACATCTGTCTCTTTCATTATCTCTTAATTTGAGTGAATATATTTGAATCTATTATTTTCCCAGCAACTTTTACTGTAATCATACACAATGATAAAGTGCTTAAAATGACTTTCTTTTTTTTAACTTAAAAGGTCAGCTAGTATATTTAGACTGGCTTCAAAAATAATTGCAAAGCAAAAATTTACACTTGCAAGAGTAATACATTTATTTAACCTGTAGTCACATGAATTAAAATTTACTTGTAAAGACAACTTTTCTGCAAATCTAGAGTGTGATCTTTAAAAGTATATCTTTTTTTAAAGTCAAGGTGGAATTCACTGCCTAGGCAAAGAGTAAATTCTGGATGACAGAATTTACTTCTAATCCCTCCAGAAAACATAGTCCTGCTCACCAAAATTTATTGCATAAACTCCAAGGTCATGGGAATTCCCTGGCGGTCCAGTGGTTAGGACTCCCAGCTTTCACTGCTGAGGGCCCAGGTTCAATCTCCCTGGTCGGGGAACTAAGATCCCGCAAGCTACTCAGCATAGTCCAAAAAAAAAAAAAGGAATGAATGTTTAGAACAAAAAAATCAGTTCTTAGAAATTAAAAATATAGTGACAAGATGAAATCTACTCTCGAGGACGTTCTCCAAGAATAAAGAGATACAAACTAGAGGAAAAAAAAGTTCTACTTAGAATCATTCTAGAAGTTCTAAAATCTGAGCAATAGTAATCTCGAAAAGAGAGCAAAGAAAAAGGGGGAAATGGAAGACATAACTTCCTACAAATGAAGTGCTTGAGTTTCTAGACGGAAAGAGGTCACACGAACCCAGCATGTTGAATAAGTGGATTCACGTGAAGATCCATCCTTGTTAGATCTTCCGAACACGGAGGACAAAAAGGACTCCGTGAGATAATGGGCTATCCAAGGGATTAAGATCAGAATAGCATCAGATGTCAATAGTAATACATTTATCAAGATGACACTGATAGAATCGTACTGTGTTAGAACACTGATCAGAAATTAACACAACTGGGGGAACGGTCAGGGCCAAGATTTGACAAGCGTGAGGAAGGCATCACATTTCCATACACTGAGCTTTACTAAGTGAGGCCACAGAGCTTGGGATGAATCCCGGGGGCTCTCTGCAAGAGGCTGCTTAGGGGCAAACCGTGGCTCTGCTAAGGGGACCTTTTCGACCTTCCACTTTATTTACAACTAACAATGACTTGAAAAGTGGGGTTTCTCTTATTCTTATCTCTAGCTACTGTTATCATGTAAAGGCTGTCTGCTTATGATCATGCTGGGTGAAGTACCGAAAGGGTGACTAAGGATTCCAGCGTTAGAAATACCCACGTGTATGAGTATTTTCTTCTATTGTCTTCATTCTATGTGGCAGTAGCTCCTTTAGCAACATCCTTGATAGGGGAACTCCTTTATATACTTCTGAATCAATTTACTTCTGGCCTCCAATCAATTCCTCCAGTACGTAATCCTTGGTTTAAAGCAAACTAAGCTGTTCTCGTGTTTTAAAGAGTCTGAGAAATAAACTCTTCTTTAAAAGTGGGAATATTGAAATTAATACCCCGTTATGCTTGGCAAGCTTCCATCAAGCACATCCATATCTGAAATATATATATCAGCCCTGGCATTTTTCTTTGAATGTGAGACAGCTTGTCTTCTCTGGGGAGGTGCTGCCTAGAAGAGAAAAGATTAAAGGAAAGACACGATAAATGTTTTCAAATACTCAGAGGGCCGCGATGTGGAAAAGGGAGGTGAGTTTGTTCTATGTAGCCCCAGAAGGCAGCACCAGAAGCAGGGAGCAGCTGGAGGAGGCATATTCTCACTCCAGTGGAATAACTGGTTTCCTTTTATGGAGAAACTCCCCAAACCTTCCCGTGTTTAAGCAGAAGAGCCTTCTGACTGGGGGCAGGAGCCTGGCGTAGACAGCCTCAGACTGCCTTCCCACGGAGGCTTCCTGGTCCCAAACCTGGCTTTCCAGCTGACAATCATAAAGGCAGGTGTCCCGGGCTGAACTGCATCCTCTCCAAATTTGGATGTTGAAGCTTTAAGCCCCAGCACCTAAGAACGTAGCTGTATTTGGAGAGAAAGTTTCTAAAGAGGTGACTAAGTTAAAATGAGACTGTAAGGGTGGACCCGAATCCACTCTGCCTGGTGCCTTATAGAAGGGGATTAGGACACATAGAGACACCAGGGATGGGCACACACAGAGGAAAGACCAAATTCTGGATGACAGAATTTACTTCTAATCCCTCCAGAAAACATAGTCCTGCTCACCAAAATTTATTGCATGAACTCCAAGGTCATGGGAATTCCCTGGCGGCCCAGTGGTGAGGACACAGTGAGGACACAGAGAGAAGCCGGCATCCACAAGCCAAGAAGAGGCCTCAGAGAAACTAAACCTGAGGGCACCTTGATCTTGGTGAGAAAATAAATTTCTGATATTCAAGCCACCCATTCTGTGATATATTATTATGGCAGCCCGACCAAACTAATACAGCAGGATAACTGCCTGGTACTTGGTGTCCGTCTAAATACTGCATGTCCGGTTTAAGACACATTAAAGCAACCAGTTCATTCAATTAATTCAATCCAGCATATACCAAAATAACTAATGCATGCATTGTTAACTGGGGGGCAGGGGGGTCTACTTGATATCACATTGTACCAACACATTAATTACGAAAACAGTTTGTAAAAATTCAAAGTATGGTGCTCAAGAATAAGACTCAATTGATAGGCTAAAAAGTTGTAGAACTTAAGCTCAGAGAATACACATTCCAGAGATATACACAAATATAGATCAGAGGATTTATGTTATCAAAGCATCCTTCCATATAATATAGGGACATTGTGCTCTAGAATATACATTGCCAGGACCATTTGGGGGTTGCTGTATTAGGTGAAACTGGAGCTGTTTTAAGAACGTCCTTCAGAACTAAATGTCAAAAACCTAAAATTTTTTTTTGGCTGCACTGCACAGCACGCGAAGTCTTATTTCCCCCAACAGGGATCGAACCCGTATGTCCTGCAGTGGAAGCATGGAGTCTTAACCATTGGACCGCCTGGGAAGTCCCCTAAAGGATTTTTATTAAATAAATAAAATGCTAAATTTAATGTTTCCTTTCTTGGCTTAGTTACCATTAGAAAACCATTAACTGCCTCGATCCCTCCAAGGGAGAGGGTCTGAATCTTGGTATGTTACTTGGACAAGCTATAGGCCCTCTTACCTATGCTCTTCAAGGGGGCCATCCATCCTATTCATGGGTGCCCTGGAGTAGCCTCAAAATTACAGCCGTTTATAGGTAAGTCTTTGCAGTAATTTAAGATTGACTGACAGTCTTTACGGCACTTATCAACATCTTGCACTCATTCTGGGCCAGAACCAACCCCTATTACATGATTCTGATCTCCTCCCATGTAGGCAGAGAAAAACGTTACTTTGTGGCCACATTTATGAAGCTCCTTATCTTTCTTTCATACCTAAATAATTACATATGGAGACATTCTTGAATGTTTTCCCCTCCTGAACTTTTTTTTTTGTTTTAATGTACTTATTTTTGGCTGCGTTGGGTCTTCGTTGCTGTGCGCGAGCTTTCTCTAGTTGTGGCGAGCGGGGGCTACTCTTCGCTGCGGAGTGCAGGCTTCTCGTCGCGGTGGCTTCTCTTATTGCGGAGCACGGGCTCTAGGTGCGTGAGCTTCAGTAGTTGTGGCACGTGGGCTTCAGTAGTTGTGACTCGCGGGCTCTAGAGCGCAGGCTCAGTAGTTGTGGCGCACGGGCTTAGTTGCTCCGTGGCATGTGGGATCTTCCCGGACCAGGGCTCGAACCCATGTCCCCTGCATTGGCAGGCGGATTCTTAACCACTGCGCCACCAGGGAAGCCCCTCTTTTGAATTTTTTGTTCATTAAAGTAAAAACTTCAAATCTAGAAGATGGCTTTTAAGATCAAACTAAAACGAAAAAATGTAAAAGTGTTTTTATAAAAAGGCATAATGAAATTGACAAGTAGATTCCCACCTGCCTAAAGTCACTTGCATATCTTCAACAGTTAAACCATCATTGTTTTTTTTTAATGCCTATATTACCAGTACTGCTGATGTGACTCAGTCACAGAATTTCAGAGACGGACAAGGATGTTCATTTTACAGATGAAAACTGCTGCTCAATGAGATAAAGGGATGTATTCAAGGTCAGACAGAAAACCACTGAGAAAAGCAGTCTCACCAGTGTTTTACTCTCCTGGAATGAACTGATTATAAAAGGGAGGGAGGATGGATAGAAGTCTTACTCCTTCTTCCTTCACCCACCCCACCCCAAATTTTCAAGTTAGAACAAAAATAAAGGTTCATTGCACTGTCAGACTTAAACAGACTTCAGAGGGAAAAAAGCTCTATATAGCTTGGATGTTAGTTACTGAAAAATAAATCTGTGTTTCTTTAAAGATGAAAGCAGTAGAGTATTTGTACCAGAAATTTGTCAATGACATAACTAATTTCAGAGAAGCACGCTAAAAATATTGCTGTGGAGCAGAGGACTGAATTAAAACCAGTTCCCAGAAAGTGCAGACTGTAGGGCTTTTGCCTAAGTTCAAGGCCTATTTTGTGAGTGTTTCAAAACATTACAAAACAGGATACAGCTTGAGACAATGTCATGTATTAATATTGTATTTGAAGTACCAAAGTGTTGGAAGGGAGACCCCTCTCTGTCTATCCAGCCCTCGTATTTGGTAGCATCACTGGGCGTTCTTATTTAATTGCAGGCAGGTCAGGGTCTGATTTCATGTTTCCAGGCAACAACACCTGGATAACCAATGGTGGGCACCTGTGACAGCCCAGCACCGGAAAGTACCAGCTTTGTCAGTGCTGATGCAGCAAAGGAAAGAGAGCCTCGGATACATCTAGAAAGCTCTGGTATTTACGTAGGGAATGAACTGATATAAAGGGAAAAGCAAACAGATCCTCCTCTCCCATATGAGTGAAAATGTAATATTGTGAACTCTAATTTAAAACTGTGTCTTCACTTATTCAAAATTTTTTTGAGCACTTACTATGTGTCAGACACTGTTCCAGGCTCAGGGGATTCAACACTGAAACATATAGATCCCACCCCGACCCCCCCATCCCAAGAAATCTCTGCTCTCTTGGTTCTTATATTTTAGCAGAGGTGGGAGGTAAGAGACAGGCAGACTGAACGCCAGATGTTGACAACTGATGTAGAGAAAAATGAAGGAGGTATGGAGGGTAGTATTTGTGCAACACACATGTCTTCATGAGAATACTAACAAGGTACCAATTATGTCACAAATTGAAGGAGAAAAGGGATTGACTCATAAAAACATTTCTTCCCAGTTGGGAAAACTGTATCACAGAGAAACAAGTGTTTTGGAGGGTCATCTTTTAACAGCATCCTAGAGCAGCACTTGGGGTACTCATTCTTCACATCAAGTTTTTAAATGATCAAAAAGCAAAGAAGAACAACTTTTAACTCCCAGATGGATTTTCTGTAAGGTAACAAGATCCACGGGGAGGGCTGTGATCATATCCCAAAGGCACTGTACACCAGCAAATTCAATAAAGGCCAAGACAATGACATTCAGCACCGTTAGAAACATGAAATTCTCCACAGTGCTGCAGACTCAGCTTCTAGATAACTGAGCAACGGATCCTCCATTTTTGTTACTGTATCTGCAGGGAAAATATCAGGATGTAGAAAAGTAGAACCTTGAGAAGGATAAGGAACACACTCTCTTAAAGACTTCTGCTTTAAGTGACAAGAATTTTTTGGCGCGGGGGGTATTTTTTCTTGGGGGTGAGAGGATGTTTTCCAGGCTCGCCTCCCAGGTCAGAGAAATCACGTGCAGTGATTCACGTGCACAGTTCCTTAAGCAGCCTCCGCACCGTTGTGCTCAGCATAGCAAAGCCTGTTCCCCCGGTTTGCCCGCTGATACTTGCGGCTGACCCCAGAGTAGCAAATGCCAAGGGCAGAGCTCTCAGCTGCAGCTCCATCGCTGCTGGTGTAAATGCCCTCACTCAGGGTATGCAAATAGTATAAGGCATATGTGTGCAAAAATTCAAACACCAAGGAGAGGACCACCATTGTGTGTTTATTCTTTCATACAAGCAAATGTGACCTGTGACGGATGGAGAAAACATAACATTCATGGTTTTACAATGTTCGCTGTAGCTACTCTGCAGAAAGACAAATCTCAAAGAACCCCAAAAGTAACTGTCTTGTAAATGATACATTCAAATGTACTAAGATCACAGTCACATGATTAACTCGTATATGGCAATGAGTTCAGTAGGCACTTTAACAAATATGTTATTATCAAAATAAAGAGGTCTTGGGACTTCCCTGGTGGTGCAGTGGTTAAGAATCCACCTGCCAATGCAAGGGACAGGGGTTCAAGCCCTGGTCCAGGAAGATCCCACATGCCGCAAGCAACTAAGCCTGTGCACCACAACTACTGAGCCTGTGCTCTAGAGCCTGCAAGCCACAACTACTGAGCCCGCATGCCACAATTACTGAAGCCCGTGCTCCTAGAGCCCATGCTCCACAACAAGAGAAGTCACCTCAATGAGAAGCCCACGCAACACAATGAAGAGTAGCCCCAGCTCGCCCCAACTAGAGAAAGCCCGTGTGCAGCAACGAAGACCCAAAGCAGCCAAAAATAAATAAATTAATTAATTTTTTAAAAAAAGAGGTCTTAAGTTTTTTGATTTTGTAATCCTTAATTTCCCCATCTGTTTGGAAAGAAAATAATCTGCCCAACAGATACTAAGACTGAATCAAAAAAAGAAAAATCTAAAAGTTTTAATTTGCAAAAATTTGAAATCTAAAGTTGGACCCGGACTGAGATATAATGTTTTTAAAATCATTCTTGTTCAGGCACCCATAGAAACTCATAGAAAACCATATAAGTGATAGACTATAGAACAAATGACAATCTGGGTTGGGAGGAGTCTTCCTTTTCTTTAATCTTTCCAGCAGAAGAGATTAAAATCAGCAGAAGCAGATTTTCCACAAAACTAACCGCACTTCGTGCGGCCCCTGTGAGTGTTAGGCGTGGCATGGCTGGATAGAACCTTCTGGTTCGGAAGAGGCTGTATTTCTGTATAAGCATTGTGATAAATGCTAAATCGCCTAAAAAGAGCTCAGAGAAAAGGGACTAACTCCAAGGCTAAAGTAATTTGTTGTGAATTCTTTTTTTTTTCATTTTAATAAATATTTGTTTTCATGCCTGACTGTATACTCTCTAAAAGATGGTCCCTGAAATTATATAATCAATCTTCAAGCTCCCTCCAAAACACACACACACGCACACGTGTGTGTGTATCTATATCATCTATATCTATATATGTGTGTATATATATACATATAGATATAGATATATATGTGTGTGTGTGTGTATATCTGAACCCTACCTGCATAGTTTTGAAAATATTTAGTAAGCAGATCCCTTTTTCTATCATTGAAAGAAAGTTTACAAGGAAATAGGATTTCATTTTCATTATAGGAAGAGGACTGGTTCTGAATTACCAGGATTTCTGGTTTCAGAAAGAGAGTAAGTCAAGGTAGAAGCACATTTTGCATATTCTACATTTGTCTAAATATTGTCTGTCACTTTATTTATTTTTTTCTTTTGCGGTACGCGGGCCTCTCACCGTTGTGGCCTCTCCCGTTGCACAGCACAGGCTCCAGACACGCAGGCTCAGCGGCCATGGCTCACGGGCCCAGCCGCTCCGCAGCACGTGGAGTCTTCCCGGACCGGGGCACAAACCCGTGTCCCCTGCACCGGCAGGCGGACTCTCAACCACTGCGCTACCAGGGAAGCCCTGTCTGTCACTTTAAATTAAAACCCCTCATGCAGGAATGCCCCTCATTTGTAGTTTTCTCCCATCCAACGATCCACCTATGGCAGGACCAAGTTCCACTGCTGGCCAATCCTCCCAGGGACCAGGGTGGCTCAGGTCTTTCCTTACTGAAGTGGGCAAGAGTAGAAACCAAGGCCCACCAAATCCTACAAATAAGCATCACATACCAAATTATGCCTTCATTTACATTACAGTAAGCCGCCATGTAGGACACGGATTCCTGGAAACACATAAAATCTAACCTATGTCAAAATAAAAGCATGAAAAAATACTGTTTAATAATTTAACATAGAGAATTTTCTGCATTTGCATTGCAGACAAAATAGGAAAAGAAAACATAATAAAAACAAGTGTACCAGGCTGCCTCAGAAACACCCTAACAAGCCAAAGCAACAACAGTTCTGCTTAAAACAGTAAAAGCTCATCCCAAAGGCAGAGCCTCCGGAAATGCCTCCGGGGGGAGGGGTGGCCTCTGCAGCCCTGGGCCACACGGGGGTCCTTTCTAGGCCCGCAGGCCTTTTCAGGATCTTGTGAAGGACAAGGTATATTAATCACCACTCTTCCTGCAAGAGGCATCTGTATTTGCTCAGACCCCCAAGGCCATGGTAGGCTCAGGGAGACAATGGAATAATCACAGGGTGGGAACAGAATCACTTTCCATAAAAATCAGTGTTTAAACACATGGCTGAAAAGTGAAAGAAATTACATCTGGACTAAAGGAAGACAGCCAGCGGATCTCCAGTAAACAGGCCACAGATTAGACAGGATTTTCACGCTACCTAGGATTGTATGGAAACAAGGGTGTCACTGAAGCCCCTCCCTTCTCTTATCAACACTCCACACCAGATCAGATGAAAAGGCCTGGCCCGACACTCCCTTGGGGGCATATTTCAGTGATCCCACGTTGCCAAAATACTTTCCGAAGCCACTCGCCTTTCAGAAGAGCCCTCCAACCCAGCGCACTTTCCCTTCTGGGTTTCCATTCTACCCTTGCTCAGAAGATGCCATCCCGGTGGGCAAGCCTGTGGACATGGCCTGCACAGCGGGTGAGAGCTCGAGCTTGGAAATCTGCTGATCTGGGTTTGAATCGAGATAGGACCTGTCTCACAGGGTTACTGCTAGAGGCCATAATGCACAAAAAGCACAGTTCCAAGACCCACAATAAAAGCTTGTGAAGTGTTGGCTGTTCTTATCCTCCCTTCCGGCTGGCAGCCCCTGTCCCAACAAATCTAAACCTAACCTCCCCTCAGTTCCCCAGACCTTACCCCACACCCTGACCTCAAACGAGGGCTCCTCCAGAACTCTGAGCAGCTCTCATCTCTTGCAAAATTCATTAGATAATCAACACGTTGCCTTGTCTTAACCTTTTTTTTTTTTTGGCCATGCGGCATGTGGGATCAAACCGACCGAGGATCAAACCCGTGCCCCCTGCGTTGGAAGCCTGGAGTCTTAACCACTGGACCACCAGGGAAGTCCCCCTTAGTTTCATCTTAGGGAGCCTTCCATAGACTAGCTTGTCTCCCCTGGTGGACCGTTTCTTAGCTTTCTTCACCCTCCCCAAAGCACAGGGCACGGTGGCTTGCCCATCCAGGGAAGGCTCCAAATCGGCTGTGGCTTGATTTGATTCAAACGTTATCATGGGAAGGACAGAGCGTGGGACTCTGGAATTTGGGTTGGGGCCGTTCCAATTACTTTGGTAGAAATTATTTGAAACTCTCGCACTAGGTCGTGCAGATCCTCTTTCTGTGAGGCTGTATGTACTTCTAGCTTTATATGGTGCCTGTGGTGCTATAGAAAGATCAGGATTCCCACCAACTTCAAAAGCAGCCCCCTGCTTGCAGCAGCTCCACAGGGGCATTGAACACGAGGAGAAACAGGTTCCACATGTTAGAAGAATCTCATCTCACCGAGGCAATGGCCAGTCTCCTTTCACAAGACTTTCCCTTCATTTGTCTTATTCACATTACATGTAAGCGTGAGTTCACTTATGGAAAATGATCATTCTGTGCCTCGTCAACAGCAGTGGCTAAATGATTTCTTTATGACTAAATGGAACAATGAGACAAGAAACAGGAACAGAGGAAGGTTCTTCTCCAACACGTGGCCTTCGCAAGAGACCTACTTGTCAAGGTGCTTGATTCTGACCCCCAGGTGTGGTCCCCAGCCCCTCCACGGGCTGACCAGTGATAGCGTGGTCACAGATTTGCTTTCCAGTAAACACCTCTGAAGGATCTCTGGGCTCAAGAGCTATAACACATGCGCATATCATAGTTTGGGCAAAGAGGTATGCACCTTGAAATGTACGCTACCAGAAAAAGCTTCGCAAGGCTAGTAGGCTACTCTAGAGTGAGAGATACTGACTCTGAAAGCAACCAAGACTTAAGCATTTCCAACAAGAATTCACGTTGGACATCAGACAAGTAGTTGGAATAAGGCAACAATAACAACAACAACAAAAAGATCATGAAGTTTCAGGTAAGGATGCCTAACAAAAAGGAAAAACAACTTCACTTCCATACCCAAGCGTTACTATAAGCTCCCAGGGGCTATGCAAATGGCCAGATAAATACTTCTTTTTGCAATCAATTGACTGCTTTTGTTGTCAACATCACCCACCCCCAGGTAGGATGACAGTGCCCATTCTATCCAGGCCTGTTTTTATTGTTCTGCAGGGATCCGTTGCAGGTGTTGTTTGTCCTCCAGCCCCTGGTTCTGCCCAGTCCCCCGCAAGGCGACTTACCATCTGTGACAGTTTCCTCCTCCTGGCCATTCAGGGCTCCCTCCTGGAGGCCTTGCTCGGCTAAGCCGTTCACAGTGGACAGCTGACCATTCTTCTGTAGTAGCTACGGGGAAGACAGAACCATGTAAACTTAATTTCAATCTTCACAACCAAGTTAGAAACGATACTGTAAGTTCGAGAATATAAATCATTTAGAGGAGAAATACAGAGAACTGGAGGGCTAGTAACAGTGAAGAGTTAAGTCTTTTGTGTGTGTGTGTGTGTGTGTGTGTGTGTGAATGATCCAGCTATCTTACAAAAGATACAAGGAGCTATGAACAAGCAGATAGGACTCTGTATCTGGATAAAGGTACCCACCATTCATGCATTCGTTCACTCTTCTGAAAAACCAGACATAGGCCTGACACACAACACCCATCATTCCAGGCCTGTTTGAGATTTCACAACGACTAAGTCAGGTGTGGTCCCAGACACTTTGAGCTTACAAACTACTGTGGAAGGCAGACAGCCCTCTGAAAAATATTTTTTACTTTAAAATAATGTTTCCTTGTGATTAGACACAAGATATGCATATTTGGCTGGAATATATATCTAAGCGACAATGTGTCCTTCTCGGGGAAGAGGGCAGACATTTAAATAAATAATTACTGAATTGCAGCTATGGAAACTGTCACGAAGAAGGAATACATACAGCAAATGACGACAAACAGAGGGCCATGACCTAGGCCAGGGTGTCGTGAAGGCTTCTCGGAGGAAGGAAAGGTAAAGCTAAGATCTAAGATGCCAGCAAGGGGTATGTGAGCAAAAGGTAAAGGGGAAGCAAGTGAGAAGGCCCCATGGTTCAAACGCCAGTGGATCCAGAGCCCAGTGAACAAAGAAGAGACGCCTAACATGTGTGTTCATGACTCATTGTATTTTCCTTAAAAATATTACTAAAACGGTGGTTTACAATCGTCCCCATAGGGTAGCCCATGCAATTGACGTCATCAGATGCAAAAACAGTAGACACATAGACATGCCCAGTCTTTTTTTTTTTTCCGCCCCAGGGCTTGCAGGATCTTAGTTCCCCAACCAGGGATTGAACCCCGGGCCCACAGCAGTGAAAGCGTGAGTCCTAACCACTGGACTGCCAAGGAATTCCTAAGACATGCCCTAATTTTTTAAATCCTGAGAATATAGGTTAAAAGTTTTAAACCAAATAAAAATCGTACAATAGGGCTTCCCTGGTGGCGCAGTGGTTGAGAGTCCGCCTGCCGATGCAGGGGACATGGGTTCGTGCCCCGGTCTGGGAAGATCCCACATGCCTCAGAGCGGCTGGACCCGTGAGCCATGGCCGCTGAGCCTGCGCGTGCGGAGCCTGTGCTCCGCAACGGGAGAGGCCACAACAGTGAGAGGCCCGCGTACCGCAAAAAAAAAAAAAAAAAAAAAAAATCGTATAATAACCGCTAGGAACCTAAGGATTTCAACAATGCTTTATGGTCCACATACATTTCTCATTTTCCTTAAAACCAACTTAGCGAGGTGCTACTGTTTCCATTTTACAGATGAAGACACTGAGACTCAAAGTGATTACAGAGGGGAAGGCTGGCCGGCCACGGGTCCCACAGCTCAGCCATGGCCTGAAGGCCAGGGCTCACCACCAACTACTTCCAGAGATTTTTCTTTTTCTTCTTCTTTTTTTTAATACACAGATGGTTCCTTTCTTCCTTTCTTCCTTTCTTTCTTTCTTAGTATTTATTTATTTGGCTGCACTGGGTCTTATTTGCGGCACGCGGGATCTTTAGCTGAGGCATACGGGATCTAGTTCCCTGACCAGGGATGGAACCTGGGCACCCTCCATTGGGAATGCAGAGTCTTAACCACTGGACCACCAGGGAAGCCCCCGGAGATTTTTCCACAACACAACAAAGTGTTGGAGGACCTGTTACTACGCACAATGACAAAATGCCTTAAATAGTATCCCACAGTACGCAGACCCGATCATGCCAAAGTAATCTCAAAGCTGGACACTCTGTTTGGCATCATTCCATGCCGTTTACAGGCCAATGGAACATGCTGGCCAAACCATAGGCTTCCATCAGAGCCTTGAAGGGAGTAGATCCAATTCAAGACGATCAATCCAGAAGGTTCGAACGGTGCTGAAACGGATTTCACCTGGCTGTTCCCTGCTCCCAGCAAAGATGCCCTGCAACTGCAAAAGCTGCCTTCTGAAATACCGTCACTGTAGTCTAATACTCTCACTACAGATGGGAGAGCCAGATTCAAAATGCCCATGCTGAGTCAGTGTATTAGAAAGGACGCTCAGATTACACTTCCACTTAAAGTCTTCTCTTACCAAAATATGAAAGATGGGAGTTTTAAATGAAACCTAAAGACGAAAGCACAGGAGATGGGGCAGGGGGATATCCCCACAATGCTCATCAGCAAAAATGTCAACGTTTAGGAGTATTTTAACTAAATTCCACTAGTCTTACGCACGAGTTAGACTGAGATTTCATTAATAATGTGATGAAGAGCTAGTGGCGGAAAGCAGGAAATGCATATTCTTGTGGGCTACATGGTCAACCAATGAACCTTAAACCTAAAAAATTTAACACAGATAGCATGGCATGGCAACCTAAGCAGGGGAATGAAAGACAGCCATTCTAATACCTCGATTTCAAGTCAAAAAACGTTGGTCAACTGTGCTCCTAGTTTAGGACCCAGAACTCTGAACTTTATTATAGAGTCTAGAGTTCTACAGAGTTTCTATAATTCTTGAGCTATTTCTCACAATTCTTCGTGAATTGTCAAATCCAAGACATCTTTAGCAGGAGTCAAATTGAGTATTTTCAAACTTGAGGGATCTATAGGACACGGCACAAATTTTCATCTACTCTTTTAGAATTGTTACACGTATACAATGATGTATTACATTAGATGATATAAAATAAAATGAGTCTTTGAGATCACCTGCCAGCCCCCTTTATAGTCAGCGTGATAAGTAAATTGTGGATTAGTTGTTCCCCGTGACCACAGGGCAACTGTCTTTACCTCAGAAAGGCACTTACTGACTTAGCTTTGGTGACAATTTATGACAGCGACATTACTGAAACTGAGTTTTGAGCTTATTTTATTATATGTGTAGCCTGGGTCCAGCAAGCGTGCCCAAGCTCTGACCCATGAGTGATGTCTTGAGCACTCAAAGCCCGTGACACACCAGCCCTCCACACAACAATGGGACGTCATTCCTTTCAGCCATCCTCAGACACTTCTACCATTCTGTGTTTCACTTAGAGATGCTTTTTACAAAATCTCACGTGTTCTTGTACATGGATAATTCACTTTTTGGCCAACCCAATCTATGGTGTTTTTGTTTTCCTTTTCTCCCATTCCCAACCATCTAAATAATTCATACTATTGTTAAGGGTTCAGGTGCTTCTGAGAGTTATCAGCACGTTAAAGTCACCTCAAATGGCAAGGAACCTAACCCGCAGTTCCTTAACGCTTACGTTCTTTCTGTCTTTTCTATGTGTTTACACGCACACAAGCTTTCTTTTTTTAAAAAACAAAAATGGGGACTTCCCTGGTGGCACAGTGGTTAAGAATCTGCCTGCCAGTGCAGGGGACACGGGTTTGAGCCCTGCAGGAAGATCCCACATGCTGCAGAGCCACTGAGCCCGTGCGCCACAGCTACTAAGCCTGCGCTCTAGAGCCCACGAGCCACAACTACTGAGCCCATGTGCCACAACTACTGAAACCTGCGTGCCTAGAGCCCGTGCTCCGCAACAAGAGAAGCCACCACAATGAGAGGCCTGTGCACCGCAACGAAGAGTAGCCCCCGCTCGCCGCAACTAGAGAAAACCTGCGTGCAGCAACGAAGAACCAATGTGGCCAAAAATAAATTAATTAATTAAAAAAAAAAGGAGAATACATGCTTTTATAATCTGATTGCTTCGTACACTGTGGATGCATTTCTTTGTCACTAAACACACATCTGGCTCGTCCTCAGTCTTTCTCTCTTTTTTCTGTAACTCAGACACCCACAGAAGACAAGGATTTCAGTTAAGCCCAGATAGACCCTGAAAGATGTACAGACACAACTCAGTGACACACGGGGTGGGAAGGGCCGGAGCCAGATGAGATGCGAGGGGAGGAAATCGGTATAGGATTGAAGTTTCCAAACGCGTTCATGCTGAAGCTTCCTCACATAACTTCTTTTTTTTTTTTTTTTTTTGCGGTACTTGGGCCTCTCACTGTTGTGGCCTCTCCCGTTGCGGAGCACAGGCTCCGGACACGCAGGCTCAGCGGCCATGGCTCACGGGCCCAGTCGCTCTGTGGCATGTGGGATCTTCCCGGACCAGGGCACGAACCTGTGTCCCCTGCATCGGCAGGCGGACTCCCAACCACTGCGCCACCAGGGAAGCCCTGTCACATAGCTTTATCCATCCACCTTGTTCTTACTTTTATGAACAGTTAGGTCTTTTGAGATGAGAACTAGACTTCAAAGGCATGCTTTTTGCACTGAAACACAGCTAGCACCGGGAAACTTATTTTCCCACTGGATTTCTGCTTCAAAAACGGTAAACGCCCCCTTTGAGCAAATCAAAACCCTAAATGTTTTCAAGCTTATCTCCCTTGAGTGGGTCAGCCAGAGTTTATTCCCGTAAAGCATTACCACATTACAACTAAACAAGCTTTAAAAAAAAAATCTTGAATGCTTCCAGCAACAGTGTTGTCCTCTCATTCCTCTAAGGACAACAACAGAAAACATCAAAATAGTAGCTAAGGCACGGCAGAAAAGCCACCCGATGTCTCTGTCCCCTTTCCTTCTCCACAGGACGGCCCACAACTTGCTCTGAACCCCTTTGCAGAGTAAGCTGTAGGGGTATCAAGTTCTTTAATGAACATCCTAAACCATGAACAAAACGGGTGAGCTCCTGACATGTGTCAGGATGCTGGGGGAAAAGGAGGTGAGCCTGCGAACCATTTCCTCACAGAGTGATGCTCCCGGCTCCACCATCTCACTGCAGGACCAGCACGGGTGGGAGCGGCCAGAGCCCTGCAGTCCACACAGCAGATGAGGCTCTGAGCAGTGCCACTGGTCCCAACAATAACAGCAAAACCCAAGAAGCAGAACTATTACGTGGCTGTAACCAGGAAGGAACCAGAACCTTGTCAATATAAGGAGAACACATGCACAAATGATGAGAATAAAAAAGATAATCTGGAAATGATTTTAAATCCCATGACAGAACTTATAAAGAAGACTCTTCAGGGACTTCCCTGGTGGCACAGTGGTTAAGAATCCGCCTGCCAGTACAGGGGCCACGGGTTCAAGCCCTGGTCCAGGAAGATCCCACATGCTGTGGAGCAACTAAGCCTGTGCGCCACAACTACTGAGCCTGCAAGTCACAACTACTGAGGCTGCATGCCACAACTACTGAAGTCCGTGCACCTAGAGCCCGTGCTCCGCAACAAGAGAAGCCACTGCAATGAGAAGCCTGCGCAGTGCAACGAAGAGTAGCCCCCACTCTCTGCAACTAGAGAAAGCCCGTGCACAGCAACAAAGACCCAACGCAGCCAATAAATAAATAAATTAATTAATTTTAAAAAATGGTATCAACAAAGCACATGTAATAGTGTACAGATGTATTTTATGTTGTAATATTAAATTTAAAAAGCAAACTAGGGGCTTCCCTGGTGGCGCAGTGGTTGAGAGTCCGCCTGCCGATGCAGGGGACACGGGTTCGTGCCCCGGTCCAGGAAGATCCCACATGCCGCGGAGCGCCTGGGCCTGTGAGCCATGGCCCCTGGGCCTGTGCAGAGCCTGTGCTCTGCAACGGGAGAGGCCACAACAGTGAGAGGCCCGCGTACCGAAAAAAAAAGGCAAACTAAACAGTTATAGGTACAATATGATTACAAATATATATAAGAACATACCCCAAATAGCTAAATAAGTGGTGATAACAATATTACCAAATTGTTAATATCACAGTATACCAAATAATCGTCGGGGAGGGAACTATGAATTTTTCATATCCTTTGTTTTTCTACTTTTCTGTGTCCTGTTCCTTGTCTAATACACCTGATTACTTTTATAACTGGGTGGTGGGAGAGAAGCTTTTCCTTCACACATTATCCTGTCTTAGTTTGCTTATTGTTAGTATGGCTGGGAGTTCAGAAAATTCTGCTTCACCGATTGCCAGTCACATGGATTTTCATGGGAAACGAGAACTGCTTTAAGACAGGAACTTGACACTGAGATCATATTTCAGGAGGCTTTTCATACAAACTAACTTTTCATACAAACTCACTCTTCCACCGTGGAGGACATGGTGGACTCAGAAGCAGAGCGGAGGGCTGGGTGCTCTGGGGCAAGATGAAATACTTCACATCTGGTGTTTTATCACTGTCGTAGGCTGAAACTTGGTAATTCCAGGTCAGCAAACAGAAGGTGGCTGGGAGAGCAGGGTCTGATCTGCCATCTACTTGATCTTTGGCCTTGGGAACATTATTTAGCTTCTCACAGCCTCCTCTCTTCTTCTGTAAGCTGGGGTAAGAATTCATTTTCACCTACCGTAATGAATAACTGCAGCTTCATCCCACACATGTTAAGTGGCTAATAAGTCAACTACTAACGTAAGTTTTAGCAGTTTTTGTTCTACCATTTGGTCAACAACTGCGATCTAATGGGAATGAATTGTCCTGTGCCCATTTCCCCTCTAAAATGAAACCTCCAAGACTTCCTTCCTGTTGCCTCCAAGCTCTGCACCCAATAGAACATCTGGTGTGAAGACTCCTAATTAGACTTCTTCTAATTTTCTAATGGTCTGGGTGGGAGAAGAGAAGCAATGCAGTTTATACAAAGGTCTAAATGGAGGGGAGCCACCTGAGTTTTTTCTTTTCTTTGTTCTTTTCTTAACCCTAGAAGGTACAGGGGAAACAGCAGACAGAGCACAGTCAGGCTCCTGTCAGCCATGGAACCTTATCTCTGAGCTCATTTTCCCAATTATAAATTGAAACTAATACCATCTCTATTTTCAGGCTGGTTGAGATTCAAATGAAATATTTGGGAAAGTTCTCTCTCTAAATGGAAAAGCTCTCAGAAGCCATTTTATGTCTGTCCACTTGATCAAATCAAGGCAAAGCTTGGACTCCAGTATTTTTCCAGCCCTTATATCACACTAAGGATGCCTTTTAAAAATTGTCCTCATGTTTGTGTTAAAGAAGGTTTCTTTCTTTCTTTCTTTTTTTTAATGTGATTGGATTATAGCTGATTTACAATGTTGTGTTAGTTTCAGGTGTACAGCAAAGTGATTCCATTTTCAGATTCTTTTCTCATACAGCTTTTTCAGATTCTTTTCTCATATAGGTTATCACAGAATATTGAGTCGAATTCCCTGTGCTATACAGTAGGTCCTTGTTGGTAGTGTGTGTATGTTAATCCCAAACTCCTGATTTATTCCCCCCCCGACAACCCCCGCCGCAAGGAGGGTTTGGAAGGAGGCAGCATTAGATGTGAGACGATAAGAAATCCAACAAAATGAGACATCTGTGTACAGGGACCGCATCTCACTACACCCACTCACGGGCACTTGAACAGGGTTGTAGCGCAAGACTCAGGCAGCCCTACAGTAAAATGGCTGTAGCCTTGCTTGGTCACAAGAAGAGAAAACAATGGCTGGAGAGAGGTAGCCTTTTCTGCCTAGGATTCCTGCTTGGTTTGACCCTCAGGTAGCAAAAGCAACTTATGCTGCTGTGGGAATGGGGCTGTAAATGACATACCACGCATCCACACCTCCACACCCAGAGCTGCGTGGGAGCTGTGAGGGAGCCCATCCATCAACACCGACTAAAAAGCTGACCATCCTTTTGGCTGAAGACTCACTATGTTCAATAGCCACAGCTCCAGACAGTATATTCACTCTAGAGCCACGCTGTCCAAACGGCAAACATGAGGACCATGGTGAAAGCATTTCATTCCCCCTTTTATTTAAACACAGGCACGCAAAGCATTTTCCAATGTATTTTAAAATTTCTAGAAATAGGCTGAAAATAAGAGGCTAAAGGCGGAAACTGATGACTCCATCAGCAGTCCGTGTTTATAAGAATTTTAGAGGGGCAACAGTCCTAACTGTTGTGAGCAAACTGGATTGAATTCTTTAATCCCTCTATGCCTTCCCCTACACAGCCATGCTATCCAACGAGTTAGCTTTAAGATGCTGTGTCTTGATATGAAACCTCTCTACCACAAGGACACGTCTCCTCTGAGATGCAGAAATAAAACCGTATGAAAACATCAGTTGTTAAAATAATTTTTTAAAGATTTTCTTTAAGATTCTAAAAAATTATTGTTAATTCTATAAAGAGTGACAATAACGTGGTTAGGTTTTTATAAAGTCCTCAACTGGGGACTTCCCTGGTGGCGCAGTGGTTAAGAATCTGCCTGCCAATGCAGGGCACATGGGTTCGAGCCGTGGTCCGGGAAGATCCCACAGGCCTCAGAGCAGCTAAGTCCGTGCACCACAACTACTGAGCCTGCGCTCTAGACCCTGCGAGCCACAACTACTGAAGCCCACGCACCTAGAGCCCATGCTCTGCAACAAGAGAAGCCACCACAATGAGAAGCACGCCCACCACAAGGAAGAGTAGCCCCCGCTCACCGCAACTAGAGAAAGCCTGCATGCAGCAACGACGACCCAACGCAGCCAAAAATAAATAAATAAAAAAAATAAATTTATTAAAAAAAAGGTCCTCAACTGTTAGAGATATATAATAAGGATCTATAGATGACATATCTTGTATTTGTCTTAAAATAGGCAAATAAAATTTAAAAATTGAAGTTAGACAAAATAAGACTGGCAAAATGTTGATTACAGTTGCAGCTAGGTGACGGGTACTTGTTATTCTCTACTCTTGTATACATTTTGAAATCTTCCAGAATTAAAAGAAAAAATAAAATTTTCTTTCGTGAACCTTCTCACAGAGTTAAATTTTGGGGTGTAGCCGATGAAATCTGTAGACTCAAGAAAACCTCAGTGCAGTCGAGAAAATTTCAAAATTTTTATATTTTAAACAGTAAAATGTTTCACCCCTTGGTAATCATCTAATTTCTAATTAGCTCAAGATATACAGTAAGCAGGGCTAAGGCAATTCTTAAATATTAAGAAAGATATATTTCTAGTCTATGAATTTGAAAAAAGATTTTAGGCAATCTATAAAAGAAAATTGAGAACTTTTAACTTGCAAAGCTTTTCAGAGAGACAGAATATGAACTACTTATCAAGTTTCAGAGGTATTGTCAAAACATCGGGCCAAAAGCTCTCTCAAACCACATGAAATTGAGAAGAGCATGTACCCCAGGTCAGGGGTGCTTCTAGCAACCTCTAAAACGGAGAAGTCCTTGTCTCCAAGAAACTGGCCTTTAGAGATCTCTTTCTGATGCCAGTTTTCCTCCTGAAAAGGAGGACAGACCCTCCGGTCAGTGTGGCAGCTGCCCCACCTCTTAAAATCCTGGTGCCCTGAAGCCTCTGATCTTTAAAGAAAACCTCTGTTTATTTTTAATTTCATGCTACATTTTTTCCACTCGTATATTCAGCAAAACAAAACCGACAAACAAAAATACCACCTTACTGGCTGGTAACTTTGCTTTAAACATGAGTGAGTTCATTTGAAGGACCAGAAAAGGGGGCGGCATCTCATCACCATCACCCAGAGTCAGTGTGGCCCCCTTCCTTCCAGCCCCACCCAATGAAAACAGTGGTCCAGCTGTCTGACCCTGCACATACCACCAATTTATCCTGCTGGTCTTTACTTAGAAATCTGACTGTACAGTGCTGTTCAACTAGACAACATCCCCCAACCCACGGCCAGAAGTAAAACTATTGGCCAGAAAGCCACATTTAACCAAGTTTATACCTAACTGGCTGAGAGCAGTTTTGTTGTGCTGCTGTTTATTTTATTAATTTAATTTAATCAAAGTGGAAAAAATTCTGATGTTCAGAATACAAAGATTAATCTTATTTTGCTTTTGAAATTGCATTGCTCCCTATTTATGGAAAGTTTCTGGAACATTATCTGCACAGCACATGAGGGTCCTTAAATGCCACTTGGTGAAGGGTGTACATACCAGATAGACAGTCTCTGGTCATTGTCTCCAAATCACTAATTTTCCTGTTTCTCGTAGTTTTCAGTAAAATTTGTGAAAATTACTTAATATAGTTTTAGGAGGAATAACACAGGCTCACCCCTAGACATGAGAAAGAATGAAAACTAGGAGATATCCATTAAAGTCCCTAGTTTGCTTTTAGCCTGCGAAATTAAATTTCAATTCAATTGAATGTTTCTACTCAAATATTCAAATTGTTGAGTGTCTTAGAAAGTAATATCTCTCATATTATTTATTTAAATCCCAAGGGACTTGGCCACTACAGGTGAAGTCATTTTATGAGGAATGGTGTCTACAATTTAGGCCTGTAAATCTCAAAGATCAGCATTTTTCAAACTGGTATCCAAGAATATCAGTATACGAGGTATATCAACACCTGTGTATTAGCAGGCTTCTCTCAGAAGCGTTCTGGGCTCAAAATCAGCTTGTGAAACTCTGACCTAGACAGTTAAGCAGATTTAATTAGAATTTAGAGACTCTTGAATGTGCATTCTGAACCTCTAAGGAACAAATCATTACAGCATTTTCTCAAGTGACTTGCCCACAGAACCCTTTTTGAACCACATCCATTAACATCTGCCATAAGTAAAGACACAAAGATAAATGCAATATGTTTTAACACACAACATTTCAGTCAAATATTCCCCTACATTAAAAAGTTATAGTTGTTTTAAAAAGTATTAAAACTCCTGGGTTCTCTGGGAAAGTATGTAAAAGAAAACAAAGAGCTCTAAATCTGGTGAGGTAGGAGATCAGCCATGCTGATTTCAAGCAAAGGGAATTTATAAGATCTCTGCTTGAGATGAAGGAAATGAAAAGCACCACCGACCCAAGATAGCAATTCACTGAGTGAAGATAGGTCACCACAATTCCATTACGTGAAACGCCTACCTGCATTGTTTGGAGTCCTCACACAATTGAGGTCTGTATCATACTTAGGACAGAGAGGTGCTTGATAAACACAACTTAAGAAACCTGTGTGGACAGCTAAGTCGGAGGACTGATACTACCTAACTTAATATAAAACTACAGTAATCAAAAGACAGTATGGTACTGGTGAAAGAATAGACAAACAAATCATGGGAACAGAATAAATTGCCCAAAAATAGACACACACAGATATAATTCTAATCTTTGACAACGGAGGCAACTTAATGGAGAAAGGAGAGTCTTCTCAACAAATGATCCTGGAAAATCCTGATGTCCCCTTGCAAATAAAGCTGTGTGGACATTCATGTACAAGTCTTTGTTTAGATACATGCTTTCATTCCTCCTGGATAAATACCTAGGTGTATTTCCTAGGTATTTATATATTTATATACCTAGGTTATATTGTCGGTATATGTACAACTTGTTAAAAAACTTCCAAACTCGGAGCTTCCCTGGTGGCACAGTGGTTAAGAATCCGCCTGCCAATGCAGGGGACATGGGTTCGAGCCCTGGACAAGGAAGATCCCACATGTCACAGAGCAACTAAACTCGTGAGCCACAACTACTGATCCTGCACTCTAGAGCCTGCAAGCCACAAATACTGAGCCCACGTACCACAACTACTGAAGCCCACAAGCCTAGAGCCCGTGCTCCCCAATAAGAGAAGCCACCGCGGGCTTCCCTGGTGGCGCAGTGGTTGAGAGTCCACCTGCCGATGCAGGGGAGGCAGGTTCGTGCCCCGGTCCGGAAAGATCCCACATGCTGCGGAGCGGCTGGGCGTGTGAGCCATGGCCGCCGAGCCCGCGCGTCCGGAGCCTGTGCTCCGCAACGGGAGAGGCCACAACAGTGAGAGGCCCGCGTACCACAAAAAAAAAAAAAAAAAAAAAAGAGAAGCCACCACAATGAGAAGGCTGCGCACCGCAACAAAGAGTAACCTCTGCTTGCCTGCAACTAGAGAAAGCCCACACGCAGCATCAAAGACCCGACGCAGCCAAAAATAAATTTAATAAATTTAAAAAAAAAAAACAACTTCCAAACTGAACAACGTGGATTAATTTTATTTTATTTACTTTTTCTTAAGTTTTTTTTTTTTTCATGTAGACCATTTTTAAAGTCTTTACTGAATTTGTTACAATGTCGTCTCTGTTTTATGTTTTGGTTTTTTGGCCCGGAGGCATGTGCAATCTTAGCTCCCCAACCAGGGATCAAACCTGCACCCCCTACACTGGAAGGCGAAGTCTTAACCACTGGACCATCAGGGAAGTCCCAACATAGATTAATTTTAAAATAATTATGCTGAGTGAAAAAAGCAAGAGAAAATTATACATGTGGTATATTCCATTTATATACATTTCTAGAAAATCCAAACTGATCACAGTAACAGAAAGAAGATCAGAAGTTACAGAAAGGAGGGGGAGATTACAAAGAGGCATGCAATTTGGGGATGTGTTTGATATGCTCACTATCTTGATGGTGACGATGGTTAGACAGAGGTAGATATGCGTCGAAATTTATCCAACTGCACACTGTCAATTATTTCTCAGTGAAGTTGTTAAATGCAATGAGAAAAAAAAAAAGAAAGAAAGAAACCTGGGAATCCTAGGCCAAGTCTCTGAATCACCAGCGTCTTCCTCTATGTGGAAACTATGCAGAGGAAGTAGGACATGAGGCTTCCCTGATGGTCCCCACAGCACACTCACGTGTGCCATCTCTCCTCAGGGGGTAGTGCTAACACTCGTTAAGAACCAGCCAGTCCTCAGCCTCATAGAATCAGGAATGAACTCTAAGCATTGAACTTGAAGAACTGTTTTTTTTTCCCTCCACCAACTTGTCCTGAACTAAGAAAACACAATCCTTCTTCTATTATGTTGGATCAAGGATACGATCCATCTTACTTGAGTGAACTACGGCTGAACTGAGGTGTCCAACTGGGGGAAAAGATGAAGCACAAGCAGCCCAACTCGAAAGATTCTTGTGTTAGGACAGGGAACACGTCCCACTCGGGTTACTCCGTAAGCTCCCAAACCTGCTGAAGTTCCCGGTTTTACAGAAAAGTGAGCACCTACCATCTGTTGGTTGGTTATTTGACTGTGGCCCCAGTAGGATGAGGCTCTACGGCTCTTGTCAAGTTAGACATCTCAGGATACAGACCCGGAAAGCTTATATGCTCGTGTTATGACAGAGCACAAATATCAAGTTACTTTCTTCCCTTTTGACCTGTTGCACCTGTAAGATGTACAGGTCAAAGCACCTGCCTCCACAAATCCCAAATGCAAAGTAAGAAAAATATTACTGTGAAGAGAACGATGAAAATGAGTAGCCTAAAAACACAAGATTGGTGTTTTGAAACTCTTCTGACAATTGTCGCATGTCTAGTTCCTTTTGAGCCCTTGCACCGGAGTTTCATTCTTGTAGATTTAGAAGTCACGATCCCAATTCCCACCTAATCCCTACACACCATGTCATATTCCGGGAATTACTCTCTTGTTAAATGGCTGCTTCTTTCAAAGGATGTGCGTTCGGTAGTAAAATAATGACGTCACATCCTTGCTTAGGAATTCGATAATACAAAATGTTCTGAAATCCACCACATGCCATAGGAAGGCTAAATAGTTTCTGAGCCTGACAGATAAACAATTTTGACAAAGGAGGAAACCAGCGTTATCTCAAGTAAAGTTTAGATTTTAAGGTTCAAAAAATTGTAGATGCTAATATTACTTCTCTTTTTTCTTTTTGGCCACGCCCCACGGCTTGTGGGATCTTAGTTCCCCGACCAGGGATTGAACCCAAGCCCTCCACAGTGAGAGCGAGAAGTCCTAACCACTGAACTGCCAGGGAATTCCCTAATACTACTTCTTCTGATGAAAGACTTGTCCCTAAGACACAAGCGTCAGAAACTTCACCACGGAGGGAGTCCCAAAAATACGCAGTGCCCAAACTTTGCACAATAAACTCCAATCGCCAATACAAGATGCACATCTGGGATTGAGTACGGGTCCAGTGGTAGAGGCTCATCATTACCTGGTTATAGGAGAGAAGGCAGAGATGAGAAAAGGGGAAACACAAGAAAGTCTCTTAAAAGAAGCTCTTCTCAGGGCTTCCCTGGTGGCGCAGTGGTTGAGAGCCCGCCTGCCAATGCAGGGGACACGGGTTCGTGTCCCGGTCCGCAAGGATCCCACATGCCGCGGAGCGGCTGGGTCCGTGAGCCATGGCCGCTGAGCCTGCATGTCCGGAGCCTGTGCTCTGCAACCGGAGAGGCCACAACAGTGAGAGGCCCGCGTAACGCAAAAAGAAGCTCTTCTCCTATTCTGAGATGTTTATTTGCTCGTTTAAGTAGCCCAAGGGAGCATGCATCACCTCCGTTGGCAGGTACTTCTACACCATGTTATTGTGGTAGAGAGAGATGGAACAGATGTTTACTCCAAATTTTGCCCAACACAAACAACATACTTTTTTTTTTTTTGGCCACGCCGCGCGGCTTGCAGGATCTTAGTTCCCCGACCAGGGATTGAACCCAAGCCCTCAGCAGTGAAAGCACCAGGGAACTCCCAGCGACACATCATTTAATTAGGAATATAATTGAGACCACCGTCAAAGTTAAATAGCATACTTTATCAGTATGCAAATTTAGTGGCCATACTGCTTTTGAACCACATTGCTTAAAATGACTGCTGATTTAAAAAAAAAAAATCCAGTTAGAGAGAACATATTGATCATCTCGTTGCTACTTCAGTTCTAAGCTTGTGATCCATTTGACTGAAAAAGAAAACAGGCAAAGTTGCTTGTCTTATTTTCAGTAAAATGAACTTAATTTGCAAAGATGGCCCATCTAAGATAATATGATTTAGAATCAACAATTGCTATCCTATAATGTTCTACCCTAAATATTTCTAGCACAATCACTGGAAAAGCTAAGATACAGAATAGCAAACCTGCCAATTGCTACTCCACAAAGAGCCGCGCTGCGTTTGCTAAAAAGCATCTATTGCTTCCTGGCCTGAATTCGAAACTGCTTTTTGATTGATTAAATGTCTGCCTCACATCTGCTTCTTTTTGAAGCCTGCTAAGCAGGGGGTTTCACTGCTAGAACCTCTCCTGCCTGAAGCTTTTAGGAGAGAAGGCAACCCAGCAAGGAAGGAAGGGGAGGGGGCCAGCCAGCGGCCAGTGAGAGCTATGTGAAGCCATCCCCAGGGACGTCCAGAAATGCCTCCTTCTATGTGAAAGACACTAAAGAAAGTTTCCTATACTCCGTGGCATGGATTATTTCACAAAGTTATTAAACATTTAGCTCTGATAATGGGCTTGCAGATGCCATTCTGGAGGAATCCATTTAGGGTCTGTGATGGTTAACAGCAGAATTAAAATGATAAATTGAAATGGGTTTCTCTGACGTGTGTGCTTGGCCCTGTACTCCCCGGAATTCAAATGGCCTGCTGCATACCAGAAGAAGTGACGCGATCCAGTCCTGCAGCAACTGCAGCATGGCTACTGTTTATCAGTAAGTCTGGTCGGACTGAAACAAGGCCTTTGTCTAGGCCCACGGATTCATAAAGGCAGTTAACGGCAGAACCCTTCCTTAACCGGTAGAAATGCTACAAAGCTTCCCTGGAACCACATAGCACAGTGCAGCAAATGAAAAGCGGACATTACAAGCAGACAGATGGGGAGGGGTGCCCAGATCCGTTGCTTATTAGTTGTAAGAGCTTCGAGCACATTTGCCATCCTCTGAGCCTCTGTTTCTTCACCTATACAATGGCGATAACACTATGCAGAGTTGTCATTGTGGCCACACCCCAACTCAGTTAGGCCAGCATCTCTGGGAATGGGACGCGGGAGTATAATATTGACAAAGGAAACTGATCATTGGTGAATGGGGATACCGGGTTCAGTCACTGGCAGAGACTGGAACCCAGCTCTCAAAAGGAAAACAAGGGGTGAGGGATATTAGCAGATACACACTACTATATATAAAACAGATAAACAACAAGGTCCTACTGTATAGCACAGGGAACTATATATAGTCAATATCCTGTAACAGACCATAATGGAAAAGAATATGAAAAAGAATATGTATATATTACTGATTCACTTTGCTGGACACCAGAAACTAACACAACATTGTGAATCAACTATACTTCAATTAAAAAAGTAAAGACAGGGGTTTCCTTGGTGGCACAGTGGTTGAGAGTCCGCCTGCCGATGCAGGGGACACGGGTTCGTGCCCCGGTCCGGGAAGATCCCACATGCCGCGGAGCGGCTGGGCCCGTGAGCCATGGCCGCTGAGCCTGCGCGTCCGGAGCCTGTGATCCGCAGCGGGAGGGGCCGCAGCGGTGAGAGGCCCGCGTACCGCAAAAAAAAAAAAAAAAAAAAAAGTAAAGACAAAAAAAAAAGAGAAAAGAAACAGTGACTATTCTAAGAACAGGTTGATGCTGGTCCATACGCTTCTTCGGTCTCAGTGGTAGGCTTCCAAACCATCTTGTTCAGATGCCTCTTCCCCAGCCATGCCTCCTGGACAAATAAAAGCATCTTCAAACCAGACAAAGCAAAACCAAACCCAAACTGACGCAAACCCTAAACACGCTAGTCATCATGCTCCCTAAGGAATAAAGAGTCACAACCAATGTCTCTGCAAGTTAAGCATCTCTCAGCCTTTACTTTGTAAATTTATTTTTTTCATTTATTTTTACTTTTGGCTGCGTTGGGTCTTCGGTGCTGCGCACAGGCTTTCTCTAGTTGCAACGTGCGGGGACTATTCTTTGTTGCGGTGCGCAGGCTTCTCACTGTGGTGGCTTCTCTTGTTGCGGAGCACGGGCTCTAGGCACGCGGGCCCAGTAGTTGCAGCACATGGGCTCAGTAGTTGTGGCGCACAGGCTTGGTTGCTCGGCAGCATGTGGGATCTTCCCGGACCAGGTCTTGAACCCCTGTGTCCCCTGCATTGGCAGGTGGATTCTTAACCACTGCACCACCACGGAAGCCCCTCAGCCTTTACCCTGAATGAGCTAAGTGTCAAGCCTGTTACTAAAACCTCGGGAGGGAAGGTGACGGGGGCAGCCCCACTGCCCTCACTTACAAAACTGGCCCGGCTGCAGCATCTACATTCAACAGCCCTTGTGCCCCCTTTCTCCAGGGAAACCTAGGCTGGCCAAGGCTGTACTAAGGAAGTCATTTGAGAGACAATGCCGAGACTGAAAAATGGCAGCTCTGGTTTCTTTTCTTTCTTATTTTCCTGGGTTTTAAAAATTACTCAATATGGGGCTTCCCTGGTGGCGCAGTGGTTGAGAGTCCGCCTGCCAATGCGGGGGACACGGGTTCGTGCCCCGGTCCGGGAAGATCCCACATACCGCGGAGTGGCTGGGCCCGTGAGCCATGGCCGCTGAGGCTGCGCATCCGGAGCCTGTGCTCCGCAATGGGAGAGGCCACAACAGTGAGAGGCCCGCGTACCGCAAAAAAAAAAAAAAAAAAAAAAATTACTCAATAAATGTATGTTATTTACACTGCACAGAACACCAACTTTCTTATCAGGATCAAACTCTACCCAAGGGAAAGGGGAGGGGTGTTTCTAAAGAAGTAGGTATCGCACAGAGCCTTTCCACTGGCAAAGCCCTGTAAATACCACATCAACTACAAGGTATTTGGAGAGTTTTGCATTGGTTTGACTGGTTTTTGCTACCAAATCTATTCCCTCACGCTTCTGCTTCTGACACATACAGGTGGTCAGCACATTCACGAATATACAAACACTCTAAAAAGCATCACGTAATGAAAAATGCATTCACAGTCTAACCAAGCATCATGGTGAATTTGCAGAGGAACTTAAAGCTGTATAACGCTCTCTCTCAGCATTTGGGGTGGAGAAGATCAGCTTGAATCTCTTAACCTGCACTCAAAGAGAAGAAAAAAAAAATGCCCCATGCCTAGTAAAAAAAAAAAAGTCCTCTAGAATAATACAAGCCTAAGAGGGGAAAGCACTTGCAGTAGGTACTTACTACTACTTGAATAAGTGATCTTATACAAGTGCATTTCCCATTAAAAAATATTCCATTAACCTAATTTATAATTCATGTTATACCTGTCAAAATAGCTTTTAGAGCTGCCAGTTATTACAGAGAACATCTAGTAATGCCATTAATACTTCTTCTTCTTCTTCTTTTTTTTTTTTTTTTTTGCTTTATCAGTAATACAGGGGAACACAGAGTGGGCTTAATTTTGCACATAAACACACTCAAGGAATCTGTCCTAATTCAGGAAGCAGAAGGTATTCATTTGGGAGAAACCACTCTATTCTCCATTCTGAATGAGGGGTGGGAACAGTGAGAGGCAATTCAGGTGCAACGCAAAGGCAACAAAAATATGAATTAACTATTTCAGGAGATCTCTGTCATCCTGAGTTATAACTTCCAAATTCAGAATAGCAATTAGCTTATCACAGCAGCTACTGTTGAAAAGTCAGTTTGAAGAATGTGCTCCTGATTCTTTTAACCTAGGAAAATATATTTACCCCCAACTCAGCTAGCCTGTCCATCCCAACAACGGTGGTGTCTTGATCAAGTCAACAGCTGCAGTTCTGGTTCTTGTTTGATTGTTTTGTTCTATAAAATATATAAGCCCTGACCTCCTTTGAGCTCTGAGCTCTAACCTTATTCGAATCCGATCTTATTCAGGACTCAGTCAAAAGGAGCAAATTACTCTGTTTTGAGACCTGGATAGACAAAGAGTAGGAAAGGGCTTGTTTCCTCCACAAGTGCTTCAATAAATAAAAATGAGCATCTAAGTGGAGATGGCTGATTCTTTTACCACTTGGCAAAAGATGTGTAAGCAAAGTAAATGGTTTCCAGAAGTACAGACTTTTAACTGCTGGTGAAATAGTCTCCAATACTCCCATCTGAGTGACTAGAGAGGGAAAGCTCCTTTGTTTTTGCTTTTTTAGAATGCAAGCAACACCTTGTCTAACTAGGGTGGGGACTCCCCATGAAGCAGTGAGGGCTTCTGGGAAATGCCTTGCCCACCGTGCCATTGATCTTGAATCTTGAAAGCAAGCAAGGGAGAAACTACCTGGCTATCAGGACACAGAGCTGGGCAGACAGGTGCCAGCCCTCCCTGCTGACTTTATTTGAAATACGAACAAAATCCTTTCAACTTGATGCTATTCTTCCACAAGTTTGCTTCCCCAGGGAAGGGAGCTGTGTCTAAACAGTGTCCTATCAGCGGCCCTCTCTCAAAATTGCCTTCATTGTTTCTAAATTACAGCCTACAAAAGATGATCGTATTATACATGTCAATGATCACAAAGGCTTTGCTCTTTTTGGACTAAATGCTGACTTAAATGAAACAATTTGCTTTAAATTCACAGCATGCAAAAATTACTAGAGGGCTTCCCTGGTGGTGCAGTGGTTGAGAGTCCGCCTGCCGATGCAGGGGACACGGGTTCGTGCCCCGGTCCGGGAAGATCCCACATGCCGCGGAGCGGCTGGGCCCGTGAGCCATGGCCGCTGAGCCTGCGCGTCCGGAGCCTGTGCTCCGCAACGGGAGAGGCCACAATAGTGAGAGGCCCGCGTACCGCAAAAAAAAAAAAACAAAAAAAAAAATTACTAGAAACTGGAAAATATATATGGCTTTCTTCACCATATAGACTGTCCAAACAATTTCCCTTTCCCTCTACAACTCACCCAAACAGTAAACAGTAATACTTTGAATATTTTTCTGTTTTCTTTACATAATCGACTCCTCCCTTTTGGCATGAAACTTTTTTTTTTTCCCTAAAAAAGAGTAAATTGCTACTGGAGAAGTTAGTATTAAAAAAACACTTTTGATTGTCCTCAAATGATTGACTCATTTGTCTCAAACTTGTGCATTGTTCTTCTAAAAAAATCCCCTTTTCACCTTTTCCATAAACTCTCCATTGAGGATCAGAAGCTTTCTGGTAATCAGTAGTTTGAAAAAGACACACACAGAAAATGAAATGCAGTTTTCTCTGATGGGTACTATTACCTCCTGGCAAGGAAAAAATAGTTCAATAGCAAACAATAATGTGAATCATTGCCAGGATGGGAAATTATTTGGTATCCATTCATATAATAATGGGGAATTGTTTTGAGATTGAAAAGTTTTTATATCAATTAGGTTAGCAAATATCCTATAAAACTGTCTCTAGTTACTGCCTCTGGGAAATAGGGGACGACATTTTGCTTTAATATGTAAGTTTTTACGATGGAATAGTATTACTTGAACTCAGTAGACTCCCCACTCTGTTGCTTCATAAATTATGTTCTTCACAGTAATTATTCTTTCTTTAATATAAATTTATTTATTTTATTTATTTATTTTTAGTTGTGTTGGGTCTTCGTTTTTGCACGCGGGCTTTCTCGAGTTGGGGCGACTCTTGGTTGTGGTGCGCGGGCTTCTTATGGCGGTGGCTTCTCTTGTTGTGGAGCAGGGGATCTAGGCACGTGGGCTTCAGTAGTTGTGGTTCGTGGGCTCAGTAGTTGTGGCTCGTGGGCTCTAGAGCACAGGTTCAGTAGTTGTGGCGCACGGGCTTAGTTGCTCCACAGCATGTGGGATCTTCCTGGACCAGGGTTGGAAGCCATGTCCCTTGCATTGGTAGGTGGATTCTCAACCATTGAGCCACCAGGGAAGTCCCACAGTAATTATTCTTAAGGTCACAGAATCTCATAACTTAGACCACTACACACTCACATCTTGCACTGCAGTCTCCTGACTGACCTTCTAAGTTCACTCTCCAAAGTCAATTGTATGAGTCTTCTTGAGCTGCTATAACAAAATACCACAGACTGGGTGGTTTAAACAACAGAAATTTATTTCTCATGGTTTTGGAGGCTGGGAAGTCTAAGATAAAGGTCCTAGCCAATTTGATTTCTGGTGAGGGCCTGCTTCTTAGCTTGTAGGTGGCCACCTTCTCACCATGCGCTCACACGGCGAAGGGAGAGCACTCCCTGGTATCTCTCCTTATAACGACACAAATCCTTTCAGGCCCTACTCTATGACCTCATTTAGCCTTAATTACCTCCAAATACAGTCACACCGTGGGTCAGGCCTTCGACACGTGAATTTTAGGAGGATGCAGTCTGTCCACAGCAGGAAGTAATCACTAGAAGGGGCCACAGGGAGATTTCTGGGACGCTGGGAATGGTCTACAAACTGACGTGGAAGCTCTTTACACACGTGTGTTCATTTTGTAAGAAGGCATCAAGCTATACACTTAAGGTTTGTAGGCTTCACTGGATGTAAGTGGACCATAAGCAAACAAACCTAAAACCCCCTCAAACCGCAGGACAGGAATAAAGATGCAGACGTAGAGAATGGACTTGAGGATATGGGGAGGGGGAAGGGTGAGCTGGGACAAAGCGAGAGAGTGGCATGGACATATATATACTACCAATGTAAAATAGATAGCTAGTGGGACGCAGCTGCATAGCACAGGGAGATCAGCTCAATGCTTTGTGACCACCTAGAGGGGTGGGATAGGGAGAGTGGGAGGGAGACACAAGAGGGAGGAGATATGGGGATATATGTATACGTATAGCTGATTCACTTTGTTATAAAGCAGAAACTAACACACATTGTAAAGCAATTATACTTCAATAAAGATGTTAAAAAAAAAAACCCTCAGACCATCAATCTGGCTGCCCAGTGGACAATGGAAAGAAGGAGGCCAAGAATAGAGGCAGGGAGACTGCTGCTGCTGCGTCCAGTGCAGAGCTAGAAGCAGGGAGGAGACCCTGGGGACAGGAAGGATCAACCTGAACTAATGGACATGAAGCCAGCAGGACCTGCCAATGGAAAAAGAAGGACTCCCAGACTTGAGGCTGGGTTATGTCAGTGACAGTTCCTAAGTTTAGAAAAAAAAACTTGTCCCTGTTCACTGCTTAAAACCCTGAGCTTTTAGTCTTTATACTGAATTTCTCTCTCTTTCTCTCTTACACACACACACATTCTCTGAGCCAGAATGTCTATTCCTGACAAGAGACCCTAGCTGCATGGTTCCTTAATCTCTACATAGTGCCTGTTTCCTCATTGGTAGAAAGAGGATTTACAAGTTTACTTGTACAAAGCACTTAAGACAACACCTGACACGTAGTACACACTCAATTAATGTTAGCTATTAGTATTACACAAATGACAAATCATGCTTTTGTCACCCCTTCCCTCTGTTTTGCTAGCCAACAGTTCATTCATGTCTTTTCTCGACACTGCTCTCTAGGAGAGGAATAACATCTCAGATGCAAGAGCCTAGACACTTGGGGATCACCTTGGGCTTTTCTGCTTCTCTTTCATCCCCAAGTGCCATTCCACCAGCTGCCATCATTTCTTATGTCTTCAGTGCTGTCTATGCCCATTCCTTGATCTCTGCCCTGGCTCAGGCTTCAACGTTTCATTGAATCAATGTCTGATTTAATCTCTTAAAAGCTGATCTCCCTGACTCTGGTTAGTTCTCCAACTCAATCTGTCACGCCAGTCTCCTTTAGTTCCTAACCGTAATTCCCCACCATCAACTACAGAGGCCCAGCCTCCTTATCTAAGAGCCTCTGCCTTTCCATGATTTCCTACTACCCTCTTTCTTAAAGGCTCCGCCCTGAGCTAATCAGGAAGAAATTCTCAACGTTCTTCACCAGTCACCTCTGAATTTTTATACAATGCAGGCTATGCTGTGGGAAGCTTCAAGGGCTAAGCTAAGATAAAAAATCTACTCCGTGAGGATGGGGGACACACCCAGCACCTTCCACATGATACGCTTTAGGTAAATAGTTATTGAATTCAAGTGTGACTAGCTTGAACAGAAACTGGAGGTAGACAGCAGGGAACAAATCTAGTCAACAGACAAGAGGCAAAAGGGAAAAAGCAATTACATCAAAGAATCCCTACGAGCGATAACACCATTAGACCCAGGCCAAAGAGCCTCTCACTTTGGACAGTCCATTCTGGCAGTCCTCTGGCCCTTCCCTCCCCTACAGGAAGCAAGAGGGCAAACCTACCTGAAGTTACCATCCCACCCGCCCGGGGACCCAAGACTGTGGAGTTCCCAGGGCACCCCAAGGCCAGGGGCCTGCCAAAGGCTGTTTGTTATGATGGAGTTTGGGGGGTAGGGACAAAGCTTGGACAGTGGGCTGGTTAATCACATCCATGTGCTGAAGGCCTCTCAGGGGCGGCCAGGAGTGGGAAGAAGGCAAGCTGGAGGCTGGCCCTCCCTCCAGCCTGCCTCCTGTCTGGTAGGGAAGGTCTAGGGGTCTAAGAGTTCTAAACTCAGATCTGGCCTTCTAGGTCATTATGAAGGTATGTTTTTCAAGATAAGACAATAGCATTTCATTTAACAATGTGTTAGCTTGATTAATAGTTTTTAAATATTTTGACATGTAGTACATGTGTCTTCATTTGTATTCTTGTCCTGGGCCCTGCAAACAGGAGGGATGAGCTATGAGAACCAAATCCGGGTTACGAGCAGCCCAAGGCCTAAAGCGAAAAACCCAGCACCATCCATTAGAGTCAGCCCAGAGGAGTGAAGAGCCAACCTCCAGGATTCTGCTCAGGCTCTGCTTCCTGGAGCTGGGTGACCTTAGCTAAGCTGCTTCACCAGTCAGCCTGTGCCTCAGTTTCCTCATCTGTAAAATGGATCTAATAGTACCTACATCTCAAAAGGTTGTTGAAAGGATTACATGAGTTAGTATTTGTAAAGCTCCTGAAACAACCCCTGGGACATAGTCAGCACTATGTAAGAGTTTGTTAAAGAAACAAAACGTATGTGGAGAAAAGGAGCCACAGGAAATCAGGTCCCAACCTCACAAAGAATGCATTAACCACAAAACCCAAGACTTAAAAATCCATGGTATCATTAGATAACAAAGGGTTAAGTTCAGGATTGGGGGCTTGGCCTGTAAACCCAATCCTTATGTGTAGGAAACTTCTAAGGGAAGACACTTCCAGCAATTCAACTCACCAAAAATATTAGAAAAAATTGTTTGCCGAGGGACTGCCCACAGATGTGAAAATAGAAACCGTGAGTTTTGAAGCATATAATAAGACCCCAATAGATAAAATGGGCAAAGAATACCGTTCGTAACATGAAACTAAATCAGTAAATCAACACATGGAAATATATTCACCTGCTCTAATCAAGTAAAAGAATGCAAAAACCAAAGCAAACTTAAGATGCCATCCTTCACCTGTCTAAGTAAACTCTACCAGTATCAGTGACATGGCAGCAAAATCTGAACACTTATTTGTTCCCAGCGGCATCAAAATTAGCATCACTTGTGAAAGCACGCCCTTAACCACCAATTTGTAGAGGAAGGCTCACAAGGTAAGCCACTTATCTTGGGTAAGTGGCAGACCGAGGATTCAAATCCATATCTTGATGACAAAACATTTGCTGTTTCTACCATTCGTGAAACCTGGGAAGTTTACCCTCAGGAAATAAGAGAAGAAGGTCACAGAAACAAAGACACTCGCTGCAGAATGGAAATCAGCTGTCAGTGTGTTCCCTGGCAAATAAAAAGAATGACTTCGTTAGCTGTAATGTATTTTTTAAAATGACATGGAAACACAGGAAATTCTATAAGTGAATGCAAAATGGGAGTGTTTTCAAGCTAACTGCAACGCAATAAAAATTCATATGCTTATGAATCACAAATTATGGATTAAATATATTGAATACATATAAATTTAAAATTCTTATGCCAGAAGGGAGGGAGTGTTCTGAGTATTTTTAAAGTATCTAATATTATAATATCTTTAAGAAGGAGGGAGACAGAATACGATTATGAAACATTAGAGCTTGACGTGTTCATCTTCGAGACCATCCAGAACAGTCTCTCCATTACACTGCTGAGAACCCAGCCCTGAAAGAACGCTATTTGTCCAAGGTCACAGACCTCATGAGGAATAGAAACCACACTAAAACACTCTCGGCTTCAAGGCCACTGTTCCCATCTCCTTCTCTGTCTCTACCTTTCTTTTAAAAAGGTAACATTGGGCTTCCCTGATGGCGCAGTGGTTAAGAATCCGCCTGCCAGTGCAGGGGACACGGGTTCAAGCCCTGGTCCGGGAAGATCCCATATGCCACGGAGCAACTAAGCCTGTGCGCCTCAACTACTGAGCCTGCGCTCTAGAGCCCGCGAGTCACAACTACTGAAGCCCACGGGCCTAGAGCCTGTGCTCCGCAGCAAGAGAAGCCACGTGCACCGCAATGAAGAGGAGGCCCCGCTCACCACAACTAGAGAAAGCCCACGCAGCAACGAAGACCCAACGCAGCCAAAAATCAATAAATAAAATAAATTAATTAATTAAAATAAATAAGTAAATAAATAAATTTTAAAAAAAAGAAAATAATAAATGGCTCTTGGATTCTCCCTTATTGTGAGTCTATCCACATTCATACATTACAGACCCAAAGATTTCCTTCCACATAGAAATTAATATGAAATTGGAATTCCCGGGAAGTCCAGTGGTTAGGACTCTGAACTTTTACTGCTGAGGGCCCGGGTTCAATCCCTGGTCAGGGAACTAAGATCCCACAAGCCATGTGGCGTGGCCAACAACAACAAAAAGAAATTAACATACAATTAACTCATGAACTTTTCAAATACTATCTGAAGTGATACAGTTCATTTTCATCATTGTAGGTGTTAAGTAAAATATGAAAATCTGAAAGAGAAGATGAACAGTGTTTACTATCCCCCTTTCACAGTAGTAAGAAAAAAGAAATGCTTCTTCTCTACTAGGAACACACACACACAGACACACACTCACACACACACCTATTAGCTGTTCCCTAAGGATCTGAAAGGGAAGTCTTAGCAAGTCTCATATATTCCAGTGATTAATGCTTTATTTAACATTACCAAAAATACCAGTACCAGGCAAACCAATGCAATTGAAGAATAAATTCTTACAAAGTCCACACATTACTCCTAAAATCTGTTCCTATGTATATTCTTATTAGCATTGAAAATGACTTTTATCTCTGTTCAAAAAGAACAGAAGGGAAATGTTAAAAAAGTAGGATTTATAGCCCTGTTAAAATACAGTATACTAAAGAAAATACTTAAATAGGAGGCAATAGTCTACTTGCAGGTTAAGCTTGCTCATTTTATTAAGGAAACAGGTTATTTTTAAGACCTAAGAATTAAACTCATTCAATAAATACCTACTGAGTGTCCATTACTTATCAAGCATAAATTTTCAGTTAAAGAAATGTAACGGGAATATTTTCAAAGTATTTCAGTTCTACAAAGTTCTCTCGTTGTAAAACTCTAGATGCTTAGAAACTATATGTGTCCTCTTTCCACCCATTTTGCATTTTAAAAACTCTCCTTCTTCAAGGAGTAGATCCAGAAAATGAGTTTTATCTGTCTGGGTGTGGTTATCTTAGGAGGATTCCACCCCCAAAGAAAAACTCAAGGCTTTCCCTTAACTTAGGAACATACACATTGCTGAGGAAAGCACTCCAGTCTATGTAACATTTACAATTGACAAATGATTCTTGTAGCCCCGTGGATTAATAAGTGATCCCCATCTGCTCCAACGGAAATCGGGAGCCCCAGCGTACAGAACCCACCTTGAAACAGCTGCAGAAGCAATTACCCCTAGGAAAGGACGGATGCATTTTCTTCTGTATCTTCGAGATTTTATAAGTCGCTGTATTTGTTTTTAGGTTTGTTTTCGTGTTCACTGAATGACCACAAGCAAGATTTGCTTAAAATGGTTTAAACTGAGTATGTGCCTGTAGAAATGCACACACAAGGAATTCCACCTCAAAACCGCCAAGAAAAAGGCAGTCCTTCCATATCAATCCACGAAGGATAGTCTTTTAAACAGCAGGTGCCCTTGTATTCTTACTAATTGGATAAATCAACAAAAAGGGCTATCTAAATCTTTCACAAAAAGATAAGATTGTGATCAAACACAATCAGAGACTTCCTAGGAGGAAAAGGCAAAATAAACGATAAGTAAATAAAATAAGTTCCTCCAAATCTTCGGATCTCCCGGTGTACTGTGCTCCTGGAACCACTCCCAGCCCCGCTGGCTTCCCTTTGTGTGAGCCACCGGGAAGCTCTGTCCACAGGGAGAGGCGACGCAGTGAGTGTGAGGCAGGTTCAGCGCTGGGAGGGAACCGTATCCCTTCAGCTGCCCGGACCGCTGACAAAGTTAACTTGAAAGAATGCTCAACATCATTAATCATTAGAGAAATGCAAATCAAAACTACAATGAGATATCATCTCACACCAGTCAGAATGGCCATCATCAAAAAATCTATAAGCAATAAATGCTGGAGAGGGTGTGGAGAAAAGGGAACCCTCTTGCACTGTTGGTGGGAATGTGTACAGCCACTGTGGAGAACAGTATGGAGGTTCCTTAAAAAACTACAAATAGAACCACCATATGACCCAGCAATCCCACTACTGGGCATATACCCTGAGAAAACCATAATTCAAAAGGAGTCATGTACCACAATGTTCATTGCAGCTCTATTTACAATAGCCAGGAGATGGAAACAACCTAAGTGTCCATCATCGGATGAATGGATAAAGAAGATGTGGCACATATATACAATAGAACATTACTCAGCCATGAAAAGAAACGAAATTGAGCTATTTGTAATGAGGTGGATGGACACAGAGTCTGTCATACAAAGTGAAGTAAGTCAGAAAGAGAAAGACAAATACCGTATGCTAACACATATATATGGAATTTAAGAAAAAAAAATGTCATGAAGAACCTAGGGGTAAGACAGGAATAAAGACACAGACCTACTAGAGAACGGACTTGAGGATATGGGGAGGGGGAAGGGTAAGATGGGTTGAAGTGAGAGAGTGACATGGACATATATACACTACCAAATGTAAAATAGATAGCTAGTGGGAAACAGCTGCATAGCACAGGGAGATCAGCTCGGTGCTTTGTGACCACCTAGAGGGGTGGGATAGGGAGGGTGGGAGGGAGGGAGACACAAGAGGGAAGAGATATGGGAACATATGTGTATGTATAACTGATTCACTTTGTTATAAAGCAGAAACTAACACACCATTGTAAAGCAATTATACTCCAATAAAGATGTAAAAAAAAAAAAAAAGCTAACTTGGTTTCATTAGCCATCCTTTCTCAGTTCCACTAATGCCCTGAGCAAAAACAGAAACAGCAATCCAAGGCATTGGCACCTATGAAAATGTCTTCATCACTTTGCAATGTGTAGCGAACATTTGGAGGAAGAAATCTACATTTTCAATTCCTTCCTGGCTCTGCTAGCAAGACTTTGCAACAATGACTAACCAGCAGAACACCATGCTATTAAACTGAACTTTTACAGCTATAGCTTTGCTACATTTAAATTCTGTGCAAGATTTCAAAAGTGTTCGGGAGGTCCAAGAGGGAGGGGATATACGTGTACATATAGCTGATTCACTTCGTTGTACAGCAGAAACTAACACAACAATGTAAAGCAATTACACTCCAAAAAAAAAAAAAAAAAAAAAAAGTGTTCCAGGAACATGGAAAGATAAAAAAAATAGGAGATTCATTGTTCTACACTGAAAATTGTATTTCAAGGTCTCTTTAAGCTCACCACTACCCTAATGACGTTTATACACAAAATTTCAGTCTGATCAATTTGTTACCCAACAATTGTTAGACCAAGAAAAATTGTCAGGGGTGTCATCGATTAATATTATGGTCAATCTAATTTTTATCCTTTAGTAGCTATTTTCTTCCTGCAAAGGTGAATGCTAATAAACACTTAAAACCAGTCTAGATATCTAGATAAATAGAACAGTTTTCCAAGTCAATGAGGCATTCTGATGGTTTAACCTGCATAAAGTCATTCAACAAAAATAAGACTAGAAACAGTCCTGCAATCTCCACAGTGGAGTGAAAAATACAAATGCACAACTTGCAGGCAGACAATGAAATGCAGGTGGTTTTTTGAGACAGATGCCAGGAAAATATTTAAAATCTTACTCCTTCCAGCGATAGTCATAGTATAAGATTTCTTGTTTTTAACATTCAAAGTACTAAATCAATATAAAACGTATAAATGTATAAATGTTCTGATTTTTTAAAAAAGACTGTTACTGATTCATTCAAATGTCTCCTACAACAAAAATACAAGCCTAGGAAATGTGGCATCTCCTATAATGGAGTTTCTAAGGGAAGGTCTCAGTCAGGCAGTTTTTTGGATCACCTTGTTGGAGGGTAGATTCATTTTGCAAACATCTAGTCTTCAACAGGGTTTCCCCTTTTCTAGATGTAAAATGTACACGCATTCTTCAAGGATTACTCTGAGGGTTCAACATCCAAAATGCAAATAACATAGGAGACCTCAAACTTGACACAAGGGACACTACCCAGTTCTAGGTTCTCTCAGATGCAAAACCTCTGCCCTTTCCAACGCCTTCCAAACACAGCACGCTAAGGAGCTAGGAAGATGACGGTTCAGGCACCCTTGCTGCGAAGCTCAAAATGGCCGTCAGGGTGATCCATCCGCAACACTGCTGGACCACGTTTGGGTCAAACAGGTTTGTGAGAACTGGCTTGGAATTCTAACCTCTGCTTTCGTACATTGTCTCTATGAACCTGAGTTTGTGTGTGTGTGTGTGTATTTTTAAGGCTTTTGAAGTTAGAAACTATAAAATTGTGAAATGGCACCCAGTCACAAATATTCCTTTTTTCTAAGAATATGCAAAAGAGATAACGGTTGTGTTAACTTGGAATTTCCACTTTTTTCCCCTCTCCTACTTTTTAATCTTTCTACAGTTTCTAATTTCCTTATTTATAATACGGAAAGACCATTACCTGGTCAGGGACAGAACTTTTTTTTTTTTGCGGTACGCGGGCCTCTCACTGTTGTGGCCTCTCCCGTTGCGGAGCACAGGCTCCGGACACGCAGGCTCAGCGGCCATGGCTCACGGGCCCAGCTCTCCGCGGCATGTGGGATCTTCCCGGACCGGGGCACGAACCCATGTCTCCTGCATCGGCAGGCGGACTCTCAATCACTGCACCACCAGGGAGGCCCGGGACAGAAATTTTTTGTTTTGTTTTATAATTGACAACTTCCTCCGGAAAAAAAAAAAAAAAGAACACTTCTGACAAAATATTTCTAATTCATTTTAATGAAATTAAGGCCTATTATTCTAGTCAACTGCCTTGCTTCCCTGCTACGCTACCCCTCCCTCGTCTTCCATAACCACCACTCACACCCAGGTGATCGTCAGGAACTGAGGGTAACGACCATCTTGATCCCATTTTTTTAACCAGTCTAAGCAATAACTATCTAACCATTCTCTTGTTCTGTTAAATAAATATGCTCATAACGTTTTTACGGGGAAAAATTTTTTTACCTTTAAGAGGAAAACGAAGGGAGAGAAGAGGATACAAAGGAAAAGCTCTTCTCTACTGAAGAACGCCAGATGGAGAAATGTAGAAAGAATGATGGATGAGAACGTTACCATTTTGTATCTCCCAATGTGATTCAGTCGAGGATCATCAACGGATGCTAAAACACTGTTTGGCAACAGAATAATCAGCATCGAGCTCTCATATTATCCCACAGGGAAAAGCATACCTTCCTAATGAAGAGATCTGGTGGGAACCATTAATCAAATCATCAAACTCAGCATCACCTATTGATATAATCGGGCAACCAGGCGTTATATGACTCCCGGGGTGATGTAATAGTAGGTACTCAGTAACACCTAGGTGTATTCTTGCTAAGACTGTTCAGCCTCAATCTAATCATAGAAAAACAAATCCAATGAGCCCACTATCCAATAAACTGGCCTGGGCTCTTTATAAAAAAAAAATCCCACAAAAAACAAAAAGGCAGGAGAAGTATTCTAGTTTAAGAGACTAAAAGAAACATAACTGAATGCAATATGGGACTTTTGATTAGATCCCGGATCCAATTTTTTGAAATGCAGGTATAAAATATGTTTAAGGAATAGCAGAAGTTTGAATACGGACTCTATATTAGATGATATAATCAATTTTATGTTAAATTTCTCAAGTGTGATCATGCTACTGTGGTTAAGTAGAAGAATGCAAGGATTTATTCTTAGGAGGCAGGGCTAGACTCTTTAGAAGTATTTTGATGTGCAAAAGAGTTCAGGAACCACACATACACACAAAAGTATACAAACAAGACAAGGGAAAGCAAATGTGGCAAATGTTGATGACTGGTGAATTTACACAAGTAACTGCTACTACGTTATTTGGTGAGAAACATATTTAACCAACAGAAATTCTCACCACCTTCTCACCATGGAAACATTTAATTATTCCATCAACTCCCCCATCTAGAAACAGTATTTCTTATCTATTAAGTCAGGACCGTAAGAACCATTTTTCAGAAGCCAGAACGTGCTTTAACTGCCAAGGATGCACAATGCATACTGTTCCCTTGGATCCGCTGTGCTGTTTGCTGTACAAACATTGATTTCAGAAGGCATCTTTAATTTTTAGCTTTACTTGGCTGTATAAGAATACCAGATATTGGGCTTCCCTGGTGGCGCAGTGGTTGAGATTCCGCCTGCCGATGCAGGGGACGCGGGTTCGTGCCCCGGTCCGGGAAGATCCCACATGCCGCAGAGCGGCTGGGCCCGTGAGCCATGGCCGCTGAGCCTGCGCGTCTGGAGCCTGTGCTCCGCAACGGGAGAGGCCACAACAGTGAGAGGCCCGCGTACCGCAAAAAAAAAAAAAAAAAGAATACCAGATATTTATTTCACTAAAAACAAATGGGATCAACATGATTGGCCATCAGGGAAATGCAAATCAAAGCCGCAGTGAGATCCCACTTCACAGATTACAAGTTACTGGAGAGGATGTGGAGAAACTGGAACCCTCTTATATTTCCAGGGGGAAGGTAAACGCTGCCTTGGAAACCAGTCTGCTAGTTAACATATAACCCAGCGATTCTACTCCTAGATGAATACCCAAGAGAAATGAACACATACGTCTAAGCAAAAACTTGTACACTAACGTTCTTAGCAAAAAGTGGAACCAACCCAATGTCCATCCACATGGATGGATGCATGGATAAATAAAATGTGGGGTAGGGCCACACAATACAAAATTATTGGGCAATAAAAAGAAATGAAGTACTGATACATGCTGCAACATGGATGAACCTGGCAAACATTAAACTAAGTGAAAAAAGTCAGAAACAAAAGGCCACATACTATGTGATTCCATTTATAAGAAATGTCCAGAATAAGAAAATCTTTACAGATAGAAAGGAGGTTAGTGGTTACCAGGGACTGGAGGGAAGGGAAATGGGGAATGATTGCTAATGGCTATGAGGTTCATTTGGGGGGTCAAAATGTTCTAAAATGGACTGTTGTGATGGTAAGTGTACACAACACAATGAATGTACTAAAAACCACTGAATGGTACACTTTAAATGGTAAACTGGGGACTTCCTTGGAGGCGTAGTGGTTAAGAATCCACCTGCCAGCGCAGGGGACATGGGTTTGATCCGTGAGATCCAGGAAGATCCCACATGCTGCGGAGCAACTAAGTCCGTGTGCCACAACTATTGAGCCTGCGTTCTAGAGCCCGCAAGCCACAACTACTGAAGCCCACATGCCGCAACTACTGAGGCCCGTGCGCCTAGAGCCCGTGCTCCGCAACAAGAGAAGCCACGACAATGAGAAGCCCGTGCACCGCAATGAAGAGTAGCCTCCGCTCGCCACAACTAGAGAAAGCCCGCGCGCAGCAACGAAGACCCAACGCAGCCAAAAATAATAATAAATAAATAAATGGTAAATTGTAGGGTATGTGAATTATATCTTAATAAATTCTTCCAGCAATTGAGACTAGGAAATATTTCAGAGGGCAAGTTACCCATGGATGTCTTCCTGGGGTAAATATATCTGTTCATTTCCTATTAATCACAAGCTAAGATCTACAATGTTTCTTGAGCAACAGTAAAATGTCATGACAAATCAGAGTTAAGTGGTGTTGATTCCTGAAGGAAATAAAATACATCCTTTTAATTATGTAAGCCTCCCCAGATGTTTTGGCCAGTTCTTAGGGTAGAAATAAGCTCCTTTTCCACTACATTTGGAGGGGAAGACTGAATAGGATGACAAATGAGTCTAAAGTGCCATTGAAAGATATTCTGCACTAAATTTTAAAAATTTAGGAAGGATATATAAAACAAAAAAAAACCCTTAAAACTCTGGTGACATTTTGGGATTATCATCCATCTTTGAGTGGGCTGTCTGACAGGCCATAGGTGTCTTTAAAACGATAGTGAAATCTGAAGAAAGCCATCTGTAGCGTCTATATTCGTACGCCTCCAGAAATCTTTTCACTTAAGATCGAACATCCTTCATCCTGACCATGAGATTTAGTTATTAGACATTAAATATTTTCCACACCTAGTACTGGGGACAGCTTCCTTCCAGCATTCTTAACACAGAACTCATATTACACTAAACTTCGATATGCCCCAAGTTCTAATTTTCTTTCTGTAATATTAAAACAAGGGTTTGAAAGCTGGTCAAATACCCTGCAAATTATAAACATGGGTCTGTTCCAAAATTGAAAGTTTCCATATAATGTAGGTATTTGATTAGATGTCACACCCTCTCTTGTAAAGCAAAAAGAACAATATTGACAGATTCACATTAAATTTAGTTAGATATATGTATAGCTGCCAAAGTTTTAGTTTTGTTTTAAATACACATATTTGAGAACATGCCCCATTGTTTTAATAATGGCTACTTGCTTGGTCCCATATGAAGATTCCTGGATCTCACTTAGTAGAAAAGAAAAAGATAAAGTGGGGGTCTTGCAGGGGGATAGGAGTGGGTGGCATCAGTCAGGCAGAAAGGTGATGCCCAGTGAGTGTGGGTAGGAATCAGAGTACCTGGGGAGGCCTAAAGGATGATCACTTAGCTCTCTCCATCAGCAATACCTGAAGAGAAAGTTTCAGAGAGCCCAAAGAATGGATGTCTCCCTATTGGCAATGGAAAAAACTGGCAGCCTGGAGACCTTGCCTTTGAACTATCTCAGCTGCCACTAAAAAGAAACCACATCCCACACCTTCCTGGAACTTGTCACACTCTGTTCCTGCCATTATCCCTGTTATGTTTGCCTGTGCAAAAGCCTTATTAAATTAACAGTGATATGCTACCTTGCCAACCTGTGAGAACAGTTATGGCGTCTTTCCATGGTTGCATTCTGGACGTTTAATAGGCCCTGATAACAGGAATCAACAATGGTATACAGTGACTACAGATGCAACAGCAGGGCCCTTGTTCTGCAAATCTATAACTTACTTGCAAAACTTATCACAGGAAACAAAGCTGGCACTCTGAAGAACACTCTTTTCAAAATAACCCTGCTCCCAACCCTGCGTTCTCTCTGTTCACCAGGGTTTTGTGGATTCTGCTGCGACAACTGTCTCTCAAGGCCCTGAAAATATTCATGAGTCTTTTAAGGACCAAAACCTACACTTCTGGCTTTAATGTAGCATATCTGGCACGAAAATGGGACTCTGAGGACTAAGTGCTATACTCCAAGTAAACACTGACCAGTGCAAACCACGGTACACTATTTCTATTTATATAGCATAAGAGGGACTTCCCTGGTGGTGCAGTGGTTAAGAATCCGCCTGCCAGTGCAGGGGATGTGGGTTCAATACCTGGTCCAGGAAGATTCCACATGCCGCGGAGTGGCTGGGCCCACGCACCACAACTACCGAACCTATTCTCTGTAGCCCATGCGCCACAACTACTGAAGCCAGCACACCTAGAGCCTGTGCTCGGCAACAAGAGAAGCTACCTCAATGAGAAGCCCGCGCGCCGCAACGAAGAGTAGCCCCCTCTGGCCACAACTACAGAAAGCCCACACCCAGCAACGAAGACCCAGTGCAGCCAAAAATAAATAAATAAGTGAATTAATTAATTACTATATATATATATAGCATAAGAGTATATTTGGTATGTATTAGCCACCCGCTCTCATTTAATACTATAGTTAACAGAAAATCAATTAAACCCCCAGTGTTTTACTTCCCTTCTGTTTTGGGGTTTTTTAAAAAAAATTTTTGGCTGCATTGGGTCTTCGTTGCTGCACGCAGGCTTTCTCTAGTTACAGTGAGCGGGGCCTACTCTTCATTGCAGTGATTGGGCTTCTCATTGCAGTGGCTTTTCTTTTTGCGGAGCACGGGCTCTAGGCACGTGGGCTTCAGTAGTTGCAGCACATGGGCTCAGTAGTTGTGGCTCGTGGGCTTTAGAGTGCTGGCTCAGTAGTTGTGGTGCACGGGCTTAGCTGCTCCGTGGCATGTGGGATCTTCCTGGACCAGGAATTGAACCCGTGTCCCCTGCATTGGCAGGCGGATTCTTAACCACTGCGACGCCAGGGAAGTCCCTCCTTCTGTTTTTAAACTAGATCCTCTTTCATCCTAAATTCCCTCCCATGTTGATCTATCTGCTGGTTATTCAATAAGCTTAAAAAGGGAAAATATTAAAGAAAGTTTTTAAAAGTTGACCTAAAACACTGTCGTCCTAACACCTCTTCATTTTCATGTGCTCCCTTCAATTTTTAGCCACATACATACACTTGGATTATATACGGTTCCGCATATTTTCCCCAATTTGAAACCATAACCGTTTTCCCAAGTTGCTACCATTCTCTTCACGTATCCTTTAACGACAAAGGATCAGGTGTATGTACCACACATAATTCACTTAACAGGTCTTTCAAAACCGATAAACATTTGTAACACATTTTATGTAACATAGTTTACCTTCCTTTATATTATTTATTTGCTGAATTTCCAGAACCAGGTGCACTGGCAAAAAGGATGTGAACACTTACATGGTTCAATGCATTGCCAAATTGCTCTATAATTTTTTCTTTTTAAGCACGGGAATGGATGCATTTCATGGATGTTTCAAAGATGTTTTCCTTCTGTCGTATTAGAGGCCCTCCTTGCTCCCCATTCTTCCACAGATCCAGTGCCCTCCTCTGTCTCTACTGGATGTCCTGGGTCTGCCTGCTCCAGTGCACTGAGCTAAACTGGCTCTCTTCTTGATCCCATAACACTGTCACCATACCTACGTTTGAAAAAAGACGTCATCCAGCGTTTGCTTTCTATCCTAACTTTTAAAAAAATCTTTTGTCAATTTGAGACATCTGCCTTCAGTTCTGCTGCAAGGTGATGAAACAGCAGGCAACTCTTACCAGGATGATCAATCGATTATGTTTATTCAACTGTATGTGTGACTAGACCACATTTATAACAACTCAGTTTTGTCAGACCTCTCTCGTGAAATCCAGAATCACCATCAGTCCATTCCCCTGAAATCTTATAGTTCAGGAACCTGAACAACAATAAAAGACCAAGAAAGGAAGGAAAAAAAATGAAATTAATTTGATTATTAGGTTTATTCTTAATTAAGTGAACCCAAGCTGACCCCTAATGATCACCAACTTTTTCTCACACAACTGTTGAGCAATCCATTCTAGGCTGGGAAGGATGTTATAATCGCCATTATCTGTGGTTCCTTCTGATAAGGAAGACTGACTGATGGGGGGGATGGATGGGTAAGGAGAAAGAAGGGCTTTTATATAGTTATGTATGTACTATCAGATTTTTAAAAGCACTATTATTCTTGAATTTTAAAAACATGAATTTAAGTGGGCCTTTCTCCAGAAAGGTAATATATTCAAATGTTTGTCTTCTGCTATAGTCCTCTACTAGATTTAAAATACAGCAGAAGAAAATGAACTTGAAAGCTACTGGGTTGAAGTTGTTTTAGCTAACTGATTTAATGGGTCATGAAATCCCTACAGTGACTAAAGTTCAGACAGTAAATAGGAGTTCCCTTCCTCTACTTCGATTTTTGAAAAATTTTTTAGCAGGGGCCAACTGGATTCCTATGAAGGAAAGTACTAAACAGTCGTAAGGACCTAAGTCAGATCAGTTAACAAATATCACTTCCTTTTAGTCATTCAGCAATAACATTTTTTCAGTAAAGAATGTTTTGATTACTAAAAACCATTGAATTGTACACTTTTTTTTTTTGGCCGAGCCTAACCACTGGACCACCAGGGAATTCCCCTGACCTGTAACACTTTAAATGGGTGAAATGTATGTTAGGTGAATTATATATTAATAAAACTGTTGCAGAAAGAAAAAAATGCTTTCATTTACATGTATAAATTTAACTTTGTCCTTAAAAACGTAAGCTTTTACCACAAATTCTATTTACTACAGACAAATTCGGTCTGTATCATCCAAATAAATGAGATTTTTGAGTCTGAATTTACTTTTTTTTACCAGAAATATTACATACATATTTATATTATATAAAAATCTATCTTTAACAGGCATTTGTGATCCCTACTATCTTGATGTAGAATTTGTTGGCAAAAGAACCACCTAGAATTTTGCATTCAATATAGATCTTATTCCTTTATGATGTTAGCAAGCAAAACTAGTAAACTGCTTTCAACACGTATTTTAGAGCTAATAGGTTCTTGTCTATTGTCCTTAAGGCATTCAAGCCTCCTTGCAGGACCACACTTTGCTCGAGCTTTCTTCTTGGTGCACTTAGACTGTTGGGCCATCTGCCAAGCTGATGTTCTCTCTTCCCTTCCTCTCTGTCACTCAATCCCTTCTGTGTACCACTGGCTTTTCTCCCAGAAGTCTCCTGTCCACCTGCCCCAAGCTGGAGACTGCATGGACCATCAGGGAAGAGAGCAGGGAAGCTACAAACTTGGGGTAGGTGGGCTCAGCTTGAAGGGGCAAAAGACAACAAACTAGAGGTGTTCTTGGCAGAGAGATGGCTAGTTTCAGGATTCGGATTCGACAGCATGTAGTTGTATCAAAAGCCAAGATGGTGCACAAGATATCTCCCGAGAGCTTGTGGAGCAAAAACAACTGAAGAAATAGCAACAGGAGTTTAGTATGTGTTGAATGGATGCCCCAGTGACCAGTTTTGCATGGATACAGCTAAAAAAAGAACTGAGTTAGAGAAAGCCCATTAAGTAAGTGGTGAATCTAGTTCAGGAAGTAATGATAATTCTCCTGCCATTAAGTTATCCAGACTCTCAGCGAATCACCATGTGAGTCAAAGAGAAAATTTAAGAGAAGACTCTGAAAAAGTCACATGAACACATTTTTCACCTGTAAGGAAGAAATCTAAAGGCTAACAACTTCAATTAATAAACTATCTTTTATATCCAGGCAAAGAAAATGGGCTTAAGCTCTGAAGAAAAAGGAAATTAAGACCCAAAAAACTTGTTAAAGCCTTAGACTTGAAGTTGTGAAATGTCTCTTTAGCTTAAAAAAAAAAGAACTGTTAATAGTGTCCTCCTGGGAAATAGTCCTGATAAAGAATGGCTTCAACTGTTTTATGACAAAAATTATAAAAAGCTTTAGGAATTTTCTCTTTTTTGGAGGTGGGAAGAGGAGAAGGAAAACAAAGAATTTCTAAACTTTATTTAATTCATACCAGATACCTGCTCGTTGAAAATGAAAATGCCAGTAAACCAAATGCTGGAACATTTTAAGTCAATTGGCCACGTTTCTGCTTCAGGTAGAATTCCAAAAATAAAAACCAACCCAAGAATGGAAGAAATTTATAGCCCAAACTATGTTTCTATACAAATATGATGAAGATACCATAGTTTTCATTTATCTTAAGATGCCCGCGGTGGTAGAAAATTGACTTCAGTTATGTAATAAGACATTTCTCGGAGGCCATGTTACTGCAGTACATGGAAGAGTATTTAAAATCAAACAAAGGCAATGAAAAGAGCTTCCATTTATTGCTACATTCACTGACTGAATGGGAAAAAAATATATAGAAGAGCAAAAGAAAGCATCTAACCAACCACCGGTTTTTATCTTCTCTCCCAACCCTCAAGGTGCAACCTGGGGACTGAAGGGTAACAAATACATAAGTGCGTGACTGGAGGCAAAGAGGAAAAGTCTGGAGAACCCTCTCAGATCGCAGGGTTCCAGGTACTTCTACCACCTAACTATCTACGTCTATAAAGCAGTCATACACAGAGAAAAATGGCTAAAAGCAGGAAGACTAGTTTGAAGACTAATGTTGCAGTATATTGCATGAGATAATTAAAATTTGGGAATGAGAAAAACATCTGAGGAAGCAAGTGAAAGGAAAAGCCAGTAAGACAAAACCATTCTATAAGATGCTAAAGGCACCAGAAGAGAGTTCTCTTACGGCAGGGGTCCCCAACCCCTGGGCCACAGACTGGTACCAGTCCCGGAGGTGAGCGGCGGGTGATCGAGCAAAACTTCACCTGTATTTACAGCCGCTCCCCATCGCTCACATTACCGCCTGAGCTCCACCTCCTGTCAGATCAGTGGCGGCATTAGACTCTCACAGGAGCTCGAACCCCACTGTGAACTGAGCATGTGAGGGATCTAGGTTGCGTGCTCCTTATGAGAATCTAATGCCTGATGATCTGAGGTGGAGCTGAGGTGATGCTAGCGCTGGGGAGCAGCTGCGAACACAGATTATCCTTAGCCGAGAGGTTTGACTGCACAGAGACCATAATAAATCGATTGCTTGCAGACTCATATCAAAACCCTATCAGTGGACTTCCCTGGTTAAGGGACAGTGGTTAAGAATCCACCTGCCAGTGCAAGGGACACCAGTTCGATTCCTGGTCTGGGAAGATCCCAAGTGCCATGGAGCAACTAAGCCTGTGCGCCACAACTACTGAAGCCCGTATGCCTAGAGCCTGTGCTCCGCAACAAGAGAAGCCACCGCAATGAGAAGCCCGCGCACTGCAAAAAAGAGTAGCCCCCGCTCGCCGCAACTAGAGAAAGCCCACGTGCAACAACAAAGACCCAACGCAGCCAAAAATAAATTAATACATTAATTTTTTTTAAAAAAAGAGAAAACAACCCTATCAGTGAGTGGCAAGTGAAAACAAGCTCAGGGCTCCCACTGATTCTGCATTATGGTGAGTTGTATAATTATTTCATTATACATTACAGTGTAATAATAATAGATATAAAGTGCACAATAAATGTAATATGCTTGAATCATCCCAAAACCATCCCCCTCCGCTGGGTCCATGCAAAAACTGTCTTCCACGAAACTGGTCCCTGGGACCAAAAAGGTTGGAGACCACTGTTTTATGAGAAGAGGAGGCAGGCAAAGGGGACAGAAGAGAACACTGTTCTTGAGGTAAACTTGTCCAGTACATAAATGCATATGTGGGACTGAAACTTGGTGGATATAATTGAGTATTAAAACCCTGGGAGAGGGCTTCCCCGGTGGCGCAGTGGTTAAGAATCTGCCTGCCAATGCAGGGGACATGGGTTCGAGCCCTGGTCCGGGAAGATCCCACATGCCACGGAGCAACTAAGCCCGTGCGCCACAACTACTGAGCCCGCGCACCACAACTACAACTACTGAAGCCTGTGCACCGCAACAAGAGAAGCCACCGTAATGAGAAGCCTGTGCACCACAACGAAGAATAGCCCCCGCTCGCTGCAACTAGAGAAAGCCCGCGTGCAGCAACGAAGACCCAATGCAGCCAAAAATAAATAAATAAATATTTTTTAAAAAGAGAGAGAGAAAAGAATCAAAATAAAATTAAATTAATATTTTAAAAAACAAAACAAAACAAAAAAACCCTGGGAGAGCACAGTATCCCCGAAGGACAAAGCCTTGATCTGGGCTGGCATATCCTTAGAGAGGAAATAGAATGGGGTTTACACGGGTACAGTAGGATGGATGATGCCCTGGGAGGTCTGGTTGGCAGAGCAAAATGGGAAGGGAGAAAACGGTGATTGTAAGTGCCTGGCATTCAGTTAAACCCAAATGAAAGAGAGGAATGAGTGGTATCGATTCTTTAGGTCCTGTGACTTGCCTCCAAGCCCAAGAAGCCCTTACAGCCTGGCATCAGCTATCTCCCCTCTCAGATGGGATGGGAAGAGTGCGGACAGGGTCTGAAATAACCGGTTGGCCCACAAAGATGAATCGTTTGCCATTTACTTGACAGCAGATGGAGTGATACATCCTAAAATACCTAGAGAGGCAGAGAGTCCTGGGATCTGAGGAGGGTCTAGTGTGTCAGAAGTTATTAGGAGCCGTCTTCTCAGCATCACAGCCAAGGCCCATTTCACATTGCAGTGGTCTCATACCCAGCAGTCCCAGCCCGGGAGCTGACCAAACCGGGGGAGTGCGGGGAGGGGGGTACCCTCAAGAGCTAGTGAATCCTCCCAAATGTAAACTAGATAGCTAGTGGGAAGCAGCCGCATAGCACAGGGAGATCAGCTCGGTGCTTTGTGACCACCTAGAGGGGTGGGATAGGGAGGGTGGGAGGGAGAAGCAAGAGGGAGGAGATATGGGGATATATGTGTACACATAGCTGATTCACTTTGCTATACAGCAGAAACTAACACACCATTGTAAAGCAATTATACTCCAATAAAGATGTTAAAAAAAAGAACCTGCTGTATAAATAAATAAATAAATAAAATTCAAAACAAAACAACAAAAGAAGAGCTAATGAATCAGAAGCTCCATAAGTATTCACTTTGTTGGCTCCTTTTTTTTTTTTTTTTTTTTACGGTACGCGGGCCTCTCACTGTTGCAGCCTCTCCCGTTGCGGAGCACAGGCTCCAGATGTGCAGGCTCAGCGGCCATGGCTCACGGGCCCAGCCGCTCCGCGGCATGGGGGATCTTCCCGGACCGGGGCACGAACCCGTGTCCCCTGCATCGGCAGGCGGACTCTCAACCACTGCGCCACCAGGGAAGCCCTGTTGGCTCCTTTTTTAAATGGGGATGCCACCACTTAGCTCATAGAAGTTATAAGTGACTGGTAAGGTAGGAAAAAGCATGTACACATGCCCCCAAAACTGTCTGGTACCTGGTAGATACTCAACCCGACAAATGAGCTGACAGTCAGTGAGAGAAGGGACTATATTTTTTAATATTTCTACATGTACCTGACCCTTAAGGCTTTGGCATTAGTTCACCCCCTACAGCTTTCACCCATGTAATCAACCCAGAAACACACAGTAAAATAACTGTGTGAGGAGCCTCGGACATGGGCAGAGCACACAAAACTGGCACAGCCAGGCTCCTCTTCCACTCACAGAAAGTTTGTGCTTTGTTTGAGAATAAGCACAGAAAGTTACACTGAAGAAAAGGGTCAATGCGTGGGTATATTAAACATGTTTCTATATGAGCTAATTTTTAAAGTAAATGCAGTCTTACTAAATGTTTACTAAAAAGCAGGAATCATTACTTTATGCCTAGATTGAGTCACTCCCACTTAAAAATGGCCTAAAGCAATCTTACAAGAACAGCCCTACATTGATTTTTAGGTTTTCCAAAGGAGCGACTTACTTAAAAATTTAGCTTCGTTAACAATCCCAGAAAACAGTTATTTGCTTTGATTTGCTTTGATGAGACTCAAGGAAAAAAGAAATCAGTGTGCGTCCCAGCTTCTTATCCAAAGCCAAAATAAGCCAGCTGGTCAGCTCATAGCAAAGGAATCAGAAGCTTTGGGGATTTTTTCCTTCTTCATGACCATAAAAAGCAACAAATGGGTGACATTTCCCTTTACTCTTATTTGCCAGAGGAAGAATTTGCAACTCCATTCAAGAAGGCTCTGCTTTGACCTTCCCCTGATCTTCGTTCAAGTTCACATACAGTTACAATACCTCCAGTATTCACTGCAGGAGCTGGAAAGGGTTTGAGGAACACAATAATTTACAGCATTTAACTCCACAGTAGTCCGATTGTCTTTGGCCCCAGAAAATCTGGTTAAGGGAAAGTTTCAGGACATAATGTGGCTTGTCCCAGGATGCTCAGCTCTACGTGCAATTAATTAAGTGCCATAGAAACTGAGTCAATAAAGTTATTGGACTCAATGTACAGCGAAAATGAAAACTAAACCTGATATGCAATTATCTGGATTATCTGAACAATGAAATAAATCCAAAGTATATTCAATTTCCAAATTTTTAATCATCCTTATTGTTGCTCCACACAACCCCCCAAAATACATCAGAAACTCTAAACATAACTTAATGAGGATGTAAAAATATGAAATATTTCATCTCAGGATAATCTGAGGCATTTCCCAATAATGTTCATTTAAAAGCTGGGCTATATTCCATATTTTTCCATTTTAATCTGAGAGTAAGAATCTCTCTACATGTGGTTCATTTAAAAATTAGATATGAAAATGCTATCATTTTTATATGAAAGAAATGAAAATCCATCCTCCTTGCTCCCCTCCTCCAAAAGAGAACAAATTTCCTTAATATCTCAGAATTATTCTTTGTCTCAGATTCAAAACAGAAAGTTAAGTCCCCGCCTCCACCCTAACAGACGTAGATCCCAATTAATTATCGGCTTCACACTGCCAATTACAATAAATGTAGAAGTCACACTCTGGTATTCAGATTCTCCACGGCAGAGCCACAAGATACCTCTCCTGGCTTCTCAGTCACCACTCTCTAATTGTGCTCTCTTCACTAGCCTGGCATTCCCCAGTTGTATTTGGGTAAAGATGCATACTATATGTCTCCTTTGGGAGAAGCATAATCAATAGTAACGTATTAAAGGTTCTGGGACTTCCCTGGTGGTCCAGTGGTTAAGATTTTGCCTTCCAATGCAGGGGATGTGGGTTCGATCCCTGGTCAGGGAGCTAAGATCCCACGTGCATCACGGCCAAAAAACTAAAACATAAAACAGAAGCAATATTGTAACAAATTCAATAAAGACTTTAAAAGTGGTCCACATCAAAAAAAAACTGTAAGAAAATAAAATTAAATATAATAAAGGTTCTGGGGGCTTCCCTGGTGGCGCAGGGGTTGAGAGTCCGCCTGCTGATGCAGGGGACACGGGTTCGTGCCCCGGTCCGGGAGGATCCCACGTGCCGCGGAGCGGCTGGGCCCATGAGCCATGGCCACTGAGCCTGTGCATCCGGAGCCTGTTGCTCCGCAACGGGAGAGGCCACAGCGGTGAGAGGCCCGCATACCACAAAAAATAAAATAATAAATAAATTAATTAATTAAATAAATAAATGTTCTGCAAAAGTCCTGCAATTAATAACCAAAATCTTTAACCCAATTTTTCCTAGACTATTTTTCACTCAGTATTTGTCCCAACATGATGAGGTTCTCTCTTGCCTCCTTATTTCATTATTTATTTTTATTATTTTAAAAAATTACTTAATTATTTTCTTGCCTCCTTCTCTCAAGCATCTCCACTCTTCAGCAATTCACCATAAATTCCATTTCCTCTGTCTTAGTTCAGACTGCTATGACAAATTACCATAGACTGGACAGCCAAGACAACTAACATTTATTTCTCACAGTCCTGGAGACTGAAAGTCCAAGATGAAGGTGCAAGCTGATTTAGTTCTTAGTGAGAGTTCTCCTCCTGCTTTGGAGAGGGTATCTTTTGGCGGGTGGGGAGGGCAGCAAGCTCTCTGGTGTCTCCTCTTATAAGGGCACTAATTCCTTAATGAGGGTTCCACCCTCATGACTTAATTACCTCCCAAAGACTCCATCTCCTAATATCATCACACTGGGGATTAGAGTTTCAACATATGAATTTTGAAGGACACAAACACTCAGTCCATACCATCCTCCATGCCACCTTTCCTGCTACCCCAGTATGTGCTCTCTCTCTTGCCTTTGAACCCTGTCATGTTAGTGTCTCTTTGTCCAGCACTCAGCTACAATTCAGGGCAAGATATGGTTTCCACAGGCTTAAGTCCACAATAAACTGTGGGCACTATGGTCACACTTAGGTAGAGCGGACTCAGCTGGTTCCTGCAGCGCTTAATCTTGGCAGCAAAGAAACACCCCCAGTTCACTTAAAAGGTACTCTCTAATTTTCCTAAGTAAACTTACACATCATCTGCCTATTTACTATTTAAAAAAAATTTTTTTTTTTTTTTTTTTGCGGTACGCGGGCCTCTCACTGTTGTGGCCTCTCCCGTTGCGGAGCAGAGGCTCCGGACGCGCAGCCTCAGCGGCCATGGCTCACGGGCCCAGCTGCTCCGTGGCGTGTGGGATCTTCCCGGACCAGGGCTCGAACCCGTGTCCCCTGCATTGGCAGGCAGATTCTTAACCACTGTGCCACAAGGGAAGCCCACGTCTGTGGTTTTCCAGTCACTAGTCTATAGCCCTAACTCTTTTTGGTGTTAGAAGTACAGGCGCATGTGGTGAATCTGTTACTTTTAGTCCAGCCCTCCCAGAAACTAACAAGTTAATTTAGCCACCTAATTTGCCTAAGACTAAAGAACCCTGAGTACGGAGTTAGCGGGGACCCAGCAATCATAAGGACTGCTTGAGAAAAGTTCTCTGACAAATGTAAGGTTTTAAACCATGACCTACTTCCCTGAAGTAGAATGCATTCTTCGCATTCCTCCCTGTCCTGGAGGACTGTTTATCAGGCACAGTTCCAGAAGTGACTTGAAATCTCTGTCACTGTTGCAATTCTAGATAACATTGTAGGTTCTCTTAGCTCCATTTAGGACAAAAATCTTTTCAGCATTCTTTCAGCATTCAAAAGACCTTAGTGTGCCTTTAATTAATAACAAAAGAACAACCAATCTGCATTGTAATTGAAGTAAAACAAATTTCCTATATTGCAAACAAAACGGACAGATCTAACACTGCCATCACACTGAATTTAAAGGAAACTTAAACTCCTGAAGGTTTAAAAAAAAATCAGATATAAAATCAAATCAATTTGAGTTTTGCTCCCGGTACTGTCAAGAATTTTTTGTTTAAATTTTATACACTTTTGTCAGGATTGGAGAAAGGATCTTAATAATCAGGACTGATTTAGTAAACTTTAGTGGTGACATTTTCCACTGCTTTTCAGTAACTTACTTCATATAAAACAGAGCAGAACAAGAACAAAAATTTCCACTCAAATATTTAGATTAACATTATAGGAGTCAGGAACTCATGTCTAAATATTGGTTAAACGTGTCATTTCTGAAATAATTAAGAAAAATTCGTCATAGAGAGACTGTCTAATTTTTAGCAATTTCCTGTAGATTTCAATCCCTTCTCCACCTCCCCCATCCCACCCCAGTTGGTACTGCAGTGTATATCAATTGTAAATTCAACCACATCTAAGGTTGAAGTTTGCATAGCATTCAACGTTACTGGTGTGGAATAGACTGTTTTACATACATACCCAAGTGAAGGATAATTTCAAACAAAAGTTTCTTAAAAAGCATTATGCAAGCAGTTTGTTACCTTAGTGAAAAATTAACACCCAGAACTGAAAATGTAAAAAAAAGCTAACAACCATAACATACATCAACAATCTTGTTTTATGCATCACAACAATATGTATTTCAAAGAGTAAGGAAAACCATCAAGGACATGATGGAGCATGGCTTCAATAAGGGTGGTCAATATCTGAGCAAGGACAGAAAATTGATCATGAAGCAGACAAAAGCCAGAGCCTTATGTAATGGTTCAATTCAGTAAGAAATCATACGCTCAGACATGAAGAAAAATAGCAAACCATAAATCGTCCTCCGAACGACACACCAAAGGGCATACACTGGAGATGGAAAAAATTGCGAAGAAGAAGTATCTGCTTTGAAAGTGAAGATAAACCTTCCCCAAGCCACCTAGATTCTTTGCCTACAAATGGAAGAAATGCTAGTCAACCATCAGTCTCTTTCATTTGCAGGTGGACCCAGATGTGCTGGGGTAAACCAGTCACTGTTGCATGATGAAGCGGTGACCCAATGGCTGGTGGAGCCAGTGCCATCTGTCTTCTCCTCTATTAATATTCACTGTTGGTTCCACCTTCTCCCCAGCCGCCACTCTCAGCCCCTTCGGTGTCATCATCTCTTATCCTGTGATATTTAATCTTTCCCTGTGCCCCCGACTCTGCAAGCCTGGATTGCTCACAGTGCCAGTGATCTGGGCTCTGAGCACATCACTACTTAGAGAAACCCTATTGATCTCATGGATGCCCTCTGTCATTCCCTAGACTCTGCTGCAAACCTCTTCTTTACATTAAAAAAAAAAAAATCCCAAGCTGTTACTATCAAGTGATGTTCTCTCTTCTAAAGATACTATCGGTTTGAGCAGTTGGTTGGCACAGTTGGTTACACAGCAATAGACAACTGAAACCGACATCCTGAGGGGAACGTCCTTGTCTACTGGAGAAACTGAGGCACTCCGTATTCCAAGTCTTGAAACCTCAATTGTTTTTGGCTGCCCCCGTGCCGAGCCTACACCCTACACCCATCCCACCGCATGGGCTAATATCTGCCCCCCAAGCTCCTAGGGGTGTCCTCTCTGCCGAGTGTGAGAGGGTCTGCCTCTTTGCTTTGTTTTTTATCGGAAGTCTTCACTTCACTGGCTCTCTGCTGCCTGTGCAGCTCTTACCATGATTGGCTGCAATTCTATCGGCATCTTCCCATTATCCTCTTACAACATTCAGCTCTTTCATATGCCCTGTACCTCCTGGCCTCCCGACTAACGGTCTTTATCTGCCTGCAACACTTGCCAAGATCTTCTTTTCTTTGTACATCAGTTATCTGGACAATTCACTGAATAGACATGTACCAACTAATGGCAATTCTTCTATTGTCTACCCAACTTATTTGAATCTTTCTTATTGAATCTTTTCCTCTAGAGGGATCCAATACTTCAGCTAGATCCTGAGGTGCTCAAGGATAATGCTGTGTGTAATTTACCTCAGGAAGCATCTAGACCAGGGCCTTTCATAGGCTAAGTGGTTAGGAAATACTTGAGTGACTATTTTTAATGCATAATGTTATCACATGCCAAGAAAATAAATTCACTTCTGAAGACAACACAGGCTCCCCACTTTTTTATATTTATGTGTGTATAAACTTACGATAGCCACAAGACAGAGGTGAGTCCAGAGATGTGAATATAAAAGTATTTTAAACCAAGGGTCTGCCATTAGAATCGATTACATTTTTAGCCACTCTCTTAATGCTTTTAACTACGTGTACAAATAAAGAGTAGGAAAAACTTTTTAAGTAAAAAGAAATCAATAAACATATATGCATACGGAAACTCGAGTTTTAACCGGAGGGACTATTTAGTCAATGGTACTGGAACAGGCAACCAGTATGGAAAATGAATTAAATTTCTCCCTCTAGACAGAAAATAATGCATTTTAGTGCACTGGGAACACTTTAACCTTCTTTTTAGCACCGAGCTCTTGGATTTCTCTCTTCTTCAATCCCCAGTTCCTGGAGTACAGGAGCCAGTAAAGAAATGTGAATGAAATCAAGTGGTGGGGAAAGCCACACAGCCCTCTTCCTCTTTTTTTTTTTAATTAAAAAAAATTTTTTTTAGACAGCCCCCTCTTCTGACCTTCAGCAACTTGGTTAGGTGTTAAGATTTCTTCACGGATTTTCGGACCAGCCAAAGGCCATAAACTAAGCCATCAGCTACTGTCTACTTACCCAACACAAGTGACGTTTTAAATTGATAAATGAGGGTTGAGGATTAAGAGGCAATCAGGTGGGAACGAAAAGTGAACTTTGACAAGTAGCTCCTGGCTCAGAAACGATGAGAGCATTTGATTCCACACCTATTTACCCTGAAGAGCACATTCCATTAAGAAAAAGCCTCTACTAGCAGCACACTTGGTTTCAAGAGAGTAGAATAGGGACTTCTCTGGTGGCGCAGTGGTTAAGAATCCGCCTGCCAATGCAGGGGACATGGGTTCGAGTCCTGGTCCGGGAAGATCCCACATGCCGCGGAGCAACTACACCCATGCGCCACAACTACTGAGCCTGTGAGCCACAGCTACTGAAGCCCTCGCACCTAGAGCCCGTGCTCCGCAACAAGAGAAGCCACCGCAGTGAGAAGCCGGCGCACCAGAACGAAGAGTAGCCCCTGCTCTCCTCAACTAGAGAAAGTCCGCGTGCAGCAACGAAGAGCCAGTGTAGCCAAAAAAAAAAAAAAAGGCAGTAGAATAAAGGAGGGAAATTATGTAGGAAATGTTTCCGTTTATTTTCTCCTCTGTTGTGAGGAGGGGAAACACCTAATTCTTCTAGCATCATCTGAAACCCTCTCTCCCACCCACACAAGCACCAATGTCAATCAGTCTGTGCTGCTGTTACCTCTGAATGCCTCGCCCAAGTCTACGCCCCAAACCGCTTCCTCCAGGCAATAGTGGCCTAACTAGGCAAATTATGATCCCTGATGAGCATTAAGGCTACAGAATCTCAGACGCTGGGGTGGCCTGGGATTCTGACTGAATAATCTAGAAGGGGGCCCAGCGGTGTCTTTAAAAAGCTCCCCAGGTGACTCAACTGCACAACCAGGTTTGGGAACCACAGAAAATCTAATCTCTCCAAACTCCACAATTTGCAATGTCTGCATATGAGGGACAGAAGATCTGCCAATGATTTATAGTTATCTCCCCTTCTTAAAAGTTGGCTTATCTCATTTACATAACATCATGAAGAAACTGTAGGGAAGATGAAAATCTTTGAACTTGAATGAATACTTGTATTAAGAGAAGCCTAACAGTGTCTGGGAAAGACCCTGTAGTTTCCAGTGCTTTGAACACCTACGTTTTCCTGGGAAAACACATTTATTCCAGTTAACAGAGCCAGGCTGTCATTTGTTATGAGAACTGAGAACAGCACCCAGGGGAGGGGACTACTGTTTTCCCAGGAGGTGGATTTCTGCCCACAATCCCTGATTCCAACATTTCATGGATCAGATGTATGAAGAAATTTCTGGCAACTGGATGATTTTAGATTGTTCCCAGAGGAGAAATTTTTAAACTGATAGCTAAAGAAGTAGGTCATTGCAAAGTCAATCCAAGCAAATAAAATTAAAGACAGTTTGCTAATTTGGGAAGGAAAGGGAAAAATACCTCAGCCCCCTTTTTACTCTAAACTTGCTTTTCCCCAATTTTGATTAATGTCTGGAGGGGAAAAAGTCTTTTAAAGTTAACTAACAATAAAATAAACTATACCCTTTAATGCTCTAAAAGCCAGTCCAGTTCCTGATGGAGTGGTGCACAGAAAAAAACATATGGTCAATATACCTGACAGGGCACCCAACTTCATAATTAAAAATGCATCGAGGAAACTGAGGTGCCAACTGAGGTACAGATTGGCAAATACCAGAAAAATCTTCTATCCACTGAGGCAAGGGCAAGGGAAAGTGAGCGCTGCTCTCCACAGGGTAGGGATACAAAGTGGATGAATCTCTTTGGAAAGTAAATTTAGCAAGGACTATCAAAATTTTAAATGCATGTAAATCCTGTGATCCAGCAATTCCACTTCCAGAAATATATCCTAGAGATACATTCGCACACATACAAAGATGTCTGAACTAGGATATTCCCTGTGCCAATTTAATATAACAAAAGACTAGGAAAACCTAAATATAAACACAGGGGGATTGCTTAAATCATTATGTACTTCAGTCCATAAATGAGAAATTTATGTAGCCAATAAGAATGAGGGTAGATCTTTATGTCCTGATATGAAAAGATATCCAAACTCTAAAGTTTCAGAATATATGTTATGATCTTATTTGTTGAAAGCAAAAGATAGAGCTATTCTTATCTATATACTTGCACATGCATAAAGGTTTTAAAAGAATATGCTAGAAACAACCAACATTGATTTCAAACTATTGTTAACAGTGAGTACTTTAAGGGGTGGGGAGGAACACGAGGCTTTCCCTTTTTACCATACTCTACAAATTAAGGTTCTCAACCATTAACGTTTTTAGAAAAATAAACATTAAATGAATCCTGTTTGCTATGACTTTAAATAAAAATCATTTTAATAAGAGTAAGCAAGTGCTTTTGATCATCCTTTTATAAAGCCTTTATTATTCAAGAATGATGATGTCAGGTCTACAGTCAGGTTTAAATAAGTAAACTTAATTATTCACGATAAGAAATAAAAATGTATATATAATCAAAATTATTACAGATTAATATCTTCACCTTAATCCTTTTATTAGATGTACTAACAAGTAAGAACATAGGTATAAAACCCATACCCATTCTCTAATAAGGTGCTAACTTACAGGAAAATAGCCCCAAATCTAAACAGACAAGACAAATAATTATAATTATAGATTTTTAAAGAATTTATTGAAAATAAGCTTGCTGGGCTTCCCTGGTGGCGCAGTGGTTAAGAACCCACCTGTCAATGCAAGGGACAGGGGTTCCAGCCCTGGTCCGGCAAGATACCACATACTGCGGAGCAACTAAGCCCGAGCGCCACAACTACGGAGCCTGCGCTCTAGAGCCCGCGAGCCACAACTACTGAGCCCGCATGGCACAACTACTGAAGCCCGCGCGCCTAGAGCCCGTGCTCCGCAACAAGAGAAGCCACTGCAATGAGAAGCCCGCGCACCACAACGAAGAGTAGCCCCCGCCCACCCGCCCGCGTGCAGCAACGAAGACCCAATGCAGACAAAAATAAATGTAAATAGAATAAATTTTTAAAAAAGGAAAGTAAGCTCGCCTATTTACAAGACATAATGCATCTCCCTCCCAAACCCAGCTTTTTCCATATTTTTCTATTGTATTATTTTAAAATGAAACTTCCTCTAAATTATAATTTTTTAGGTTATAAGAGAACTAAGAATTGGCTTCAAGAAGTTTAAGTTTTATATACATATATATATATATATATATATATATATTTTTTTTTTTTTTTTTTTTTTTTTTTTGCGGTATGCCGGCCTCTCACTGTTGTAGCCTCTCCCGTTGCGGAGCACAGGCTCAGCGGCCATGGCTCACGGGCCCAGCCACTCCGCAGCATGTGGTATCTTCCCGGACCGGGACACGAACCCGTGTCCCCTGCATCAGCAGGTGGACTCTCAACTACTGCGCCACCAGGGAAGCCCTTAGTTTTATATTTTTCATGTGATAAAAGTACTGATATATTTTTCTCACAACGCTAAGTGCTGTAAATTCTAATTTCTCACTTCATGAATGACTACAGCAGTAAAAATTATAGAGGCCAAGGACGAGCACCATTTAGCTGGATTTTCTTTTCATTGATATTCCTGTAACACTGAACAGGTGTTAAAACTGGTAAAGAAAAAGAAACCATTTCTTAGTGCCTTTTATTTTATTTTTCTTTCATTTAAAAAAAACCATTTATTTATTTATTTGGCTGTGTAGGGTCTTAGTTGCAGTGTGTGGGCTTAGTTGCCCTGCAGCATGTGGGATCTTAGTTCTCCAACCAGGGATCGAACTCGCGTCCCCTGCATTGGAAGGTGGATTCTTGACCACTGGACCACCAGGGAAGTCCCCTTTGTACCTTTTAAAACAAAACATTTTATTTCCATTTTATTAATTATCCTGTAAGATACCAAGCTGGAATCATCCTTTTAATGTAGTTTAAAGCTATCCCGGCACAGAGATTAGTCAAGGCACAGCAAATTCAAAGAGGACGCATGTTTGGGGCCTTTTCCTCACCAAGGGAAGTATTTTAAGTGGAAATCTTCACTGATCTCACAAATCTAAGAGCTTAAAAGGCTATAATGGATTAAAGGGAAGGCACTGCAGTCCCCACAGGTTATCGGTACCCTAAACGACCATCTTCACACCCACAGCTCCAATTTCTAGACTGTGTTCTAATCAGAAAGTAGTACCTCTTATAATCTGAGGGAAAGCCATATGAATACAGGTAGTCACACACACAAAAACCCACTCTGTTAACATATAATTCTCTCGAAATCATCTTAAATTCTGGCCCTTCTAGTGTAAAACTGGTGGCAATCACATTACAGCCATCTCCATTCCTATTTTGTAAACACAGGGTAAATGGGAAACAGCACATACCTTGTGTTGGGAGAGGAATTATGAAATGCAGCTGGCCAAATCAATTGTCTGTTTTAATGCACAAAAGGTTAGGGCGTCCTCAACTTTATTCATCGGGACAGTGGATTCTTCTATATGAACACATCTGTTTGAGTCACAGCTCTTATAACCAAATGGAATCACAGCTTGAAAGACTGACAAGGGTCCCAGTCTCCCCACCTGCCGGGGACCCAGGCCTCACACTGCTGCAACTGAGAACTGTTCCATTTCTAGCTCTGAGTCACTGAACAGAAAAGACAGAAAGGCTAATTTAGAGGATTGGGATTGTTCAGATTTAGCCTGAAGCTTGGCTCCAGAAATCAAGATTTGCCAGAGATAGGGAAGTTTGTCACTGGCCACCCCACCCTACACTGCTACCTGAGTGAAAACAGGCTTTTCAGCTTTTAAAAGCAGATGACTTCAAATGTTTAAAAGCAGATGACTGAGGAATACCACGAGGCTTTGCTTACCACCTGTGTTCAGGTGCTCTAATCTTCCTGCACCCTGCAGTGGCCAAAATGGAAAACTCTCAAAATTAAACCTGGAAAATAACTGATCAAACCATTTCCCTTCAGAATTTACATACAAAGATTGTAAAAGATTGACTGGAAGATAAGACTCCTTCCATTTCCATTAAAATACATCACAGATAAAACCAGGACTTGTCTCAGTGCATCTAAACTGTGAGGCTTCAGTAATCAAGTTTTACCAATGGAGAAAAAAAATCTAACAGCCTTTAATTAATGATCAGCATTCTACTGGGGGGAGGAGGGAAGCATTAGTCTAAACCTCCCCAAATGTCCACAGACCCAATCAAAAAAGCTCAAGATGTAATTCATCACTAATCCAATGTATGAAGTGGTCTCCTCTGAGTAACCTGCATTTATAATGCATTTGTCTATCTGAGATTAAAGGCAATTTGAAATTGCAACGGTAAAAAGCCCTTCTAAAGAAACAGAAATCAGAGTCCCCAAATCTTAGTTTCTTGCTAGATATTCATCTGGTCTGTGAATAACCAGACTCACTTTGACTTAGTCACTATCTGATAAGTGACACAGACCATGATGATCAGAAAGTCAAAGAACAACTAGATGGGCCAAGGTGTTCCCCAACTTGACCATCTGCGATCAAAATCAGGGAGCCAGCCTCATCCTCCCGGCCAGCCACACATGTCACACATGGGGCAACACCTGTTATGAGCCAAACCAGATATGGTCCCTGCCCTTGTGGAGCATTCAGAACAGCCAGAAGAACACAAGTCACTAAACCCACAAATATGGAAACTGCTGGAAAGAAGGGTCCGTGGTGCTGTGGGAACCTAGAATGGCAGATGAGATTACTCAGAGGTCAAGAACTGGGGCTGAACAGGGCAAGGAGGGGAGGCAAAAGCTATGTGCGGAATCGTTCTTAATTAGACCATCCTTGTGAAAAGACTTAGGTCTTCAAAACCTGAGAAATAAATGTTGCTAGTTGAAATGAAAAACTACATACTTTCTAAGGATACATGTAAGTTTATTGATTTGTCTCCAAATTGATAACTGGGCCGTAGGCCAAAAAGTTCAATGATATTCCGGATGTCATTTAGGTAATTTTTTAAAGGAGGTCATCTGGCTGTTTCAAGATGGTGGTGACTAAGAAAAAGGGAGGATAAGGTTATGGAAGAAAGATAAAGAGAACAGAAAGGAGGGAATATTTTAAATGAACACACTGAAGTTATTGCAAAGGGAATCAGTACCATATCTCAGGGTGAACTGTTGATAAGACCTGAAGGACTGGTAAAAGCCAGGGAAAAAGATATTCCCCAACTGCAAGCTTTTAGCAACGACACCTTAAAATTGCTTTCATTACTGGACTCTAAATACTGGTTATACAGCCATTTTGACAGTAGTTGGCATCAAAAAGTGATGTACAGTAAATATTAAAACCTAACTGAGATCTCAAAAGGATAGTACATTTCTTAGGCATCTCAGAAAATCTAAGCATTCCAGGCACAGTTGGTACCTGTGAGCACCTACAGCTCTAGTACAAGTAGTTATGTTAACGACTAGAGGTAATCTAGTTAAGAGCGGTCTCTCAGCCCAAACTAAACTAAGACAGCTAAAAGGTCAAGGCGATTAGGTCATATAATTCTGTGATTTTTACCTAGATTTCAGGGTTGTTTTTTTCCCCCCTGCACTGTAAACATCTATACTTCCTGAGATAACTCCTAAAGGTCCTCATGTACTCCGTATACCCTCAAATTTGACACAACGGGTTTTCTTTTTTCCTTTTAAGTATTAAATGTGGTTATCCACATCTTCTATAAAAATATCACAAAAAGGGTTGGGTGAAGCCTGGCTAAGGAACATAGATGCTGGAAAATAGATCTAAAAGACAACGATCTGAACAAGTCACAATCTTGGCGACTGTAGTCGCCAAGAAGAAATATTTCAGCCTTGAAGACTACGACTATAAAATGCAAAATGTCTAGGAGGTTCAGCACTGCCTCCAGAGACCAGAGTAGAGGGAATGCTGGCTTACGCCTCTGACCGCATTTGAGAACTTCTAACTACTCCTCCAGTATTTGTTTATCCAACTGAGTGCAATGAACTGAGCAAAAAGGAGGACGCCGCCGTGTTTGCGAAACCTGTCATTCCTTTTGGAAATGCAGCGTCGGCTCAGATTTTCTTTGGCTCCGAGCGAGCTACACCCCAGGCTTTCTCTGCATCAGGAAGGCGGTGTCTGCTCGAGCCGCTGCCTCAGGAGGACTGGGTACCAAACCCGGGTCTCTCCAGACACAGCTGATATCACGGACGGTGCGCTGCGGGGAACCCATGGGTGGAGGGCTCGCCAGGCTGCAACACGCGTCAGGGCCCAACAGCGGACTTTCCGCTTGGGGAGATAGCGGGGCGGGGGCTCGACACGCTCGGCTCGGGGGTCAGTTCTCCGCGGACTCCCCCAAGCAGCTCGCCGGTATCGGGCTGGGTCGCTCCCACCGGAAGAGCGTGGAGAAAGGCTCAGTTAGCGGCGGGCAGCCGGCGGGTTTTATTACTGCGGATGGCGCAGTCGCCACCCCTGGAGACCCACTACAAAGATGCAAGCCCCTCGCCGCGCTCGCCGCTGCTGTGGTCCCGCCCCGGAGCTAAGGACCCTGAAAAGCCTAGAAAGAGGGATTCATGCTCCCGAGTTTGCAGATGGGCTGGACCGGCCGGGAAGTTATCGCAGGCGGAGATCAAGGGACTCCCACACACACACCCACACACACACCCCACCCTCCGCCACCCCGGGGCAGGTGGCTCCGCGCGCCGGTACCTTGGTGGCGGGGTCCGCAGCGGCGATGGTCGCGTCCGCCGACGATCCGGGCGCCGCCTCCGCCGCAGAGCCTCCGCCGCTGGGCTCGGGCTCGGGCTCGGCCGGCGTCGCGCTCCCCGCCTCCGGCTGCTCCGGGCTCCTCTGTTCGGTGGAGCTCCCGGCGCCCATGGCTTGTCTGCGGTTCTCCCGCGCCCAGCAGCCGGGTTACGCCTTCCCCAAATAGCAGGGACGGGGAGAAGAGCCAGGAGCCGTGCGCCCGCGAGGTCTCAGGAGCGCCTTCCTCTCCCGTCGTCCTCCTACGAACCCGCCCAGACAGCGAATGAAGGAGACGCGCTCGCTGCAAACTCCTTAAAAGAAAAAAAAAAAAGCCACCTCTTTGCCTCCTCCTCCTCCCCCTTGTTTTTCCCTCGCTTCATCACATGAGCACAGCCCCAGACACGCCTTGCAGCAGCATCTCCTGCTAGGCTGCTAGGACCCGAGGAGCGGCCAGAGCCTCGAGCCAAGGGCCAGGCGAGCCGCCCACCCCGACCCCTAGGACCCCTCCCGTTCCTGTACGGGGACAGGAGCTGGGGGACCACCACCCAGGGCTGCCTCCACGAAGGGGAGGGGAGGGCGAGAAAGAGGGCAGGGCAGAAAGCCCCCCGAGGAGATCGGATTCGCTGGGGGTTTATTAAATGATTGATGACCCGAGGCAGGGCTTCTGCTGCAGCCCACTTTCAGCTGGCCCAGAGGCGAACCCAGATCCCCGTTTGCTTACCTTCAGAGTGTTTGCTTCCTCCCCATTAGCAGGAGAAAGGCAAGCGCTCCTGGGCTCCTGCGGAGTCTGACCATATTAGGACACCTCACGTGGCAGGAGCCGGGAACCGAGAGGTTAATGCAGTCAGACCACGGATGAGGTGGCCCAGGCAGCCCCACGCTCTCCTATCACCCGGAACAAGTGATATCAGGCGATGCCGTGGGCAACACCGGCTGCCCTCATTCCCCGGGGAACCTGGGGAATGGAGCCTGTTACTGGAAATGTGCCTGTCCTTAAGGGCCTGATGCTGGAGGTCCAGGCCACCTCTCCCTCACGCCACCGCTGAAACAGGATGACATGGATCTGCTCGTCGTTTGCTGTCAGTATTTCTCCATAGATAAGGGCTTTCAATAATAACTGCCTAAGTGGCTTGCATTCTGTCCCTTCATACTCTTGAATATAATACTTGTCATATGAACATAGCAGGCAGTCACTATATATTCGAACTAAATTAAAATGTTAGCTGAATTATCTGGACGTAAGCATGAAGGTAGTGGGGCTGAAAGAAAAATTATCCCAGTTTTAACCGACAACTAAGCGCCTTAGTTTTCACAAACAGAAGCTCATTAAAAATGAAGAAACTTTTGGAATATTGCCACTAGATGCCAGATAAATATCCCATACCCAGATTTAGGACAATCTAGTAGAGAACTGATGTAAACAATAGTTCAGCACCAGGATATTTGTGCCCAACTAATTGCATGTAGTAAAAGGGCTCCTTGGGAACCATAGCTTAGTTATCCAGCATAAAATTTTTCTGAATTTATCATTTTTATTTGAAAGGAGTACAGAACGGCCACCTTCTCTGGAATCTATCCCTTAAGAAGCAGTATATTTGGAAAATGGTTGGTTTTCCGAAGTTTTAAGCATTTCCCCCATTTTGACTTAAATATTTCGGAAACATTTGAGTACTTACTCAGTACCAGACATTGTGAATACACTTTGTGTGTATAATCCCATTTCATCCTTACAGCAATACTGCCATGCTGATCCTATTGTTCTCATTTTACCAATGGAGTGGGGGAAAGTAGGCCCAGAGAGGTTAAATCAGGCCTTCAAGGCTTCAGAGCCGGTACACGGAAGACAGATTCCTCCCTGGCCAACCACTGGGCAACATTTCACTCCCATTCTGTGGGAAGCTTGGAATATGTTCTCTCTTCTTCTCAGGGATGTCAGTGAAAAGTGGCGTTTAGACCTCACCTGGGATGTTAAGAGCAAAACAACGCTGTTAAAACCTATTTGAGGGGCTTCCCTGGTGGCGCAGTGGTTGAGAGTCCACCTGCCGATGCAGGGGACACGGGTTCGTGCCCCGGTCCGGAAAGATCCCACATGCCGCGGAGCGGCTGGGCGTGTGAGCCATGACCGCTGAGCCTGCGCGTCCGGAGCCTGTGCTCCGCAACGGGAGAGGCCACAACAGTGAGAGGCCCGCGTAGCGCTAAAAAAAAAAACAAAAAAAAACCTATTTGAGAATGACTAACCTCAGCACATATGAAAATGTACCATTAAGTAGTACAAATACTTTCAAAATTCCCCATTCTGTGAGATTATATTTATTCAGTTCTTGGGAAATTCTTAAAGCTTTTCACATCACACTAGCCTTTGAATTTTCAGAAGAGATTGCAAGGTCAAAGATTTCAAGCTGGCAGTGTACACTCGCATGCTGAAGAAGACAGTGCCAATGTCTGATTAGATTAGCAATTGCTTGCTTTGTGTTTATTTTTCAGTGTGAAATGCTCAGATACTTATTTTTTAATTGCAAAGTCTTACTTTAAGAAATGTGCATGTGGGCTTCCCTGGTGGCACAGTGGTTAAGAATCTGCCTGCCAATGCAGGGGACACGGGTTCGAGCCCTGGTCCGGGAAGATCCCACGTGCCGTGGAGCAACTAAGCCCGTGTACCACAACTACTGAGCCTGAGCTCTAGAGCCTGTGAGCCACAACTACTGAGCCCACATGCCACAGCTACTGAAACCTGTGCACCTAGAGCCCTGCTCGGCAATAGGAGAAGCCACGGAAATGAGAAGCCTGCGCACTGCAACAAAGAGTAACCCCTGCTCGCTGCAACTAGAGAAAGCCTGCACGCAGCAACGAAGACCCAATGCAGCCAAAAATAAAATAAATTAAAACTAAATTTAAAAAAAAAAAGAAATGTGCATGTTCTAGTACTCCCTATTCTTCCTGAAACAGCACCATGATAAGGAGGTATTAAGGATAACAGGCTGCTTTGTAGATTCACACAAACACACACATTAAGTATCTTTGATTTTTAGACTGACCAAAGAATCCTTTCCATCTTACTCAGAGACTGTGGAATTACTCTTTATTTTTTTAAGATGCTTCATTCTTTCTTAAAAATATTTCTTTATCAGATCATGCATTCAGCTTTGTTGTTTTTTAATTTTTATTGAAATATAGTTGATTTACAATGTTGTGATACGTTAGTTTCAGGTGTACAGCAAAGTGATTCAGATATGTATATATATACTTTTTTAGATTCTTTTCCATTATAAGTTATTACAAGATTTTTAAAAAAATAAATTCATTTATTTATTTTTGGCTGCCTTGGGTCTTCGTTGCTGTGTGCAGGCTCCTCATTGTGGTGGCTTCTCTTGTTATGGAACACAGGCTTCAGTAGTTGTGGCTCACGAGCTCAGTAGTTGTGGCACACGGGCTTAGTTGCTCCGCAACATGTGAGATCTTCCCAGACCAGGGCTCGAACCCATGTCCCCTGGTTTGGCAGGTGGATTCTTAACCACTGCGCCACCAGGGAAGCCTGATCAAGGTTTTCTTTTCCAGAGTTTTAGAGACACCTTCAGAATTGCTTGCATCAGTGTCAGCGATGGAGAGGAAGGCAGCTGTTCTCTGTTTTCCACTTCTCAGTCCAAGGCTGTCAGTTATCCCGATTTCTCACCAGCAGCCCTTTCTCTTCCAAATAGCAGGACGCAGGTGTCCCCGCACATCTTCTCCCATGGGGCAGTTAGTGGTAGAGTCGTTTCCCTGAGAGAGTTAATGCTCTCATAAAAACAGAGATTTCTCAGAAACAAATACACATTGCCCATATAGCAGGCTGAACTTATATGTCTAATGCTTACTTCTCCAGAAAGGCAGGTCATGTGAGATTTGCCAATAAAATTTAGAGTCATAGCTGGGCATCTTGTGCATACAAAGCATTTTCAAATATGTTTGAAAATAATTCACATATGTTAATACAACCCCTTGAAAGCACAATAATAACTATAGTGATTAAAACAGAATCTAAAACCAACACTCTCCCACGGATTCATTCTCTCGATTACCTTCAGACAATTTCACTTAAAACTGGCAACTCTTCACCCTTGAAACTACCACTTATCACTTGTTTTCCCTAAATAAAAAGTCTACTTTTTTTCTGAAGCAATTACTTACATCAAGTTATCTAAGAGCCCAACTCTTACTCTCCTCTCCTGTATTTGCTGATTATTAACTAGAACACCAGAAAAATTAACAACTTTATTCAATTCATGAGTAGCTAATAATCCAATATTTGTATAGAAACTACAGAAAAAGTTCAACATACAGATTAAGTTCAAAGGTCATCTTCCGGTAAGTATACATTATGTATATAGGCAAATATTATTCTTCTAACTTTTTTTTTTTTTTTTTTTTTTTGTCGTACGCGGGCCTCTCACTGCTGTGGCCTCTCCAGTTGCGGAGCACAGGCTCCGGACGCGCAGGCTCAGCGGCCATGGCTCACGGGCCCAGGCGCTCCGTGGCATGTGGGATCCTCCCAGACCGGGGCTCAAACCCGCATCTCCTGCACCGGCGAGCAGACTCTCAACCACTGCACCACCAGGGAAGACCATTATTCTTCTAACTTTTAAGGAATGTATTGCTTTGGGTTTAAGTATAAAGCCTGCTATTCATATATCTATTTCATTTACCAAGATTGAAAATTGGCTCCTGACTCAAATCTAAGATTACTCTAAGGTAACAAAGCGAGGGAGCCGAGTTGAGGGTTGCGGAGGTGGGGTGTTGGAAGGGGACAGTTAGTTCTTTCATTCATGTCATGTATATATACATATACCTTTGTTCCCCCTCCAGCCACTGTGGAAGGCTTTCCAGAAGCAATTATTTACAGAAAACTGATTTAACATAGCTCCCACCACTTTGTTCAAAATGTGTCTAAATGTAAACAAATAAAGGAATACTATTGAAATGTAGTCCCCAGTAAGCCCATAGAGCTTTGGCTTCTCATTTTTCTAGAGTTGGGCTGCTCTCCACCTATTATGGAGTGACTAGAACGCAGATACAGTAAATGATGTGCCCAATATGGAGGGAGAGTTTCTCAGGATACATTTATGGAAGGTGCCTGAAGTTATCTGGAAGGTTTCTGCACTCCAGGGCAGATCAAGTTACCATAATGCAACAAATTCAAATCCCTTCACAAATTCTTCAAAGGGTCCTGTAAATATCCAACATTTAAAAAAATATTTTGACTTATTAATTCGACAAACTTTTATTGAGTTAAGTGCCAGGAAAAATGCTTGGGGGTTTTCAAAGCTGGAAACTGGTTTCATAAGTCAACATTGCTTACTGGAAAAATAGACATTATAGAGACATACATTTTAAATCATTGAGAGATTTTTATGTTCCCCTATTAACTTGAATACCTTTATGAATTTTTAATCTTAGATCTGTTATATGTTGTCTCTGACATTAAAAAATACTTCAGTTATTTTCTGCGTGTGATTAAGAACCCAATGAAAAGACCAATGCTTGATCTAAAGAATTACTAAAATTGTATAGAAGAGAGGTTGACTATCTTATCCCATGTTATAGAGCTCCCATCCAAATCTCAGATGTTGTCCTGAGATTCTGTATTTGAATTGATCTCAGTTGTATTGGGATTGATCTCAAGTCTATCAGCTGCTTTTTGTTTGTTTGTTTGTTTTTTAATGACTTCTGTCACTCCTACAAATGCAGTATTTATAGGAGAGGTAGTAGAGTCAATGGTAACTTTGAAAAGTGAAACAATCACTTGATATGTTGTTTTGAATGTTATTATGCTCTTTGACAATTCTATGGAAGAAATCATGAGTAAAATATTTGAATTTTCCTTTCTGTTGGAGAACTTGAAACACTCATTATTTCAGAGTGTGAAATTATGGGGTGTTTTCCTGAGTAAAAATGATGGGTTAGTGAAAATAATATCCAGTAAGTGACTGCAATATCCAGGATTTCAAGCAAAACTTTACAGAACAAATTCCATGACTGGAAGTTGCCAACAGTCCCTTATTGTTTTGACAGCTTTATGGAGGAATAATTGCCATAGAAGGAACTGCACACATTTAAAGTGTACAATTTGATGGGTTTTAGGACAAATGTATACATCCTTGAAATCGTCACCACAATCAAGTTAATAGGCCTAACCATTCACCCAAAAACATCTCTGTGCGTCCTTGTAATCCCTCTGTTCAGCCCCTCCCATTCCCCATCTTGCCTTTCCAGGCAGCCGTTTACTTGCTTTCCGTCACTATAGAATAATTTGCATTTTCCACAATTTTATAGGAATTCATAGAAATGGAATAATCTACTATATGCTCTTCTTTGTCTGACTTCTGTTACTCAGCATAATTATACTGAGATGCATTCATAATTATATAGAGTTGTTGCATCTAACAGTAGTTACAGGCGATTTTTATTTTTAAAAAATGTTGAGGGGGTTACTTCCCTGGCAGTCCAGTGGTTAAGACTCCGCGCTTCCACTGCAGGGGGAAGTGTGGAACTCGTTTCCACGGGTTCCATCCCTGATCGGGGAACTAAGATCCCACATGCCATGCAGTGCGGCCAAAAAGAAAAAAAATTTTTTTGTTGTTTATGACTTTCCTAAATATTTAATAGTGAATATGTATCAGTTTTTTCCCTTGTAATGCAAAGATTTAGGCATATGCTCATGATATATGCATACATATCTCCTCCCACTGAAATCTAGAGAATAAAAATTCAACTGGCATTTGAGTCTGAGTTAGAGGAACGCAATTCCATTCTGTATTTAATAAGTCACATTTAATAAACATATTCACTTTATATGCTTTTCCTGGTTCATATTCTTATTCTAGTCTGAGTAGTTGAAGGATTTAGAAAGAAAAATTAACTTTATTATCTTTACACAATAGTCATCAGTTTGGCTGGTAATGATGCATTTTTGGCATAATTCCAAAACTACATATGATAGCAGTACTTTGTCAACTTAGGGGGAAAATATTATGGGAAGTATAGTCATACGCCTTAAATGTTGTTTTGTAGCAACGTAAAATGACTTATTAAAGGGTATGACTTACCTGCTTATATCCATGACCCAGATCAAGGTGTGTGAAAGTGTAAAAATTATGACAGTTGCAAACCAATACTGATTTCACACTTTCTGCTATTGATACTAATTTTTGCATTTATTTATGAGATTTCTAAAATAACATATAAAGCTATATTTTCAATATCATCTCAACGTTGAAAGAATAAAAGGTGAATGTGTATATATATATATATGTTAATGTATGTGTATATGCCTAATAAAAAAAACTAGAATGTTACAATAATTCTTTCTGGATGATAGAATTTAAAGTGATTTTTTACCCCTTCATTATGCTTGCCTGTTTTTTCCCCAAATTTTCTTCATTGAATATGTATTACTCTTGCCAACAGAATAAAAAGAATGTTAGAAATTTTTAAATTATCCAAGGAAGAGTGAAACCTGAAAGATATAAGTTCACATAGTATATTATGACAACCCAGTACACTGTATTCACAGTATTGAGTGATAAATTATAGTAATATAAAGTTTCATAAAGAAATAAACAAAAGAAGAGACCTAACAATTGAGCAGTATTCTCAGACTTGGCTGCATACGGGAATAACCTGGGAGCTTTAACAAATACTAATACCTGCATCCTAACCCCAGAGATTCTGATTTAATTGGTCCAGGGTGCAGCATGGGTATTGGGATTGTAAAAATCTCCCCAGGTGATGCTAATGTGTAGCCAGAGGTTGAGAACCACTGCTCCAGGGCCTTGAAATTGAACCGATTTTCTTGATGCCACCTGGCTTCCTGATGGGAATTAATAGTCAACTGTAATAAGCAAGGATGTGGGAGAAAAGCAAGTTCCTTTTAGCACAGTTTTTAAATGACATTACGGGAGGCGAAGGTCTATGCTCTGGAATCATCATAATTACATATATTCAATCTAATCCTTCCAAGAAAATCAATCCACCTGGAATGGGTCCAACGTAGGGTTTCACGGCATAATGAATTTTGTTTTACAGTGGGAATATCTTATAGTGAGACTTTATTTTTTAAAATCATGTCAAAGAAGATGGTTATTCCAGTATATAGTTACAGATAAATATAAAATTATCTATATTCAATTATATACTACTTATCATATTCCTAGGGAGAAAACCATTAGGTTATGAAATGTTGAATATTTTCTCTTAAATATAGAATTTAATCACTATAGAAAAATATTTGGTCAGCCAAAACCCACATGCCTTTAGTCATGAAAATAATCAGAGTGTGAACTGATAAACATCTTAACTAGGAATAAATTGAAGAAAGGCAGCTAAGTTCATCTAACATTTCTTTTGTATTCTTTTAAGTTGACTTGCTATAATATGCTTTTAAAATAAATGTAAAATAATTTTGTAACAATTTCAGTAAACCCATCCAAATATGAACAACCTACTTTTTACAAAGGTCCAAAAGCAATTCAGTGAAGGGAAAATACCCTTTTCAACAAATGATGCTGGAACGATTGGACATTCACAGGTAAAAATATTAACCTTGACCTAAAGCTCATATCTTACTTAAAAAAATTAACTCAAAATGGATCGGGGACGTAAATGTAAAACATAACACTGTAATACTTTTAGAAAACAAAATAGAAAATCTTAGGGACATAGGCCTCCGCAAAAAGCATGATCCATGAGAAGAAAAACTGATAAATTTATGCTTCTTCAAAATTAAAAATTTTGCTCTGCATAAAACCCAGTTAGAGAATGAAAAGATAAGCTACCGACTGGGGGAAAATAGTTGCAAACCACGTATCCAATAAAGAACTAGCATATGGATGTACAGATATCACCAACTTATGATGGTTCGACTTACAATTTTTGGACTCTATGATAGCGCGAAAGTGACACGCATTCAGTAGAAATTGTACTTCAAATTTTGAATTTTAATATTTTCCCAGGCTAGCAATACGTAGTACCTGCCTCTCTTGTGATGCTGGGCAGTGGCAGGAAGCTGCACTGACTAGACTAGAACTAAACTATGATATTCTGTAGGTAAAGTGTATTAAATGCACTTATTTTTTTTGCTGTATGTGGGCCTCTCACTGTTGTGGCCTCTCCCGTTGCGGAGCACAGGCTCCGGGCGCTCGGGCTCAGTGGCCATGGCTCGCGGGCCCAGCCGCTCCGCGGCATGTGGGATCTTCCCAGACCGGGGCACGAACCCGTGTCTCCTGCAACGGCAGGCGAACTCTCAACCATTGCGCCACCAGGGAAGCCCTAAATGCACTTTTGACTAATGATATTTTCAAGTTACCATGGGTTTATTGGGATGTAAGTTTATTGTGAGTTGAGGAAGACCTGTATAAGGAATTCTCAAAACCCAACACACAAAAAAACAAACAATCCAATTAGAAAATGGGCAAAAGAATTGAAGAGATTTCACCAAAGAGGATATAAAGATGGCAAATAAATACATTAAAAAGTGTGCAACTTGCAGGCTTCCCTGGTGGTGCAGTGGTTAAGAATCCGCCTGCCAGTGCAGGGGACATGGGTTGGAGCCCTGGTCCGTGAAGATCCCACATGCTGCGGAGCAACTAAGCCCGTGCACCATAACTACTGAGCCTGCGCTCTAGACCCTGCAAGACACAACTACTGAGCCCACGCGCCACAACCACTGAAGCCTGCGTGCCTAGAGCTGGTGCTCCGCAACAAGAGAAGCCACCGCATTGAGAAGCCTGCGCACTGCAATGAGGAGTAGCCCCCGCTCGCCACAACTAGAGAAAGGCTGCGCGCAGCAACAAAGACCCAACACAGCCAAAAATAAATTAAAAACAAACAAAAAAAGAAACAGGCAACTACCACATGGTGCAGCAACTGCACCTTGGACCTTTACAGACTTATGTTAACACCAAAACCTGTACATGAGTGTTTATAGCAGCTTTATTTGTAATAGCCCCAAAGGAAAAACAACCCAGACATCCTTTAACACATTCAATGGTTAAATAAACTGTGGTACGTCTACACCATGAAACGCTGCCCAACAGTATAAAGAAATAAACTCCCCATATGTGCCGCAATCTGGACAAATCTCCAGAGAATTATACTGAAAGAAAACCAGCAATCCCCAAAGTTATATACTGTATGACTCCATTTATATAACAGTCTTGAAATGCAAAACTGTAGAAATGGAGAAGAGCTTGGCGGTAGCCAAGGGTTAGGGAGGGGTGAGGGAGGAGAGAGTGGGTATGGCCATAAAACTGCAACAAGAGGGGTGCTTGTGGGTTGGGAATGTTCTGTACTTTGACTGTATCAATGTCAATATCCCGAGTGATATAGACTACAGTTTTGCAAGATGTTACCATGGGGGAAACTGGGTGAAAGGTATATGGGCTCTCTCCTGTACTATTTCTTACAACTGCTGTGTCTACAATTAACTTAAAAAAAAAAAAGTTTGGGCTTCCCTGGTGGCTCAGTGGTTGAGAGTCTGCCTGCCTATGCAGGGGACACGGGTTCGTGCCCCAGTCCTGGAGAGGCCACAACAGTGACAGGCCCGCGTACCGCAAAGAAAAAAAGAAAAAAGATTCAATTTTTTTAAAAAAAGAACAATAAAATATATATTCTTGGATGGGCTAAAATAAAGGTCTAAGATACCTGTTTTTATTCAATTTACAGTCTCCTCAACTTTCCAGCATCCTTGAAATGCCCTTTAAAATGAAAACTAAGCCAAATTAGATGTCAACTCAGTGTTAGTATTTTGTTTTGCTTCTAAGCTTGTTAACTCTGAAACAATCAGCCTTGATAAAATACAGAAACAATAGATTTCCTGACTCTGCCCTGCTGTGTAAATACACTCTTTTAACTCCTTAGCTCCATCTGCCAATGTACTTGTGGACCCACCTATAATTATCCTGGCCAATATCATTTCCAAATTCTCCTGCTCCTGAAGGGCCTCAAAGGAACCAGATCAAACAAGAAATGAAGCAAGGAACATCTCAGACTCAAGAACAGTTTCTGCGAAGGTCCCTCCCTTTTCTGCTTCTCTCATCACCAGCATTTAGCATGGCTTTAGTTAGCAAAATACTCATAGGAATCCAGCAATATTATATCAGCGATAAGATAAAGAAAGATAAAAAAGATCAGTTAAAGAAAGAACAGGAGGGGGCACTTAGGGTTTAAAATGCTAATTTCTAGGGTAAATTTAACTGGAACAAAATTGGATTTTATATGGCTTATATTTTCTGGATTTTAAAAAATGCACATCCTTCTTTGGCCTATATTTAATAACGACTATTATATATTTGCTTTTTTAATAAACATCTGCAACATGCAAGGCAATGCAGCAAAGCATTCCCCAAGATTAAGAAACTTATAACTTTATAATCATGTTTTTTTGTTGTTTTGTTTTGTCTTGTTTTGCGGTACGCGGGCCTCTCACCACTGAGGCCCCTCCCGTTGCGGAGCACAGGCTCCGGACGCACAGGCTCAGTGGCCATGGCTCACGGGCCCAGCCCGCTCCGCAGCATGTGGGATCTTCCCAGACCGGGGCACGAACCCGTGTCCCCTGCATCGGCAGGCAGACACTCAACCACTGCGCCACCAGGGAAGCCCTATAACCATGTTTTTTAAAAACTCCAGTAATGTTAAAGCTCTCAGTCAGCACTTAACAGCCACCAATATTTGAAGCTGATATTTTAGCAGAGTAAGACTCCAACCCGGGCAGTGGAGCTAGACTTACCCCAGAAATGTCCACATGAGAGTTTTTACTTCCCACATTTCATTGTATTCAAGTAAAATGGTTCCTGGTTAGTTTGGAGATTTGCAGAGAAAAATCCCATCTTAGCCTCTTTTCAAAATAATGCTATGCCTGACTTTGGGGGCCGAGAGAAGAGGTCAGAGGATTTTTAAAGATCTCAACAGTGTAAATAGCTCTTTTGCCAGTCTGGGCAGGAAGACACTGAACTTTCCCCATTCCTGAAAAGAAACTGCTCAAGGCACTAATTTCCCGTTTGTCTCTGGCTCCCAGGTTTCTTTGATATCCGGGAGGTGGGTTTGGTCTGAACAAATTAGCAGCTGAGGTGAAGAATGGTTGCTTTTATTATTAGATAATCTTTCTCTTACTGATTTTTCTCAGCATAAGTTGCAAAAGCAGCTCCTTTTAAATGCATTATCGTCCAAAACTCAAAGCCAAGTGGCTAACTAAACAGGAGTCTCTTCCTTCCCACCCAAGCCACAGTCAGGATTCAGAAAAGTGTGTGGAGCTGGTAAAAATGTTTGTCCTTGACCCTCACTTGGGTTTTTCTTTCCTAAAACTGCAAAGTTCCAGTTTGTGTCCTGTCACTCCATCTTTATAAATTTATTTGGTTTTGGTTCATAATTCGCTGTGGAAACTGCTGTTCTGATTTGAAGTCCCTTATCTGTTCCCATCCGACCCCACCACTTTCAGCGGGCCGCTCTTGGGTTCTCCTGAATTCCTTTGCCAGCCCTGGGACTCTAAGGATGAGGGAGGGACTTTGCTGTGGGGGAAACTCATCTGGGACTCCCTCGCTCTTCCTGGGGCCTCTAGCGGCCTAAGCCAAGGGTCCTGGAACCCCTAGACTCCTGGAGGAGCAAGCGCAATGGTGCATCTCTTCGGAGGGGGTGGAGGTGGGGGGCTTAGAGAGGAGGAGGGGCCCAACCGGGGCAGGGCCCAAGGACAATGAAATGGCACTCTTTTCTTTCTTTTTTTTTTTTTTTAAACATATGGAATTTATTGTTTTCTGGTATTCCCTCCTGACATACCATTTATTTATTTAAAATTATTTTTTTAACATCTTTATTGGAGTATAATTGCTTTACAATGGTGTGTTAGTTTCTGCTTTATAACAAAGTGAATCAGTTATACATACACATATGCTCCCATATCTCCTCCCTCTTGCGTCTCCCTCCCTCCCACCCTCCCTATCCCACCCCTCTAGGTGGTCACAAAGCACCGAGCTGATCTCCCTGTGCTATGCAGCTGCTTCCCACTAGCTATCTATTTTACATTTGGTAGTGTATATATGTCCATGCCACTCTCTCACTTCAACCCATCTTACCCTTCCCCCTCCCCATATCCTCAAGTCCATTCTCTAGTAGGTCTGTGTCTTTATTCCCGTTTTGCCCCTAAGTTCTTCGTGACCTTTTTTTTTCTTTTTCTTAGATTCCATATATATGTGTTAGCATACGGTATTTGTTTTTCTCTTTCTGACTTACTTCACTCTGTATGACAGACTCTAGGTCCATCCACCTCACTACAAATAACTCAACTTCGTTTCTTTTTATGGCTGAGTAATATTCGACTGTATATATGTGCCACATCTTTCTTTATCCATTCATCTGTCGATGGACACTTAGGTTGCTTCCATGTCCTGGCTATTGTAAATAGTGCTGCAATGAACATTTTGGTACATGACTCTTTTTGAATTATGGTTTTCTCAGGGTATATGCCCAGTAGTGGGATTGCTGGGTCGTATGGTAGTTCTATTTTAGTTTTTTAAGGAACCTCCATACTGTTCTCTGTAGTGGCTGTATCAATTTACATTCCCACCAACAGTGCTAGAGGGTTCCCTTTTCTCCACACCCTCTCCAGCAATTATTGTTTGTAGATTTTTTGATGATGGCCATTCTGACCGGTGTGATATGATACCTCATTGTAGTTTTGACTTGCATGAAATGGCACTCTTGATAAACCTGACACATCTGGCTTTTTTTCTTGTTTGCTTTTGTTTTTTTCTTTTTGACTATGAAATAGGAAAACTTAAAAGTGATTTATTTCACCAACCACTGTGGGGTCCATAAAGGATATCTTGACCAGTTGTTAAGTGAGGATTTTGTCTGTGGAGCAATAACACACAAATAAGAGGTGAGATAAATTATATTACAGGCTTCACCACCTGGAGGACTTTTTATCTAGAGGGAGCATTGGCGGAAACAATAGAAATTAAACTGTCCTTAAGGCCAAGAAAATGAGGAGCACTACTTACTTTGAAAAGAATCATTTGGATATGATCCTTACAGCACTTTCATTCAGATTCTCTCTTCCAGGCGCACCCTAGCGTCAAAATTTCCCACTAACTTGAGAATTCTGAGACTGAGATTCTCCAAGAATTTTCCATGAGCAACCTTTCTGAGTGGCACAAACGTGCATCTTGGGGGGCTGCCCCTAACAGGCCAGTTCTCAGAGGACTCGTGAAGTACAGCAAGAAAACAGGAAAACCTCTATTTACATGTATTTAACCTCATCCTATCTAAATTACTAATTGGAGTATATGATATGATATACCTAACATATTAGTGCTATAGCAATATAAGTATAATATTTATAAATAAGTACAAATATGTATATTGGATCTGAATGCTCAAGTTTAAAAAAGTTGACATTTATGATTTCACACTGTCTCGGGAAGCTGGAAATGGCTCAGCTGTGTGATTCTGGCTCGGGGTCTCTCATGAGGTTGCCTTCGGGCTGTCGGTCAGGGTTGTCGTCATCCCCGAGCTCATAGGGAGCTGAAGAATCCACTTCCAGCTCACTGTCTTGGTAATTGGTTAGCATCATCAGTTCTTAGCTGGCTGCTGGCACAAGGCTTCAGTCTCTCGTTTCATGGGCCCCTCCACTGGGCTGCTCACAAGATGGCAGCCTGCTTTCCTCAAAGTGACAGATGAGAGAATGAAAAGCCTTAAAAAGGCTGGAGACCCCTTTGCTAAAGGCAAAGAAAATCAGTCTTCTTCAATCAATCCCATAGAAAGTGACTTGTGCTTTAGAACCAGAAATTCATAACTGGTATTAGCCGCTGACTGTGACACATCACACAGTTCCCCAAGGATGGGACCACATTTCATACCTTTTTATTTCCCCATGACCTAGTATCGTCCTTGAGAGTGTAAGAGAATTGTTAATGAAGGGTAAACTGGATTGTAAAGGAGGTTGAGAGGAATGGAGAGGAACTGTTCTTAAGTTAGTTTACTTGGATTTGAGTCTTGGTCAGCCACTTGGTAGCTGTGTGGCTTCAGGCAAGTTGTTTAACCTCTCTGTGCTTTGGTTTACTCAACTCTACAATAAGAATAATATTAATGCCTGCCTTATAAGGTCATGAAGAGTAATTGTGAGGATGCATATAAAGGGCTAAGGACAGTGCCTGGCACCTAGAAAATATTTCCAAAGCAGGATTTCTTGTTTTCTGGGGCAGTGGTCTCCAGCCTTTTTGACTATATGCTCCATCAATTAAAAAAAAGAAAAAAAAAAAGCATTTAGCTTCAATATATGTCTACATTATTTATTTAAATATTCTTATCTATAATATACTCTTTCCATTAATTAACCCCTTGGAGCACCAGTACTACAAGGAAAATGTTATGTGAAGTTTTACCAGGATTGGGCTGCATGCCTGGTAGAATATGGCAGAAGTGATGCTATCACTTCTGAGATTAGGATACGAGAGACCCCTGCTTCCACCTTGGATGCCCACTGGCTCCCAGTCTCTTGATCATTCTCTCATCTGTCACTTTGAGGAAAGCAGGCTGCCATCTTGTGAGCAGCCCAGTGGAGGGGCCCATGAAACGAGAGACTGAAGCCTTGTGCCAGCAGCCAGCTAAGAACTGATGATGCTAACCAATTACCAAGACAGTGAGCTGGAAGTGGATTCTTCAGCTCCCTATGAGCTCGGGGATGACGACAACCCTGACCGACAGCCCGAAGGCAACCTCATGAGAGACCCCAAGCCAGAATCACACAGCTAAGCCATTTCCAGCTTCCCGAGACAGTGTGAAATCATAAATGTCTATTGCTTCAAGGTGTTAAAAAAAAATGCTATGTGTTTAAAGGACAAATAAACTACATTTTTTTTTTTTTTTTTTTTTTGCCACATCGTGCTTCCTGTGGGATCTTAGTTCCCTAACCAGGGATGGAACCGGCGCCCCCGGCAGTGGAAGGCGAAGTCTTAACCACTGGACTGCCAGGAAAGTCCCCAAATAAACTACATTTGAATTGGCAAGCCCAAGAATTTTTAGATGCTTATAAAAGAAGCAGATGGTAGATTCTTGTGATTTTTAGCCAATGTTTATTCCTAGTGGTCACTTGACCTATCTGAGTCGAGGGCTCGGTATTTTTTGTGTCACAGTTTGGTGACAGCCATACCCTGCAAGGCTGCCACACCATTTACTTTCCGAACAAGATCTAGATCAAGCTCTCAGAGGCAGATGTACGACCAGGAAATGAGCTCATTAAATGGCAGGCAGAGCCACAGAACAATTTCACAACAAAGATGTTGCTACAGAGTGGGCCTGTGCAATGACCACAGAGGCAGAGGCAGGATGGGCTGTGATAATCCCATGTGCAAATAAAAACCCAGGAGGTGCTCAGTTCAAACCAGTTTAAATAGGACTGTAGGTATAATGGCCTTTTTCTTATACCTGGGGGCTGTTTGAGAGGCTCCAGAATTTTATATGATGTCACTAAAACAATATCTATTTTCAGACCTCATAGTGGAGGGGAAAATATATGTAAATTTAAATACCAAAGGGGCAAGGTAGGGGTAGAGGATTAAGAGGTACAAACTACTACATATAAAATAAATAAGCTACAAAGATATAGTGTACAACACAAGGAACATAGCCAATATTTTATAATACTTTTAAAATTAATTAATTTTTTATTAAAGTATGGTTGATTTACAATGTTGTGTTAGTTTCAGGTGCACAGCAAAGTGATTCAGTTAGGGGTACATATATATGTATTTTTCCCTTATAGGTTATTACAAAATATTGAGTATAGTTCCCTGTGCTATACAGTAGGTCCTTGTTGGTTATCTATTTTATATAGAGTAGTGTGTATATGTAATCCCAATCTCCTAATTGTAATAACTTTAAATAGAATATAATCTATAGAAAATATCGAATCACTATGTTGTAATATAATGTTGTACATCAACTATACCTTAATTTAAAAATTAAAATAAATAAATAACCAATTTTAATGTGGAATAGGCTTAGGATCTGGGAGAGTTTCCCTGGAGGGGCAGGAGGTATGTGGAGTAGCAACCAGGAAAGGTAAAGAGGCCACCGTGGAAGGGGTGATATCGCCAAGGAGGCCAAGCACAAGTCGAACGTTTATCCCATACGGATGAAACTGCAAAGGAGTATAAAGGCAGCAACTGAAATCAATATTTGTAAAGGACACGACAGGTTGGCTTGAAGATGATTCAAGTAGGTCTCTCAGGTCTAGGTGGAAATTTGTAGGGTCCCATCTTTTCATCGAAAGGAGTGATTTTAAACATCTCTGGCTTTTAAATGTGAGATTTCTTTTTTCTTTCTCCCCCCCAACCCCAGCCCCCGCGTGGCTTGGGGGATCTCAGTTCCCGACCAGGGATGGAACCCCTGCCCCCTGCAATGGAAGCGCAGAGTCCTAACCACTGGACTTCCAGGAAATTCTCTAAATGCAAGATTTCAATCATATTCAGTTCTAATTTAACAAAGACAATGATTCTAGGATATGACCTTTCTGGGCACTGTGATCTTTAATAACAGGTGGCCCACTTTTGGATTCTCATAGCAAAATTAAACAGTAGAACTCTATGTGACACTGTTATTTTAATTTGTAGACATTAGGCCTTGTACTTTCGTTCCATGTTGCATTATTGCATCCTCCACGGTAGATAGCTGTGATAAGGAGGCTGTGGTCCCTGCTGCCCTCTATGTGCTGCTAGTGGACCACCCTGGTCCCCCATCTACCAGAGGAGGTGTGTGTCTCTGTGTGTGTCCAGTACCATCTCCCCAGGTGGAGACTGTTAATATATTGCAAATGAATCAGAGTTTTCTAATTTTTTTTTTCCCCCAAAACAGCATCTCCTGTCCTTCCTTGTCACCGAGATCCCATTAATTTTCCAACTTAGCTGTTTAAGCAACTTCTCCTAGTATCCTAGCAGATGGATGACAGAGGCCCCTATTTAAACACTGGGCTACTGCCACTCTATGGGCTCCACACATAGTACCCCTCCCCCGCACCCAGCATGTCTGAATTCTCTTCCTCTGTTGAATTTTCTTTTATGCAAGTGCTTAAATCTATTTGAGATTTAAAAATAAACAATCACTGAGCTTTGCTCAATGCCCTTAGAGATTGCTTTTCTTTCACAATCCAGTTTCTTGGAAGCACAGTCTCTACAGCATTGATCTTCACCTTAACTCTTTCATTCCTCAACTCTCTGCCATCTGGCATCTGTCCCCACCGTGGCAGTGGGCTGTGCTCTCTTGTCCTGGTCGCCTGCAGCAGAGAACAGGCCCCAGCCCCTATTTTGTTCCCACTGTGCAACCTGACACTGTGGACCGCTCCTCCTGGGAAATTTCTTCGGCAGCCTCCCAGCTCTCACTTTTTCTCAGGCCACTGCATGTTGATCTCCTGCAGACGTACTTTCGACTGTCTTTGAATGTGGCTGCTCCACCCGCCTTGCCCCAGGCCCTCTCCTGTTCTTTTCTCACCTTGTCTCACACTCCATGTCTGTCCTGAGTGGCTCAGTGCATTCACAGCTTCAGTAGCCACTTCATGTCCAAGTGTGCCCCTCAGCCCAGGCCCTTTCTGTAACCAGGACAGATTATCCAACTGTGTTTGGTACATCAACAAGTACAGGCAGACCTCGGAGATTTCCAAGGTTCGGTTCCAGATGACAGCGATAAGGCAAACATCACAATAAAGCGAGTCACATGAATTTTTTAGCTTCCCAGTGCCTATAAAAGTTATGTTTATACTATACTCTCTATGGAGTGCGCAATAGCATTATGTCTTTAAAAAAACAACGTAGGGCTTCCCTGGTGGCACAGTGGTTGAGAGTCCGCCTGCCGATGCAGGGGACACGGGTTTGCGCCCCGGCCCTGGAAGATCCCATATGCCGCGGAGCGGCTGGGCCTGTGAGCCATGGCCGCTAAGCCTGCGCGTCCAGATCCTGTGCTCCACAACGGGAGAGGCCACAGCAGTGAGAGGCCCGTGTACCGCAAAAAACAAAACAAAACAAAACAAAACAAAAACAATGTACATACTTTAATTAAAAATACCTTTGGTCCAGTGGTTAAGACTCCGCGCTTCCACTGCAGGGGGCATGGGTTCGATCCCTGGTCAGGGAACTAAGATCCTGCGTGCTGTGCGGCACAGCCGAAAAATACGAAACAAAACCCAAAAATATCTTATTGCTAAAGATGCTAACCATCACCTGAGCGAGTCATAATCTTTTTGCAATAATAACATCTAAGATCACCATTCACAGATCATTGTAACAAATATGATAAAATGAAAATTTTGCAATATTTCGAGAATTACCAAAATGTGACCCAGAGACACAAAGTAAGCAAATGCTGTTGGAAAAATGGCGCCGATAGACTTGCTGGACACAGGGTTGTCCCAAACCTTCATTTTGTACAAAACGAAATCTCTGAGAAGTGCCGTGAAACAAGGTATGCCTGTAGTTCAAAATGATCTCACTTTGGGCTTCCCTGGTGGTGCAGTGGTTGAGAGTCCGCCTGTCGATGCAGGGGACACGGGTTCATGCCCTGGTCTGGGAAGATCCCACATGCCGCAGAGCAACTAAGCCTGTGCGCCACAACTACTGAGCCCACGTGCCTAGAGCCCGTGCTCTGAAAGAAGAGAAGCCACAACAATGAGAAGCCCGCGCACTCCAACAAAGAGTAGCCCCTGCTTGCCGCAACTAGAGAAAGCCTGCACACAGCCACGAAGACCCAACACGGTCAAAAATTAAAAAAAAAAAAAAATTATTAAAAAAAAAGAATGAAGTAGGCACAACAGGGAGAAACAGAGACCACTGCTCAGCCTTGGAGAGAGAGAGAGAGACCCTGGGGGGAGAGAGAGAGAGCCACTTTCATCCTTTAACTGGTCTGGTATTCTGGCTCCCTTTCCCCCTGAGAAGCAATTAAGCAGTCTGTTCTTGCGTCCTGGGAGTGAGTCTGAAAGCTCTTTTGTAACCAGCTGCGTCTTGACCAGGCGACCAGGTCTTCAGGGTCACCCTTTCCTGGGCTGAAGCCAGCCCACCTATACTAGAAGAACCGCCGTGGGGAAGGGGGGTGACATTCTGTCCCTTCCAGAGCTGGGCAAAAGGATTTTGAAAGCACAAATAAATTGTTAATAATTTCTTCAAGAGGGGCATATATAACCTCAAAACGAAAGGAAAGTTAAGAGCGTAAACTATAAGGATTGTTTGCCAGGGACACGTTAAGCTGGACCAACACACGAAAGCTAACGTTCATATGGTATCTCTTTGGGTAAGTTCTGGACAAGCATTTCATTCTAGAGTCTCCATTCACTTACACTCCAACCTGAGGCTCTTCTTAGGAGCTTAGATAAAACTGGAGGGCTTCCCTGGTGGCGTAGTGGTTAGGAATCCGCCTGCCAATACAGCGGACATGGGTTCAAGCCCTGGTCTGGGAAGATCCCACATGCTGCAGAGCAGCTAGGCCCGTGTGCCACAACTGCTCAGCCTGCGCTCTGGAGCCGGTGCTCCGCGAGGAGAGAGGCCACCGCAATGAGAGGCCCGCGCATGGCAATGAAGACTAGCCCCCGCTCACCGCAACTAAAAAAAGAAAGCCCACGTGCAGCCATGAAGACCCAACCCAGCCAAAAATAAATTAATTAATAAATTAATTTCTAAAAAAAGCTTTCAATTGCTCAAAAGCATTTGTGTAAGACATTAACATTAAAAGAAAAGACAACCTCAACTTTTACCAAAATCTACATGAGTTTGGAGTATCCTTTAAAAAAAGAAAAAGAAAACTGGAAATGTGAGTAAGCAACATTTTGGCGTTTTAATTTAATAACAGTAGAAAGATCAAGAATAGAATCTTGATGAAGTCAGTACTAATATTCGTACGGGACTTGTGTTTGTAGCTGATTTCCAATGAGAAACCGAGGGACTTTTTGCCGTCCAGCTGCACATGAGAACAAGAGGGGTTTAATCCGATGAGCGTCCCCCAGCCGTGCCAAGTCAAGGCATCCTCACCTGATCCTCCAGAAACACCACCTGTGGCCTGCAAGCTGATTTGCCAGTGACACAGAGGCACCTAGCAGAGGCCCTGCCGGAGCGTAATCAGGTCGCAGGGCGAGCTGGGCTCCTTGGGAAAGGAGCGTGGCGGGGATACCAGGCAGGGGAGAAGTGCATTGAGAACCAGGGCAGGATGCAGACAACGAGCAAAAACCAAGCCTGAACTCAGTCTCTGTTACAGGTAAGTGTCAGCCACCGGAGAGCAACTTAAAGCAGAAGGCGGCCACCTCATCTGGCAACGCCCGCAGGCTCTCCTGACCAAGCCCGCGCTGCATCGCTTTTCTTAGTCCTGGTTTTTCCCAGCCCCACCTGGAGTAGAAGTTCAAAGACTTCTCTACCTATAATAAACGGCTGTCCCTTCCCCTTTTATTTCTTGATTTTTACCCTTTACTCTGTAGTCTTTATTAGTGTGTGTTCTGGACGTAATAAAATATGGATAATTCATGTAAGCAAAAGCTTGTGGGGAGCTAGCAAAGCATTGCCATTAATAAGATGACTAGCTGAGGGTAAATAGAGGTCAAAACTGGTTTTCTTTGTTTTAGAAAGTCCAAACTCCTTACCGATTATCCTAGGTAGCTGTGAGGGTTGGTTTGTTGGTTTGTTTTTTAGGCCTCTTGAATTTAAACTGGGTAAAACTTTTTTTTTTTCAAATGTATAGAATAACTGGGACTCACATCTACTAATACGTACAAGGCCTCACTGTGTAGTTTCAATGACTGTAAATGCTCCCTTTAAATTTAGTGTAATTTCTTTTTTTTTTTTTTTTGCGGTACGCGGGCCTCTCACTGCTGTGGCCTCTCCCACTGCGGAGCACAGGCTCCGGACGCGCAGGCTCAGTGGCCACGGCTCATGGGCCCACCGGCTCCGCGGCATGTGGGATCCTCCCGGACCGGGGCACGAACCCGTGTCCCCTGCATCGGCAGGCGGACTCTCAACCACTGAGCCACCAGGGAAGCCCTTAGGGTAATTTCTTAATCAAAATGTTCGGAAACCAACAGGAATGTTTACCCGTAGGTAATAAATTAACTATGGCTCCAACAACTTTGTGATTTTATTTCGGAAGGGATTCTTTCTTCCTTAGTAACACTGGCTGGGTTGTGTTGTCATAAAAGCAGCAATGTGAATTCTTGAGATTATTTGGGATTTTCCCGGGTTGGGAGCGTCTCACTAGTCAGTTGGAGGGCAGAGAGAGGAATTGCAGTGTGAGGGGCAGCACCTGAGTCTTGGGGGCAGCATGTACGCACAACAAGTGGAGACTGGGGGTGGAGAGAGAAGGAGGTGTCACACCGGGGCCCAGAACACAGCCTTCGCTGTCAGACAGACCCAGCTCTGCCGCTGCGACCTTAGAGGAGCTGCTTCTCGTCTCTTAGTCGTCGTTTTCTGTTTTCTCATGTGTGAAGTGGGGATATAAAACCCAACTCAGGGCTTCCCTGGTGGCGCAGTGGTTGGGAGTCCACCTGCTGATGCAGGGGACACGGGTTCGTGCCCCAGTCCGGGAAGATCCCACATGCTGTGGAGCGGCTATGCCCGTGAGCCATGGCCGCTGAGCCTGCGCGTCCGGAGCCTGTGCTCCGCAACGGGAGAGGCCACAACAGTGAGAGGTCCGCGTACCGCAAAAAAAAAAAAAGAAAAAAAAAAAAAAAAGAAAACCCAACTCATACAAGACTGTTAAAAGGATTCCATGAGATAAGATGCAAGGCTTTTAAGCCCAATAGATAAAGATTTGCTACTGTTACTGTTCCATTACCAGCTTCAATACTTACTGACTCTGGAAGGTTGGGCAAGGCTGAGGAAACTTGGTTCCTCATGTGTAAAATGCAGCTATTAATACCTGCTTCTGGGGTGACTGTGAGAATGAAAGGATGGAATAGTGTACGTGACGAGTGCCTGACACATAGCATATGGTCAACTTGGTCCTGGTGCCTCCTTTCCACCCCTGACCCCCTCGTGGACTCAGAATTAGATGGAATTCTGCCCACTAATTGTTTAGATTTATCTGGAATAGGTAGCCATTGTATTTGGAGCCCGATAGAAGGACTGGCCACGGAATAATAGAAAACACCATTTTCAAGTTCCCTTCTAATGTGTTTTGGTCATATCCGTGAGGTTACAACATCATTTATTCATTCATTCATTCATTCCTCAAACTGTAACAGTCTACTACTCCCAGGCCTTGGGTTAAACACTGGAAATAGCACAATAAGCAACAGTTTCTGCCCACTGGGAGTTTACGATCTGTGGGAAGACTGCAGAGGATTACAATTCAAATAGATGGAGATGGGCCTGGGATCCAACTGGCTTCTGAGGAAGGGCCGGGGAGGATGGGTCAGGGAAGGCGGGCTTGGGCAGGTTGCAGGCTGAATCCGGAAGGGTGATGGGGTGAAGTGTAAGTCAGTGACAGCCACATGGACACGAAGGGGAATAGACTATGAAAGGCATCCACAGAGGGACGAGCATGGACAGAGGCACGGGTGAACGAGAGAAAGCTTGTTGCATCCAGGAGCTTTGGGCGGATTGCCAGGACTGGAGCACACAGTGTACATTCTGGGGGTATCTGCGGGTAAGGACTGAATATGGTGTTAGAGGGGTGGCCCCAGAGGCAAGCCAGGGTCAGATCATAAAGGATCTTATAAAGGTTAGGATATTTTCAGATGGCCTTTAGGGAGTCATCGAAGAGTTTTTGTTTTGTGTTTTTCTGCATCTGTAAAAATTATTAATGCGTATATTCCATTCATTTATTGGGTAACAAATAGGATTTTCATTATAATTGTTTAATTTTATTTTTTCAAATTATCACATCCAAAATGGACCTTTTTGGGGGCATATAGTGTCATGCATTTGAATGCACGTGGAGTTTCTTGTGATCATCACCACAATCAAAATACAGAACGGTTCTATTACGCACACCCCGAAATCCCTTCTGTTACCTCTTTGTAGTCATACCCTTCCCCCACACCCCGACCACTTGCAACTATCGATCTGTTCTCCATCACTATAGTTCTGTCTTTTTGAGAATGCCATACAGATGGCATCTTATAGTGTATAAACTTGTGAGACTGGCTTCTTTTATTCATCCCAATGTACTTGAGATTCCTCCAAGCTGTCCTACGTATCAGTACTTTTTCCTGTTTACCACGGGTAGTGTTCCACTGTCTGCACATAGAAGTTTTTTTATCCATCCCTCGGAGAAGGACATTTCACTGAAGAGTTTTTTAGCTCTCAGGAGAGATGGGAAGAGGACTTGACTAGGGGGAGGGAACAATTTCAGGAAACTAAGACAGTGGCCACGAAGCCAGAATAAAAGGGGACAGGTAGAGAGATTTCTGGGAGGGAGAATGGACAGGGCATGAATGACTAATTGGATATGAGCTGGAGTGAGGAAGACAAGTCCCGGATGAAGCCCAGCTTTCCGGTTTGGAAGATAATTGGGATTATAAACTAGAGAACTCAGAAAGAGGAGCGTGAAGCAAATCATGTCAGAGGCCCAGGTCTGACCTCGCTGTGAAAGTCCTTCGTGGAAGGATGAACATATGTGCACATGGCACAGAGCAGAGGCTCAATAAAGGGCAGATAACTGGGAGCCTCCCACGTCCCAGGCACTGGGCTGGTGCTACAGGCACAAAGGTGAAAATAACACAGTCACTGATGTTAAAGAGTCAGATCTGTAAGTGGGTCATTTTAATATAACTGTGACAAGTGCTAAACTGGAGGTGTGTACTGGAGATTTCCAAAGTATGCAGGAAGGGCCCTGAGCTGAGCCTGGGCTATCAGGGATGGCTTCCTGGAGGAGGAAGTGGCTGAAAGCTTGATGCAAAATCTTTCCTTTGAGAAAAACACTCTCCTCCAGATGGAACCACTTACTTTGAAAATATCGACGGGGAGGGACGGCAGTTTAACTCTTCGGCATCAGGAGCACGCTAGTCTGCAGTAGATACACCAGTTCATCTAAAGCAAAGGATGCGGGAAAAGTTTGAGTGGAGGTTGGGAGGAAAACCTAGCATCTGGGAGTAGGGGTTGTTGAGTTACCTAATTTGGGAAAGCTGACTAAGCAACTAGAACCAATCAGGAGCTTTTAAAAATTCAGGTAACTGAGCCTTGTCACAGACCAAAATCATAGGCTCTCTGGGCATGAGGTATTAAAAAACAAACCAAAAAAACAGAAAATGGGGCTGCCCTGGTGGCGCAGTGGTTGAGAGTCCACCTGCCGATGCAGGGGACATGGGTTCGTGCCCCGGTCTGGGAAGATCCCACATGCGGAGTGGCTGGGCCTGTGAGCCGTGGCTTCTGAGCCTGTGCGTCTGAAGCCTGTGCTCCGCAACGGGAGAGGCCACAACAGTGAGAGGCCCGCGTACCGCAGAAAAACAAAACAAAACAAAACAAAAAAACCCCCAAAACAGAAAGTGACTCTGCAGATGATTCTTAATGTCAAGTTGGTTAAGACCCTAGAGCATCTGGAGAGTTTGGCGGCACAGCCCGGGGATACTAAAAGCTACCCACCCTGATCTTTGCCACAGACACAGTCTAAACCTCCATCCTCACAAATGCCGGCCATTTGTCATGAGGAAATAGAGTGTGTGAACGATTCAGTCCAGCCCATCCTTGTTCTTGAAAAACCAGCTCCAAGAACAGGCTTCACTGACTAGGGGTTAGTTGTCCTTATTTATAGCCAAATAACCCTGGGGCACCCAATAAAAAATCCTAGGCAAGTTAAATGCATGAGTTTTATAAAACAGCAATAATAGCTATAAGTTTTTGAGTTCTTACTATGTCTCAATTTTTGCATATGCATAAAAGTTTCTCATCTTTCTGACAGCTTGGGGAGAGAATTGTGAAATAGGCCCATTATTACTCGTTCAAGTTTGTGCATCTCCCAGGGGCTGAACCATCAGATTCCAAATCTCTTCTTTCTGTTATAACAAATAAATGACCTTGAAAGATCTGTAATGAGGACAAGAGTAACCAGTCAGAAAAATGCTGAAGGAACCAGTAAGAAAAAGGAATATGGTAATTAAGTGCATAATCAATCAGGTAGAGGAGATAATGAAAACGAAACGAACGAAGGAAGAGCGAATGAATAGAATTTAGGACAAGCATCTGTTAACAAAAGAGACTGAAAAGTCTGAGGGAATCTTTTGTGAAAAATAATGAAATAGGCCCAGCATGTCCTGACCCATGTTTTATGTGTGTGCAAAGCTGGTGATTATAGTTATTCCTGAACACTCCTTACCTTACCCCACTTCCCGGGTTTTTTGACCTCAGGAAAATAGGTCTAAAGAAACTGTTCCTGTTCTCTCCAGCTGTCCTAATTGTCCATCAAATCCAGCCTTTGTTGCTCTTGCATCCTCTCCGCCTCTGGGTGCAGCTTCAACTTGGTCTCGAATTGTCTTAGATGCTGAGGGCTGACAGCTGAATCCAAGTCCCAGAGACACAGACCTTGACCTTAATAACACATTGACCTACAAAACACATCAATTAATATACATAGGAAGAGATGGAAGACAGAGAAGGAAAAAAGCAGGCAAAGGATCATCAGAAGAGGAATAAAGGGACTAAAAGGCAAGCAAGCTGACCAAAGACATCTGGATTAATGACAACATGGCCAAGATATGGCTTTAACACAGACTGTGAAGCGTCATGGTAACGAGAGCTCACAGCTACTTTTTTTTTTTTTTCCCCTATCTAGGCCAAAATAAAAGAGTTAAATATAGCCTGGAATTTTTTTTTTTTTTTTTTTAAAGAAGATGTTGGGGGTAGGAGTTTATTAATTTATTTTTGCTGTGTTGGGTCTTCGTTTCTGTGCGAGGGCTTTCTCTAGTTGTGGCAAGCAGGGGCCACTCTTCATCGCGGTGCGCGGGCCTCTCACTATCGCGGCCTCTCTTGTTGCGGAGCACAGGCTCCAGACGCACAGGCTCAGTAGTTGTGGCTCACGGGCCTAGTTGCTCCACGGCATGTGGGATCCTTCCAGACCAGGGCTCGAACCCGTGTCCCCTGCATTAGCAGGCAGATTCTCAACCACTGCGCCACCAGGGAAGCCCTAGTCTGGAATTTTGTTAGATATAAATAAAAACTTTTCAGGAGTAAGATGGGTTTTAATAAAGGAAAAGATTATACACAGAGCTATATAAGTCACCCTTCTGGATAATTTTTGTTTGTTTTTATTGAAATATAGTTTATTTACAATGTTGTGTTAGTACAGCAAAGTGATTCAGATATGCGTGTGTGTATATTTTTATATTTTAGATTATTTTCCATCATAGGTTAGTACAAGATATTGAGTATAGTTCCCTTTGCTGTAAAGTAGGTCGTTTTCCCAGATAATATTGAGGCATAATTATTATTCTCCAGCACAAGCTATATGCATGGCAGAATACTGGGCACTTCAAATACATTCATTGCTTCATTTAATCTTTTTAGGAACTCCCAAAATAAATATTATTACCCACATTTTATAGAAAAGTAAACTGAGGCTCAATGATGTTAAGGGGACTTTCCTGGGACACATGTAGTGAGTGGCATGGCTGGGTTTAGACCAAGTTATTTTTACCCTAAAATTGATGCTCTTGCCACCATATCGGCAGGAAACATGGTCTTGAGTTGGTTCAGACTAGGTGATGACTAATTCAACATGGGTGGGCACCAATCCTGTCTTATCTTAGAGACTGGTTGGAAGAAGAGAGAAAGGAGAAAAGAGGAGCTGAGGACCTCACATGGGACAAGCCTCATGGTACTGCCTCCAGCATAAAGGCCAAGGAAAACCTTCACCCATTTCCTTTAGGTAAACCCTTTTGGATTTGTATAGCTGATAGTAGCACTGCATTGTGTGCCTTACAAGCACTGTCCTGAGCACTGTTTTCTGTATTGCCCCAGGCCATGTGGACAGCACTGAATACAGAGGGAACAAATCTCTCACCCAGGTTCCAAATGTAAGGAAAAAGGATGTCAGCCAAAATGGCAGAGAAAGGACCTCTGAAAATTCTCTTCTCCCTAAAAGTAATAAGAAAACTGGTCTGTGTTCTAGTGTACAATTTCAACTCCCTAGGGTAATCCTAAAGAGAGTCCTTTAAAAAACTCTAAAGCCAGGTTGAAATGAAAAGACACTAGACAGTAACTTGAATTCACATGGAGAAATAAAGGGCACTGGTGAAGGTACCTACATAGGTAAATATAAAACGCAGTACAAATTTATTTTTTGTTTGTCACACTTTTCTTCTCCTATCTGATTTAAAGGAGAACTTCATGCAGCAATAATTGTAGATCTGTGTGGATGGGCACACAAGGCGTGTGTATACATCGTATAAAAGTGTAATTTGTATGACAATAACAGCACAAAGGAGGGGGAAGGAACAGGTCTATATATGATTGTGTATATGATTGAAATTAAGTTGTTGTTCATCTAAGCTAGGTTGTTATCAATTAGGATGTTAATTTAAATCCCCAGGGCAACCACTAAGAAAACAGCTAAAAAAAAAGTTAGTAAAGGAAACAACTAGGGACTTGAAATGGTACACTAGAAAAGAACTTTATTAATTATTATTATTTAACACACAGGATGGCAATATGGAGGAATAGAGAAACAAAAAGACGTAAGACATAGAAAATAAAGGACAAAAATTACAGGCATAAATCCTACTTTGTCAGTAATTACATTAAACATAAATGGATTAAACACTCAAAAGGCAAATATTGACAGAATGGATGAAAAAAACCAAAAACAACCCTATGATCCAATGTTTGCTGTCTACAGGAGACACAGTTCAGATTCAAAGACACAAGTAGGTTGAAAGTAAAAGTTTGAAAAAAAGACAAACCACACAAACAGTAACCAAAAAAGAGCTCGAGTGGCTATACTAATACCAGATAAAAATAGACTTTAAGACAAAAACTGTTAATAGAGACAAAGAATGACATCCATCAAGAGTGTTCTTAAGAACAATTGTTCTCATGAGATTGTTATACCTTATAACAATTGTAAACTGTTATGGACTAAATTGTCCCCACCCCCACCCCCTGCACTTTATATTTTGAAGCTCTAACCCCAGAACCTCAGCGTGTGAATATATTTGGATATAAGGCCTTTAAAGGCATAATGAAGTTAGAGTAAGGCCTTTAGAGTATAATCTTATTTGACTGGTGTCTTTATAAAAAGAGATTAGGACACATGGAGAGACACCAGGGTGGGCAGAGGACAACCATGTGAAGAAGCAGCAAGAGAGTGGCCATCTGCAAGCCAAGGCGAGAAGTTTCAGAAGAAACCAGCCCTGCTGGCACTTTGAACTTGGACTTCCAGGATCCAGAACTTAAAAAATTAATTTCTATTGTTTAAGTCACTCAGTATGGGGTATTTTTTAGGCCAACTCTGGCAAACGAATACATAAACATATATGCACTTAACAACAGAGTCCCAAATAAAAAAAACAAAAACTGACAGAAATGAAGCGAGAAATAGACAATTTAACAATAATAGTTGGAGACTTCAGTACCGTACTTTCAATAATAGATAGAACAACTGTACAGGAGATCAAAAAGAAAACAGAAGAATAAACAAGACTATAAACTGTTTAGAACTAACAGACAGATGTTAAATTAATCCACCTAACTACTCCAACCAACAGCAACAGAATGTACATTCTTCTCAGGTGTACGTGGAATGTTCTCCAGGATAGGTCATATGTTAGACCATAAAATAAGCCTTTTTTTTTTTTTTTTTGGCTGCACCATGCAGCATGCAGGGTCTTAGTTCCCTGACCAGGGAACAAACCTATGCCCCTTGCTGTGGCAGTGGAGTCTTAACCACTGGACTGCCAGGGAAGTCTCAACAAGTCTTAAAAAATTTAAAAGGACTGAAGTCATACAAAATATATTCTCTGACTATAATGGAATGAAATTAGAAACCAAAAACAAAAAGGAATTTGGGATACCCACAAATAAGTGGAAATTAAACAACACAGTCCTAAATTAGCAATGAATAAAAGAAAAATATCACAAGGGAAATTAGAAAGTACTTTGAGATGAATGGAAATAAAAACATAACATAGCAAAACTCATGGAATTCAGCTGGAACACTGACTAGAGGGAAATTTATAGCTGTAAATGCCTGTATTAACAAAAAAAAATTTCAAATCAATAATCTAAACCTCCACTTTAAGACATTGGAAAAAGAAGAGCAAACTAAACCCAAAGAAAGCAGAAGAAAGGCTATAATAAAAATAATAATATAAATAAGTGAAATACAGAATAGAAAAAAAATAGAGAAAATCAACAAAACCAAAAGTTTATCTTTGAAAAAAATCAACAAAACTGACAATTTAGCTTGACTGACAGAGAAAAACAGGGAAAACTCAAATTACTAAAAGCACAAATGATAGAAGAAACATTATTCTAGGCCTTACAGAAATAAAAAGAATTGTAAGGAAATATGTATTTTGAACAATTGTGTACCAGCAAATCAGATAATCGATATGAAATGGACAAATTTCTAGAAAAGTACAAACTATCTAAACTGATTCAAGAAGACATAGAAAATCAAAATAGAAGATTGAATTAGTCGTAACAAGAACAAAACAAAACAAAACCTCCCACAAAGAAAAGCCCAGGACCAAAGGCAAGAAAAGAAAGGGGTAATGGACTCATAATAGACCAGAGGTAGGAAGAGGAGGGAGAATTCCAAGCCCTCAATTATCCTAAATTTCCTTTTTAAAAAAATTTATGAAGAAAAACACATAAAATTTACCATCTTAACCAATTTTAAGTGTAAAGTTCAGTAGTGTTAAATATATTTATGTTGTTGTGAAACAGATCTCCAGAAAATTTTCATTTTGAAAATCTGAGACTCCATACACATTAAACAATAACCTTTCCTCCCCTGTTCCAGCAGCCACAATTTAACGTTCTGTTTCTATGAATTTGACTACTTCAGATACCTCACATAAGTAGTATCATACAATATTTGTCTTTTTGTTGGCTTATTTCATTTCACATAGTGTCCTCAAGGTTCATCCCTGTTGTAGCATGTGGTAGGTTAGCCTAGATTTTTAAAGCTGAATAACATCCCACGGTATGTATATACCACATCTTGTTTGTTCATTCAACCAACAGTGGGTACTTGGGTTGCTTCCACCTCTTGGCTATTGTGAGTAGTGTGCTGCTGTGGACACAGTGTGCAAAAATGTCTTCAAGATCCTGTTTTCAATCCTTTTGGATGTACATTCAGAACTGGGATTGCTGGATGCTGCAGTACATTTATTTTTATTTTTTTGAGGACCCTCCATCCTGTTTCCCATAGGGGTTGCACCACTTTATAATCCCATGAATACTGCACAAGTGTTCCAATTTCTCTGCATCCTCGCCAACACTTGTTATTTTCTCTCTCCCTCTCTGCTTTTAATTGATAATAGTCATCCTAATGGGTGTGAGGTAATATTTTATTGTGATTTTGATCTGTGCTTCTCAGATAATTACTAACGTTAACCATCTTTTCATATACTTGTTGGTCATTTATATATCACCTTTGGAAAAAATGTCTATTCAAGTCCTTTGCCCTTTTTTTTTTTTTTTTTTTTTTTTTTTGCGGTACGCGGGCCCCTCACTGTGGTGGCCTCTCCCGTTGCGGAGCACAGGCTCCGGACGCGCAGGCTCAGCGGCCATGGCTCACGGGCCCAGCCGCTCCGCGGCACGTGGGATCTTCCCAGACTGGGGCACGAACCCGCGTCCCCTGCATCGGCAGGCGGACTTTCAACCACTGCGCCACCAGGGAAGCCCTTTGCCCATTTTTTAATCAGATTGTTTGATTTTTTGTTGCTGTTGAGTTGCGGAATCCTTTATGTATTCTGGATATTAACCCTTATCAGATATATGATTTGCAAATATTTTCTCCCATTCCTGCGGTTGCCTTTTCCCTCCACTGATTATATCCTTTGATGCACAAAAGATTTTAAGTTTGATGTAGTCCCATTTTTTTCCAATCTTACTTTTAAAGCTAATTTCCCACCCCATGCACCCCCAGGTGCATCCACCTTTATTTAGTGACTCTCAAACTCAAATATGCATCAGAATCTCCTGGAGGGCCTGTAACACCACAGATTGCTGAGTCCCACCACAGGGGCTTTATTTTTTTTGTTTTTTTAGCTATGCCGTGTGTCTTGTGGGATCCTAGTTCTCTGACCAAGGATCGAACCCTGGCCCTCGACAATGAAAGCACAGAGTCCTAACTACTGGACAGCCAGGGAATTCCCTCACCACAGGGTTTTTGATAGGGTAGGTCTGGGTCTTGGGGACTGACAGGTCTGACAAGTTCTCAGGTAATGCTGATGCAGATGGTCTGGGGACCACACCTTGAGAACTGCTTTTCTCGTCAAACTCAATCCCTCCATGTTCTTTGGAAATTATTGTCATGCCTTCACGCCTTTTCTATGTTCTCATGTGGATGTTTCTCATCCACACACCTCCTCTGTGAACTTTCCCTGAACCCTCAAGCTGGAAGGAAATCTCTCTCCTTCTTAGTTTCCATGGCACTTTATATATTTTTTGTCCCTTACCATCTTTTTTTTTTTTTTTTTTTTTTTTTTTTTTTTGTGGTACGCGGGCCTCTCACTGTTGTGGCCTCTCCCGTTGTGGAGCACAGGTTCCAGATGCGCAGGCTCAGCGGCCATGGCTCACGGGCCCAGCCGCTCCGCCGCATGTGGGATCTTCCCAGACCGGGGCACGAACCCGTGTCCCCTGCATCGGCAGGCGGACTCTCAACCACTGCGCCACCAGGGAAGCCCCCTTACCACCTTTTATACTTATTTATGTACCAGTCATATGCTCTACTAGGATAATAAACTTTTTTTTTAAATTTAATTTAATTTTTTCTTTGGCTGCATTGGGTCTTCGCTGCTGTGCACAGGCTTTCTCTAGTTGCGGCGAGCAGGGGCTACTCTTCGTTGCGGTGCAGGGGCTTCTTATTGCGGTGGCTTGTCTTGTTGCACAGCACGGGCTCTAGGCGCATGGGCTTCAGCAGTTGCAGCACGCGGGCTCAGTAGCTGTGGCTCGCAAGCTCTAGAGCACAGGCTCAGTAGTTGTGGCACACGGGCTTAGTTGTTTCGCGGCATGTGGGATCTTCCCGGACCAGGGCTTGAACCCATGTCCCCTGCACTGGCAGGTGGATGCTTAACCACTGCGCCACCGGGGAAGTCCTAGGATAATACACTTTTGATGTCAGTACTCACGTGTAATTTAGCTTTGTGTGGCTGAAGGGTGCCCAGCACAGTACTTCACCAGTACTCGGCATGCAATGGTATTTGTTAAACGGATTATAAAAACAAGCAAATGCCCAGCGACTAAAAAGACAGCAACATTGCAAAATTAAATAAAAGACGTAGGAAAAGTGAGGAAATATGTAGTGAAGTGGAGTTGGGGAATTCTTTCCTAAAGGGAATTCTGTTTTGCCAACTAAATGGAAAACAAAAATAGACCAGGTCTTCCCAGCCCTTCTGTTTGTTTTCTTGCAGCTGTGCTAGAATTCTTTTTCTTTTCTTTTCCTTCTTTCTTTCTTTCTTTCTTTCTTTCTTTCTTTCTTTCTTTCTTTCTTTCTTTCTTTCTTTCTTTCTTTCTTTCTTTCAGGCTACAATTGCTAATCACTATGCCAGTAGGGTCCTTGTGATTTAAAAAAAAAAGAAAGAAAAAGATTAATGACTTTAATTCCCAAACACTTAGGGAATTGAAGCGTGGAGGCGTGCAGCGTTCTGGAGAATCGACTGGAAATCTGTACCGAATGTGCTTTCATCTCATGAAAGAGCAAGACACCTTTCCCCAAGGAGAACTAGACAGGTGCTGGTACCGTTTAAAAAAACAAGTGTTGAGGGAATCATATGAATTAGTGCTCTATAAATGAAATTTTAAACGAATGTTTATAAAATGATCCCAATGTGTTGGGATGTATCCCAATGTATCTTTATTACATTTATGGTCCCACTTCTCTGGCAGGTTGGACTGGACCGATTTCCAATTTTATTTTATTTTTTTTGCGGTACGCGGGCCTCTCACTGTTGTGGCCTCTCCCGTTGCGGAGCACAGGCTCCGGACGCGCAGGCTCAGCGGCCATGGCTCACGGGCCCAGCCGCTCCGCGGCATGTGGGATCTTCCCGGACCGGGGCACGAACCCGTGTCCCGTGCATCAGCAGGCGGACTCTCAACCACTGCACCACCAGGGAAGCCCCCGATTTCCAATTTTTGCTTCTTAGTGTGTTTATTAAGATAGCCTTCATTTAAAACTAGCAATATGCAATAGGTTGTTTCCTCTGCCATACTGTGCCCTATGAATGGGCAGAAGACCCTTGAGCCTGGAATGTGGTCCCATTGCAAACACCATGAGCCGGGGAAAGAAGCAAACCACAGAGAGCTCAAGGGTTTCTGCTGGAAATGTGTCCTGAGCACCCTTTGGAAATTTCTGTGATTTTTGTCCCCATGGCAGTGGTTTACGGTGGGTCAGGGCTGCTCCCCTAGGATGTTCTATTCAGCTGGTTTCCATTTCCATTTTTGTTTGCTTGCTGTTTGGACACTTAGGCAGATCCTACTGTGTTATCCAGTCATTTCTGTCCCCAGGTGCACTACCAGAGCGTTCTAAGTGCTAGACATGTGTTACTCTGTAATGGTACATAGGAAATTGAGAGAATCTTGAGAGCTGGCCTGAAAAATCTATTAGGCTCTCACTAATGCTTCATCTTTTAAAATCATTTCTCCATGGTGTGGTTGCACCTGGAAGAACTGGAAATCAACGATCAATTAGGAGCCTAAGATTCTATGAAATTAAACATGTCTAGAAATTAATCATTTTTTCTCATTTCTTCTGTGAATATCTCAGCAGTCAAATTATCTCCTGCTACTAGGGAATATTCAAGAGTAAGAATTTGGAAGCTCTTTCTAAAAGACTTGACATAAGACTTTAAAATAGACTTTTGCATTTGTATGCAAATCCATCTTTACAAAATTTTATCTATGTATGCTGAGGGAAAAGATGAGGATGCCTAGGTATGTCTGTGTGGCAAAGTTGGGGCCTGTTTTTTTCTGGTTGGTGCCTTGGGGAAATTAAAGTGTGGGTATAAGGTTGAATGAAATTTAACCCAAATGCTGAAAATCCTGGAGGAAATTGAATACATCATATATGAACCTGTTCTATTATCACACAAAAGAATTATTTTGATGTTCAACCAGGGCAGAGCTAAAAGTGACACTAAGCTGGACACCAGTCACCCTGTTTCTGCAAGGACTTCCAGTACATAGTGACCATATTTAACCATGAATTGGACAGAGAGGCTGAAATGCATTCTAACGAAGACAGAGTAGAAATAAAATTGAGAAAGATGATTTTGAGTACCCCCAATTTTTTCTTTTCCTCTTAAAAGTTGTTGTATTTTAACATTTTGGAAAATAAAAGCCATAACTACACATATAGAAGACATTAAAAAAAAATCTGCCCAGTAATAACCCCTGTTCTTGGGAAGTGCTCCTTCCATCACCTCAAACCTATGATGCTCGTGGGAGCAGCCATGCTCTTTTGTGACCTGGCCCCCTGCCTATGGTTGATTGAGTGAAAGGTAATACCAATGATTCCCTTCCCTGGGATATCTGAAACTAATTCCAGGGATGATCGTCAATATCCAGAACCAGTGCATGCTGGCTGAACAGCAGCCCTGTTAGAGACTAGGGAAGACAGGGAGTCCCTCTTTAGAGGCAGAAGTTGTTAAGTGTGACTTGAGGAGCCATGTTTTCTGCATGTAGACAAAGCCAATTGTAGTGAGTAAGAGTGAGGCCAACAGAGAATCAAGGGATGGAAAAAGGCTCCTGAAGATGTTAAAACTCTTGGTCCCAGTGGCTCCAGTGGGCCAGCTGGATTCTTGTTCTCCTACAGCTGCATTGCTCAATCATTCCTTGGGATCTGGGAGCAAGTAAATTTCAGTTTTGGCCTAAATCCCAAGTTCAGTTTTTTCCCCCATAACAAAGAGTCCTGATTCAACATTAAAAATTATATTTTCACTTACACATTACCTTTCAATCTTGTCAACAAGTAGGCATAATTTTTACACAGTTGTAATTAGCAGTTTCACATAATTTTTATCTTGCTTTCTTTTATTTAATAGTGTATTATTAATTTTTAATATATTTAAAATATTGTTATATTTGGTACTTAAATGTCTTAAATTATATATTAATAATAATTAATCAGTAAAAATATACTATTTAATATAAGAAGGCTTATTGCTACACAGTATTCAGAGTGATCATATTTTTAAAAATAAATTTATTTTTGGCTGTGTTGGTTCTTCATTGCTGTGCGTAGGCTTTCTCCAGTTGCGGTGAGCGGGGGCTACTCTTCGTTGCGGTGTGTGGGATTCTCATTGCTGTGGCTTCTCTTGTTGCGGAGCACGGGCTCTAGGCATGCAGGCTTCAGTAGTTGTGGCACGTGGGCTCAGTAGTTGTGGCTCACAGGCTCTAGAGCTCAGGCTCAGTAGTTGTGGCGCACAGGCTTAGTTGCTCCGCGGCATGTGGGATCTTCCTGGGCCAGGGCTCGAACCTGTGTCCCTTGAACTGGCAGGCAGATTCCCAACCACTGCACCGCCTGGGAAGCCCCAGAGTGATCATTTTAATGTTTATGAAATATTCCATCTCATGACAATTAAGAGTTACCCTTTCTGGACAAATACCATATGATATCACATATATGTGGAATCTAAAATATGACACAGGGAATTCCCTGGCAGTCCAGGTGTTAGGACTCTGCACTTTCACTGCTGAGGGCCCGGGTTTGATCCCTGGTCGGGGAACTATGGTCCTGTAATCCATGAGGCATGGCAATAAGTAAATAAATAAATAAAATATGACACAAATGAACCTATCTATGAAACAGAAACAGACTCACTGACATAGAAAAGAGACTTGTGGTTGCCAAGGGGGAGAGGGTTGGGGGAGGGATGGAGTGGGAGGCTGGGGTTAGAAGATGTAAGCTATTATATATGGAAGGGATAAACAACAAGGTCCTACTGTATAGCACAGGGAACTATATTCGATATCTTATGATAAACCATAATGGAAAAGAATATAAAAAATAGAATGTATATAAATATATATATATATATATAACTGAATTGCCTTGCTGTACAGCAGAAATTAACACAACATTGATTTTTTTTTAATATTTATTTATTTGGTTGCACTGGGTCTTAGTTGCGGCTGGTGGGCTCCTTAGTTGTGGCATGTGAAACCTTAGTTGCGCCATGCATGTGGGATCTAGTTCCCTGACCAGGGATCAAACCTGGACCCCCTGCATTAGGACCGTGGAGTCTCAACCACTGTGCCACCAGAGAAGTCCCACAGCATTGTAAATCAGTTATACTTCAGTTAAAAAATGTTGAAAAATACAGAGCTATACTTCCTTGAGTGTTCTTTCTGTTTCAAGTACTAGATATATATTACACATATTCCTAATAACAACCACAGAGGAATTATTGTCTCCAGTGTAGTGATATGAGAAGTGGTTTAGAGAGGCAAAGTTACTTGCCCAAAATCACATAGAAAGTAATAGACTAAGTCTTGGTCTGTCCCACTGTAAAGCCATCCCTTCTTTCCATGCAATGTGGCATTTTCCCACCATGGTGTATTAGTCTGCTCAGGCTAACATAACAAAATATCATAGACTATGTTGCTTAAACAACAGATATTTATTTTCTCATGGTTCTGGAGGCCAGGTGTCCAAGATCAAGGTGTCAGAAGATTGGATTCCTTCTGAGACCTCTGTCTTGTAGATGGCCGCCTTCTTACTGGTCCTCATACGGTCTTTGCTCTGTGCACACACATCCTTGGTGTCTCTGTGTCTAATTTGCTCTTATACCGGCACCACTTAGATTGTATTAGGGCCCAACCTAACTGCCTCATTTTAACTCAATCACCACTTTAAGATCTCTATCTCCAAATATAGTCACTTTCCAAGGTACCCGGGGTTATGGTTTCAACATATGAACTTTGAGGGGACACGATTCAGCCCATAACACAATTTACTACAGCAATTCCACCCTTGGCTGACATTTACCTTCCTGGATTTTGGATGCTTTGACTTGGGTTAGATATTTGGCTTTTAACTCTGTGCTTCTGCTGACCTTTTGAAGAAAAATCCTTTTTTCATCTGCAAACACAAAGAGTGTTTAATCTAAAGATATGCACATTGTGTCAGATTGTTGGACTCCATTATATGTTATTCTGTTGTGTCCAGTTAGCTTCCCTTTATTAATATACTAAACAAATATTTATTGAACAGCCAGCATGTGTTAAATATGAACATGTAGTGTAAATATGAAGAAATATGATATCATTGGGAATATGAAGGTGAATCAGCCGTAGATCCTGTCTGATGCTTTTTGTCTAGTAGAGAAAAAAAGACCAAAAAACCCCCAACAATTATAGTGAAAGGAATAAAGGTTTAAAGCAAAGTGTACTTTAAGAGATGTACAGATAAATATTGTAGAAATTCTGAGGAAGAAAAGATAATTTGCAGCTTGGAAGACTGGGGAAGACTTTCAGAGAAGATTAGCTGGGATCTGAGCCATGAGTAGTGTTTGAACCTGTTGAAGGACAAGGGCAGGAGCGAGATCAGCATCAGTGCTGTGCTTGCCAGACAGACCTGGAAGGCCAGCGTGCTCCGAAAGGAAGCACTAAATGAGGGCCCAGACATCTCCAAACAGCAGGAGGAGAAAAGAGGTCAGCGCCGTGATTTATCAACCTGAAACGTGTTATTAAGCCAGAAGATGGAGTTTATTTTCCTTTCAGATAATATTACCCTGCTTATTTCCCATCCATTCCTCCATCCATTGCAATCTGACTTCTAAAGTCAACAAAACCTCCTAAGTACCAGAGGCGGTGGTCCCCATTCAGTATGCATCCCACTTACCTTTCTAAGGAATTATACTTTTCACCTTCTTGAAACTTTCTCCTCCCCTGCCTCTGTGATGCCCCTTGTCTCCCCTCCTCTTTGGTCCACTCCCAAATCTGCACTTCCTGGCTCCATTCCCACCATGTAAACCTTGGCATTTTTAAGCGTTCACAGTCCATGTTTTAGCTACTATTTGCTGACACCTTCCAAATCTGTATTTTCAGGCAGATTGCTCTTGTAGTATTTTCAGTCTCTACCTGGATGTGCCATGAGTTTCTCAGACTCAGAAACCAGATTCTTTTCCTTTTTTTATGCACCGCGGGATCTTAGTTCTCCAATCTGGGATCGAACCCGTGCCCTCGTGCAATGGGAGCGCGGAGTCTTAACCACTGGACCACCAGGGAAGTCCCTCATTTTCTTTTTTTAATCTGTACTCACTTCCTACGTGATTTCAACAGTCTGTGGCTTTAAACGCCCTTCATATGGTAATGACTCCAAAGTTTGTATCTCGGGCTTCCCTGGCGGCGCAGTGGTTGAGAGTCTGTCTGCCGATGCAGGGGACACGGGTTCGTTCCCCGGTCCGGGAGGATCCCACATGCCGCGGAGCGGCTGGGCCCGTGAGCCATGGCCACTGAGCCTGCGCGTCCGGAGTCTGTGCTCCGCAGCGGGAGAGGCCACAGCAGTGAGAGGCCCGCGTACCGCAAAAACAAACAAACAAACAAACAAACAAAGTGTGTATCTCTAGCCTGACCGGCTACCCTGAATTCCGGACTCATGCCTTCTGATTACCTTCACTTGGATGTTTAATAGTTGTCTCAAGCTTAATATATCCAAAACTGTACTCAGGATTCTCCCTTAACTCTGCTCCTCCTGTCGTGTCCCCATTTCAGTTAATGACAACTCTGTCTCTTTCAATTGCTCAGATCAAAAGTCTTAGGGTCACCCTTGCATCTTTTCCTCTTGCATCCTGAATCTTGTCTGACAACAAATACTGTTGGTTCTACTTTCTGTGTACAGTCAGAACGTGACCACACCTCCCCACCCCACGACCCCAAACCCAGTCCAAACCATATCATCTCTCACTTGGATTCTTGCTGTAAATTCCCAACTGGTCTCTCTGGTTCTAACCTTGACCCCCATCAGCCTGTTCTCAACAAAGCAGTCATATTGAAAACTATGTCAGATGGAGCCACTCCTCTACTGGAACCGGCCAAGGACTCCCACATCACTCAGACTAAAATCAAGTCCTCCTTCTACGCCCTCAGTATGACAGGCTTTCATTATTCCTGGGACATTGCTGTTGCCCATGGCCTCACCATGTCCATCCTGCCGCCTCTTGGCCCCATGCTCTTCCTCAAACAGACCAGCCACTCTAAGGTTCTTTTTTTTTAAGATTTATTCTTTCTTTCTTTCTTTTTTTAATTTATTTTTGGCAGCGTCATGTCTTAGTTGTGGCACGCGGGATTTTTTTTTAAACATCTTTATTGGAGTATAATTGCTTTACAATGGTGTGTTAGTTTCTGCTTTATAACAAAATGAATCATTTATACATACACATATGTCCCCATATCTCTTCCCTCTTGTGTCTCCCTCCCTCCCACCCCTCTAGGTGGTCACAAAGCACCAAGCTGATCTCCCTGTGCTATGTGGCTGCTTCCCACTAGCTATCTATTTTACATTTGGTAGTGTATATATGTCCATGCTACTCTCTCACTTTGTCCCAGCTTACCCTTCCCCCTCCCCATATCCTCAAGTCCATTCTCTAGTAGGTCTGTGTCTTTATTCCCGTCTTGCCCCTAGGTTCTTCATGACCAATTTTTCCTTTTTTAGATTCCATATATATGTGTTAGCATATGGTATTTGTTTTTCTCTTCCTGACTTACTTCACTCTGTATGACTGACTCTAGGTCCATCCACCTCACTACAAATAACTCAATTTTGTTTCTCCTTATGGTTGAGTAATATTCCATTGTATACATGTGCCGCATCTTCTTTATCCATTCATCTGTCGATGGACACTTAGGTTGCTTCCATGTCCTGGCTATTGTAAATAGAGTTGCAATGAACATTGGGGTACATGTGTCCTTTTGAATTATGGTTTTCTCAGGGTATATGCCCAGTAGTGGGATTGCTGGGTCATATGGTAGTTCTATTTTTAGTTTTTTAAGGAACCTCCATACTGTTCTCCATAGTGGCTGTATCAATTTACATTCCCACCAACAGTGCTAGAGGGTTCTCTTTTCTCCACACCCTCTCCAGCATTTATTGTGTGTAGATTTTTTTCATGATGGCCATTCGGACTGGTGCGGCACGCGGGATCTTCATTGAGGCATGCGGGATCTTTCGTTGCGGCGTGCGGGCTCTTCATTGTGGTGCCCAGGCTTCTCTTTAGTTGTGGCGGGCAGGCTTCAGGGCGTGTGGACTCTGTAGTTATGGCGCACGGGTTCCAGAGCATGTGGGCTCTGTAATTTGCGGCATGCAGGCTCTCTAGTTGAGGTGTGTGGGTTCAGTAGTTGTGGAGTGTGGGCTTCGTTGCCCCACGGCATGTGGGATCTTAGTTCCCTGACCAGGGATCAAACCCGTGTCCCCTGCATTGTAAGGTGGATTCTTTACCACTGCACATCCAGGGAAGTCCCCATTCTAAGATTCTTACTTAGCTCCTTACACTTTACATTTTCCTTCCATATTTTATTTCTTTTTCTTAGTGCTTATTACTGTCTAAACATAAGATGCATTTAACTTATTTGTCTATTGTCTGTCTCCCCATAGAGACCCAAGAGAGCAGAGAATTTTGCCTGCTTTTTTAGAGTTGTATCTCCAATGCCTAGAACGAGGCCTGGCACTTACCAAATATTTGCTGAATGCTGACACCACTTATATATAATATTCATTTTTTTCCTCAGTTATGTACCAAATCATGTCGTACTTACACTGCTGTTTTTAAACAGGTACATGAACATGGTAAAAAGTTCAAATAGTATAAAATGGATTACTTCATTTGTTATGGATTCTTAGTTCAGGCTGCTATAACACATTGCCATAGGGTGGACAGCTTAAGCAACAAATATTTATTTATCACAATTCTGGAGGCTGGGATGTCCAAGATCAATGTGCTGGCAGATCTGGTGTTGAGTGAGAGCCCATTTCCTGGCTTGCAGATGGCCATCTTCTTGCTGTGTCCTCACCTGGTGAAGACAGAGAGAGAAAACAAGCTCTCGTCTTATAAGGGCACTAATCCTATTCATGAGGGCTCCACCCTCTTGAACTTTATTACCTTCCAAAGACCTTAACTCCTAATGCCATCACATTGGGGGTTAGGATTTCAACGTATGAATTTTGGAGGAACACAAACATTCAGCCCATAATATAGGTTGAATTATGTGTGACTTGCTCCCTCACCCCGCAACAAAGATATGTTAAAGTTCTAACCCCCAATACTTCAGAATGTGACCTTATTTGGAAATAGGGTCATTGCAAATATAATTAATTAAGAAGAGGTTATATTGGAGTAGGGTGGGCCCTTAACCCAATATGACTGGTGTCCTTATTAGAAGATAGACATGTGAGACACAGGGACACAGGGAGACAGCCATGTGAAGATGAGGGCAGGGATTGTAGTGATGTATCTATAAGCCACGTAAAGCTAGGGATTGTTGCGCACCACCAGGAGCAGGAAGAAGCAAAACAACAAGCTTTGTCCTTAGAGCCTTTGGAGAAAGCATGGCTCTGACAACACTCTGATTTTGGACTTCTAACTTCCAGAACTATCAGATGATAAACTTATGTCGTTTGAAGCTACCCAGTCCATGGTACTTTGTTACAGCAGCCCTAGGAAACTAAAAATCATTTAAAAAATACATACTTTATAGATAAATATTAATTTTCTTGCTTAGGCTTTGTCTGACCTAAAGTTAGGCACTGAAGTATCATTGGAAGAGTGAATTCATTAAATGAGAGTATTCTTCTCAGTAGATAGTCCATTTTTAATATGGAAAAAAAGTGTTAACATCCACCATAGCTTCAAATCCATAAATATCAATCAATACTTATGGATTTGCAGTAAATTACTGAAAAGTAAGCTGTGACTATGCAAAATGATGGGTGTTTAGAGATATTAATTGCAGCATTGTTCACCATAGCAAAAGACTGCCAATAACCTAGATGTCCATCAATAAGGGAATTAGTCCAATGAGTGATCATTCTCTATCTACTCAGCTATTAAAAATTATAACGTTGCTCCATGTGTGAGAAAAGCAAGGATAGACCCCTATGTATAGATTGCCACCATTCATGAAAAAAAGGAAAAAAAAATTTACACACACACGCGATGTGATAGAAAAATCTCTGAAAGGAAATAAAAGAAAATGGCAATACTTGCTTCTAGGGAGAAGAAACTGATGATCTTCAAATAAAAAAATGGACAAATAATTAATAAATTAATGAAATTTCAAAGCGGAGCGTGCCGAAGTGTGTATGTTTAAATTCATTCAAGCGTGTCATGATGTTTAGTGGCATTTCACTGGATTTTTCTACTCTCCTGGCTTAAGGGGAATATTCTGTGATGAAAAATCAGAGGGAAGCCAAAAAGTAAATGAGAGAAAAAAAGATAACCATTACAAGGTGGTCTTTAGTGTAAATTTTTTAAACGTTTACTAATCCCACCAGACCACTTCTTACTATGTGAAGTTTTTAACTGAAGTACAAAATGCACGAAGCAAAGCTCACCAATCATCTAAGCAAACACACCCTGTAAACACCACCCAGATCAAGACATGGAACGTTCCAGCACTCCCAAAGCTCCCTTGTGCCTCATCTCAGTCCTTTCCCCCAACAAAGACAACCACTCTTCTGACCTCTGTAAGGGGAACATAGTTCTGCCTGGTCTTGAACTTTCTACCCATGGAACCACGCAGTCTGTCTCCATATTCCATACCCCCTCCTGCTGTGAGACCCATCGCCATCCTGTCTCCACTGCTCCACGCCCCCACTTATGCCCAGGCCAATCATCCATCTATCCTGTTAATGTCCACATGGGATTTTCCACTTTGGAGCTCTTACAAATCATACTGATGTGGATATCATAGTACATATTTTCTGCTGCACAGACATACACATTTCTGTTGGGTACTGTATTCGTTTTTTATTGCTGCTGCAACAAATTACCACGAAGTACTCAGCATAAAACAACACACATGTATTATCTCTCAGCTCTGGAGGTCGCAAGTCTGGCATGGATCTCACCAGGCTGAAATCAAGATGTCAGCAGGACTGCCTTCTTTTTTTTTTTTTTTTGCGGTACGCGGGCCTCTCACTGTTGTGGCCTCTCCCGTTGCGAAGCACAGGCTCCGGACGCGCAGGCTCAGCGGCCGTGGCTCACGGGCCCAGCCGCTCCGCGGCATGTGGGATCTTCCTGGGCCGGGGCACGAACCCGTGTCCCCTGCATCGGCAGGAGGACTCTCAACCACGGCGCCACCAGGGAAGCCCCTGGACTGCCCTGTTTTACGCAGGCTGTAGGTGGGGATTCATTATCTTACTCATTCTGGCTGTTGGCCGAGCTGTTTCTTGCTGCTGTAGGTCTGAGGCCCCCATTTTCTTGCTGGCTTTCAGCTGAGAGCCATTCCCAGCTTCAAGAGGCCTCTCTGCCTTCCATGTCTCATGACTCCTTCTCCATCTTCAAAACCAGCAGCGGTGGCTTCTAACCCTTTTCCTGTTTTGTGCCTCTATCATGCATCTCTCTCTGACCACAGTGGGAAAGGTTTCTGGCTTTTAAGGATTGACATGATTATATTGGTCCCACCAGTTTAATTTAGGATAATCTTCCCATCTCAAGGTCTGTTACCTTAATCACATCTGCGATTTACCTTTTACCATGTAAGGTAACATAGTCATGGGTTCCCAAGGTTAGGACAGGGACATCTTTGGGGGAGGGGAATGGTCCTTATTCTGCCACCTGGAAGTAGAGACCTGAGAGTGTTGGGTCATAAGGTGTGCATAAATTCCACAGAGTAGATAGTGCCCATAGTTTTCCAGAAGGTACCAATTTACACTCCGGCAGTGCGTGAGAAGCCAGTTGCTCCACAGCCCTGCCAATTCTTAGTCTCGGTAGCATTTATCAATGTCCACCATTCTGTTGGGCATGGAGCAGTAAATAAATGTGGGTTTAATTTGCATTTCCTTGGTGATTAATCATGATCACTTTTCATATGTTTATCGGCCATTTGCATGACTTCTTTTGTGAAATGCCTGTTGAAGTCTTCTGCCCATGTAAAGAAGCAGATTGAAGGGCTTCCCTGGTGGCGCAGTGGTTGAGAGTCCGCCTGCTGATGCAGGGGACACGGGTTTGTACCCCGGTCCGGGAGGATCCCACCTGCCGCGGAGCGGTTGGGTCCGTTAGCCATGGCCGCTGAGCCTGCGCTTCCGGAGCCTGTGCCCCGCAAGGGGAGAGGCCCACGTACCGCAAAAAAAAAAAAAAAGGATCAGATTGAAAGCAGACCACTTTTTGAACTGTGAAAGCATTCATTAGGGTGGGATTTTCTATCAGAACTGTTAAAATACCTAGAGAGTAAAATACATCATTCAAATGCATTTAGAATTCCTTCCAGTAAAGTACCTTATGTAGTTCTTTTCTTACTTTTTATCCTTCTTTTTTTTTTTTGCTGTACGCGGGCCTCTCACTGTTGTGGCCTCTCCCGTCGTGGAGCACAGGCTCCAGACGCACAGGCTCAGCGGCCATAGCTCACGGCTCCGCAGCATGTGGGATCTTCCCGGACAGGTGCACGAACCCGCGTCCCCTGCATCGGCAGGCGGACTCCCAACCACTGCGCCACCACGGAAGCCGGCTTTTATCCTTTAAGTAAAACTTAACTGATAATGAAATCGGTAACAGTAACTCACATCTGCATGTGCGTTAGAACTTACAAAGTGCTTTCACATCCATTTTCTCATTTTGATTTGTTAAGAGGAACACATGAAATGTTGCTTACTAGTCTTGTTTTCATACCATGTATTACTTTCCCCAAATGCAAAAATCAAGGCAAAATGCATGTATTAAAAATAATTGTAGTTGGGCTAATCAGTAGCATAATTTGTGAATTTGAGAATTTTTCTTCTTTGCTCACCATTATCTTTAATGTGGTGGTAAATATGATATACGCTTGCAGAATGTCTAACAAACCCTCCAGCTCGCAATGCTGACAGCCATTGCTTTCTGGGAGCTGCTGTTTAAATCAGGAAGAGACCATAAATCCACAGAAGTCTGGTGATTGGAAGTGTGTCTGTTGCAGAGACCAGAGCAAACCTCCATTGTTGAGAGCCGCAGAAACACACAAATCAGGCAGACATTTTTTCAAGAAGCAGATCACGAGTAACCTTTCTATTATACATTACAGATGCTTTTTTTTTCATTCCTTCCAGACTAGACACTAATTAGATTAGCCTTCTTTACTCTGATGCTCTAATAAGGGATTGTGCTTCTGTTTTGATGTCACATCTTTCCCAGGACTAAATGTGTGTGTCTGGGGGCAGGGCAGGTGGGGGAAGTAATATCTGTGCGTATGTGTGAAATGAGAGAAACTGTTGAAGAAAAGCACTGAACAGGCATTAAAATTCTCAGGCTAAATGGTACCCTTAAGTTTTTCGCTTCTTGACATTTTAAATACCACAATGCTATAAAATATACAGCCTACGTTCTCATCAAGTTTACAACCTTAAAAGATAAGACAGGCAAATGTAAGAATGACATGAAAAATATAAATTTAATGACTTTTTTCTTTATACGGCCATCTCAAAATCAGAATCACATCCCATAAGAAGTGGTCTCCTCCTAACCGCGGTGAAAGCCACCAAGAGTAGAAGGTTTTGCTTGCAAATGTGTTACCTACGGTAACTGTGTGAGGTTTTATCCCCTTTTCTTTTCTTTTTTTTTTTTTGCGGTACGTGTGGCCTCTCCCGTTGCGGAGCACAGGCTCCGGACGCGCAGGCTCAGCGGCCATGGCTCATGGGCCCAGTCGCTCCGCGGCACGTGGGATCCTCCCGGACCGGGGCACGAACCCGTGTCCCCTGCATCAGCAGGTGGACTCTCAACCACTGCGCCATCAGGGAAGCCCCCCCCCCTTCTTAAACCACCACTGACCCCAACACAGAATATCATCTTGAGCCCCTTCTTTACTTTTCATGCTTCTGTTGCTATCATATTACTGCATTGGACATCATGGGGCCACTCAAATTCACTCCCTTTTCCTGTAACTGTGCTGCTCAGGGTCCGTTCAGGAGTCCACACCTCCCCCATGCAGCTCTCGTGCTTCCTGGAAGCTGAGCCCTCCTGAGTCTAGGAAGGACAAGAGGCTCAGGTCCAAACTCATCTACAGAATCTCATTCTTGGACAGGGATAGACACATGCCCCAATTTTCCAAAGAGGTTTGCTGGGGCTCCTGGGGATGAAGCTGCCCCATTTTCCTGAGACAGCTTCCAGAAGAGACCTGGTCCCTTTCCCTCTGCTTGAATTAGGAAGGCTGTGGGCCTAGGTGTGGATGGATGAAGTTGCTGCTGCAGAGTGCAGGTGAGCGACTGGAAGACACTGAGTCCTCGAGGATAACCACAGAGACTGAAATAAACTAACCCTGGTGGCTGCCCTGACTCTCAACTTACAACACATCTCCTTTATGGCTTAAGGCAGTTTGAATTGGGTTTTCTGTTACTTACAACTGAGCAAATCTTAACTGGTATATCGTTTTTAAAATATAGTGTAGGGGCTTCCCTGTGGCACAGTGATTGAGAGTCCACCTGCCAATACAGGGGACACGGGTTCAAGCCCTGGTCTGGGAAGATCCCACATGCCCCGGAGCAACTAAGCCTGTGCACCACAACTACTGAGCCAGTGCTCTAAAGTCTGTGAGCCACAACTACTGAGCCCACGTGCTGCAACTACTGAAGCCCGTGTGCCTAGAGCCTGCGCGTGCTCCACAATGAGAAGCCACCGCAATGAGAAGCCCACGCGCTGCAACGAAGAGTAGCCCCCGCTCGCCGCAACTAGAGAAAGCCCGTGCACAGCAGCGAAGACCCAACACAGCCAAAAATAAAAAAATAAAATAAATAAATTTATTAAAATATAGCGTATTCACAGGAAATCTGAGGTATAGTAAGATCAAAAGATCAGGAGATGATTGTCGCTGAATATATAATTTCTTACTCACAATTCCCAAGAGAAATGGGTATGCTGCACCAGGAGGGTCCACATGGGGAAGCACCAGGGTTGGTCAGGACCAGAGCAGGCAGGAGCCTATATTGTGGTTTCTGTGGGAAGGTGAGGCATGGTAAGCATCTCATGAAGCACATGAGCTTACTTTGGTCAGCATGGTTAGTTTGAGTAATTTCAGTGGGATCTGGGGCACAGGGGTTGGCTGTAGGTGTTGGGTACCTGGAGCTGGGGTGATTAGGGCAGATGGATAGTGACCTGGAATGTGAGGGCCTGATAAAAGGGGTGTTGGGGTGTGGGCTGTGGGTTGATTGGTTTGTATTTAAAAAGCACACTCGTGAGTAGGCTGTTTACTATTTCCAGGAACTGCCTAAGCCTGAAGGTGCAGTCCCTCCAGAATCAGCAAGGACCCAGATGTCAAAGCATTGGAATACAGAAAATAAAAGACGTGGTTAGCACATAATATACACTAAAAGCTTAGTAAAGCCACTTAAGAGGTTATATTTTTACTACTGATATTGCAACAGAACAGGGAAACAACTAAAGCTGATTTTTCATGACCTACCACAGAGTTTTCTGACCAAAAATATGTTGATTATGCATAACCTTTATGGAATGAAGCATTCTGGATTGTCAAGCTACCTATGGAGTTATTCATTACTTGGGTGTGATCACTTCTATTAAACTCCCTAATATCCTTTGCTCTTTCTCCTTTATTCATTCAACAGTGTTTTCTGAGTACCTAGTATGTGCTAGGTACCGTCCTGGGTACTGAAAACACAGCAAGGACCATGAGGAGGTCCTTCCGTTTTAGAACTTATATTCGGGAGGTGGTGACGGTAGACGATAAAAAAATAATCTAACAGTTATATAAGATCATTTCATATAGTGATAAGTACCAAGAAAAAAATAAATATGGTGGGGAGATAATAGGTACATAGATGAGGCCTGGGGGAAAATCTACTTTTTTTTTTTTTTAATAAATATTATTTTATTTGTTTATTATTTTTGGCTGCATTGGATCTTTGTTGCTGTACGCAGGCTTTCTCTAGTTGCGATGAGCGGGGGCTACTCTTCTTTGGGGTGCGTGGGCTTCTCATTGCGGTGTCTTCTCTTGTTGTGGAGCATGGGCTCTAGGCACGTGGGCTTCAGTAGTTGTGGCTCACAGGCTCTAGAGTGCAGGCTCAGCAGTTGTGGCACACGGGCTTAGTTGCTCCGTGGCATGTGGGATCTTCCCGGACCAGGGCTTGAACCTGTGTTCCCTGCATTGGCAGGCGGATTCTTAACCACTGCGCCACCAGGGAAGTCCCGGGGAGAATCTACTTTTGATTGATGATCAAGGAATGTAATCTGTTGCCTTCTTCTCCTCCCACGTCCCCTCCTCTGTGGATACATTCTGGAGATATCTTATTTCATGTTTAGGGCTTCGAGAGCTTCTGAATTCAAGTGTGGGTGGCTTTTGCCCCTCTTCTTCCATCCCACTGCCCTAGATGTTAAGGGTTTTTTGCCCTATGGCTGTTGTTAGAATAAAGGCAACTCACCAACACCAAAGATGTTCTCTCTTCCTCTTCCTGTTCTTTTTTGTAAGTTCAGTCTAGCCATTGCTTCCTGTGTGTCTACTCTGGACAGAACACTGTATTAGGCGCTGGGTCTTCCATTTTGGCATTTCCCAGTAAGACTTGGAGTCACCGTCCTTCCCCACAGGTAACCAACTAGTTGCAAAGCATTTGTGCAAGTGCACCTAGATTTCTGAGTCTCTTGGTTGGATTCTTTTGTTTGTTTGCTTGATTTTAGCCATGCACTGGCCTGTCTTAGCCTGTTCTGGCTGCTATAATAGGCTCCCACAGACTGAGGGGTTTATAAACAATACAAATTTATATCTCACAGTTCTGGAGGCTGGGAAGTCCAAGATCAAGGTGTCAGCAGATTTGGTGTCTGGTGAGAGTCTGCTTTCTGGTTCAGAGATGTCCATCTTCTTGCTATGTCCTCACCTGGCAGATGGGGTAAAAGGTGCTCTCTGGGGTCTCTCTTATTAGGGCAATAATCCCATTCACGAGGGCAGAATAAATCACCTCTCAAAGGCCCCATCTTCAAATACCATCACGGCAGGGATCAGGTTTCAACACAGTGGGGATCGGTGAACAGAGGGATGGCCATGTGAAAAGGCAAAGACAGCCACCTCCAAGCCAAAGACAGAGCCGCAGAGGAAGCCAACACTGCCAGAACCTTGATCTTGGACTTCCAGCCTCCAGAACTGTGAGAAAAACAATTTCTGTTATTTAAGCCATCTACTTTTTTACGGCAGCCCTAACAAATGAATACAGGGAAGCAGAAGGGGGTGCTCTGAAGCACATTTCTTGCATATAGGACTTCTCTCTTCCATGCAGCCCATCCTGTCTCACTCATTTCAGACTTCACATCTTTGCTATTCCTCTTCTCTGCCCTAGAATTTGAACAATATTCTTCCCAGCATCCATTTCTCTCCTACTGCCAATTGCATCTCACTTTTCCTTTAAACAACCATCTTGCTCAAACCCTCAATCCTTGGGTGGGATATCCCACCCAGTCCAGAGATGGGGACATGAGCAGATCTGCAGAAGCAGAGTCACAGGGAGTCAGGTAGGTTGAGGGCTTCTTTGCAGCCCTAAGGAAGGAGGTATTTTCTGCCTGGGCTGTTAAATGAATAGGTTGTGAATCCACAGCTGCCAGATGCCACCACTGGCCTTATGACAATGCAGTGAACTCAGGGAAGCAGAGCTGAGATCACATCCTAATGACATCATCTGGTCTTGATCCAGCCTTCCCGGCACTTTTTGCCTCTTTAATTTATATGAGCCAACCACCAACCCTCACCCTGCCCACTTTTTTTAAAAGCAGGGTCTAATTGAGTTTCTATAACTTGTAGCTAAAAGAGTCAAGACTTACAAACTAAATTGGACTCATTCCTAACGCCCAGCTCATACCTCATCTCCCTCATCAAACCCTTAATCATTTACTCCAGGTCACAGCATTTTTCTCCTTTGAATTCTCCAAGATCTTAAAGTGTGTGCTACACAATTGTAGACATTGCTCTACATGTACTAGTCTTTCTTTTTAAATTAATTTTTATTGGAGTATAGTTGCTTTACAATGTTGTGTTAGTTTCTTTTTTTTAAAAAAATTATTTATTTATTTTTATTTTTGGCTGCGTTGGGTCTTCATTGTGGTGTGCAGGCTCATTGTGGTGGCTTCTCTTGTTGCCGAGCAGGGGCTCTAGGCACACGGGCTTCAGTAGTTGTGGCTCGTGGGCTCTAGAGCACAGGCTCAGTAGCTGTGGCGCACGGGCTTAGTTGCTCCATGGCATGTGGGATCTTCCCAGACCAGGGCTCGAACCCGTGTCTCCTGCATTGGCAGGTAGATTCTTAACCACTGTGCCACTGGGGAAGCCCAGTGTTGTGTTAGTTTCCACTGTACAGCAAAATGAATCAGCTCCACATATACACATATCCCCTCTTTTTTGAATTTCCTTCCTATTTAGGTCACCACAGTGCATTAAGTTCCCTGTGCTCTACAGTAAGTTCTCATTAGTTATCTATTTTATACATAGTATCAATAGTGTACGTGTCAATCCCAATCTCCCAATTCCTCCCCCACCACACACATGCTATTCTTTAAGCACTTCAGGAAAATTGTGAGTTGATGAGTGTTGTGCGTATAGCTTTTGAATTTTCTCACCCCTCCCTCCAGCCATACTGTGTCACAACAGACCATCTAAAACCCCCAAGTGCTTTCTCCTGCTCTCTCACTGTTTCATCTCTTTGGATTCTCCAGCCACCTGGGAAAGGTTAAGTGATTTGCCGAAGGTCATGTAGTAGAATCTGGGGGGGTTGTGGTGACGGTGGTCGCAGAGCTGTGCTCTTTTAGCAGTTAGAATTAAATTTGCCTGTGATGACAAAAGCCCCAAATAACAACGGCTTAAATTGGATAGACGTTTATTTCTCTTTCACATGAAGGAGGGAAGGTTGGCAGTCTGGAATAGGGGCTGTGCTACAGGGAGTCAGATCTCTGCTTCTCCCACCTTGTAGCTCTGCCACCAGTGACTTCCTCCCAAACCTGCCTCATGACTCAAGATGGCTGCTGAAGCGCCAACACACAGGGAAGAGAAGGGATGTTGTTTTTCTCTTTAAGATTCCCTGTCAGAAGTTGCACCTGTCATTTCTGCTTTCATCCCATTGGACAGAATCTAGTCACACTAAGCTGTGAGACAGGCTGGGAAATGTAGTATATATTCTGAACGGCTGTAGTCCCCCAGCTAGCAGGGGGCAGGAGTTGTCTTACAAAGGAAGGGGAAATGGACACTGGGGGGTTACTGGTAACTCGAGCCTCTGTCATGTCCTCTGAGTTTTTCCTGCTCACTGGTTGCTCAGCGCAATCCCACCCTTAGGTTGTTGTTTATTGCTTCCTATTTGGGTACCCTTTCCCCAGATAGTTTGTGAGCTCCCGATGGGCAAAAGTTGTATTAAACTCTTCTTTACATCCCCAGCTCCTTGGAGTGTGCTTTATACACTAAATCTTGATGAGCACTAATCTATATATGGTAAGGAGAGGAGGATTTGTAACAGGAAATCAAAAGCTAGGTGTTATGCAGCTTAACAATTCCTCAGAGACACCACCCAGCATGAAGCCAGGACCACAGTCTTACCCAGGCTTTGAAATCAGACAGTTCAGTTTTAGAATCCTGGCTTTACTTCCCATGAGCTGGAAGGTCATGGAAAAGCGAGTAAAGCTCTCTGAGCCTTATTTTGCTTATCTATTAAAATAGGAATTATGATACCTTCCTTTCAGGGTTGTGAGAATTCCGAAGATGATTTATGTAAAATGCCCAGCACATTATGGGTTTCATTCATTCCTCTCTCTAATCTTCAGTAAGTGATAATGGATTGGGGGTTGGTTAGAGTTGGATGCTATCCAGCTTTGTGTGTGTCTAAGTCATCAGATCAGGATTACTCCAGGCCATGAGAAAAGTGTCTTTTCTTCCTCTGACTTCTACATTTAAGACTTAATCTTTGTCCTTGAAGAGCAAAACGAAGGAAGCTCCACAATATAATTACAATGTTAATATAAGAAGTATCTAGGTTCACACAGATGACTGAATAAATAGCATCTATTGGAAGATTTTCTCTGCAATGACTTGCAAATAGCAACTGTAAATTATTCAGAGAAGTTCCAGGTACCGTTCCTTTGCCTTTGTACCTCCCTCTTCTGGTACATCAACAAATCATTCCCTGGGCGACTTTCAGCAAGTTATTTAGAAGGTTATTGCAATTTGGATAGAAGATACTTGGTCCCAAAATATCATATTTACTAAAGGATCAACTCCTGATCAGAAAATGCCTACAGTCTGCATCTTCTAAATATTTCTCTAAATGAGCCAACAGATCAATTTTTTGCTTAATTCATATTAAGTCCGGTTTCCCATGTTTGCAACTGTAAGAGTCTAATACATAGGGATTATAAATGATCTTTTTTCCCCCTTGTCAAGCACATTTCTTCTGTATTTTAGGGCAGGGTTATATCCATCAGACATAAGCCTGTCCATCAAACATAAACTGAGACATCAAACATAAACTGAGACAAGCTTGTCGCAGTTCAGAAGGGAACCGGAAATTTCTCATGTCTAGAAGAAAGGACTACTCCAACCTCCACTCAGCCAGGGGCAAAATCATTCATACAGATAAATGTTACACCTTCTACCTGTAATACTCTGTTTCATTCCTTCCAGCAAATACTTCTCTTTTCTTTAAACATCTTAAGCGTCACCTAATTTAGCAGGAGGCGCTTTCAAAACTCCTTCCTGAGCCATCTGTCTTACATCCACCTGTGAATACTGTCCCTGTTTCAGATGCACAAACATCAACACTTGTGACCAGAGAGTAGCTGAGCTCTTCATGTCCCTCGTCCTCTGTCGTCACGCTGTGACCACTGCTACAATTCAGCTCCCCCTTCTTGCCTGCGTGTCCTCCTCAGCAAAGCAAAGTGGTCCTTTTCAGGAGGAAGATTCTACTGTGGCGCTGGACACGTTTATTCTTTTTTTTTTTTTTTTTGATTAATCTGTTCCAGCACCCTTTGCTTTTGTAATTGTTTTTGTCTCAGCCCATGTGACTATAGTGTGGTTGTCAATTACAAAGCCCAAGATGTGGCTCAAGCTGGACTGTGTTCCTCACTCCTTGTGACAAGTTTGGGTTGTGATGCCAGCACGGCCAGGCTAGATCATTCTGAGGGACTGAGATGGGCACAAGATAGACCGTCTCTCTCTCTCTCCTCTTCTGCATTGCGGTCTGGAGTGATCATAAGCAGAGCAACTCCAGGTGCCATCTTCCCCTCCATGCAGCAAGAGCTCGCCTGACTGTGGAACAATGGAGAAGAAAGCTGGCTGGGTGGGGGAGGTGGGAGAGAGAGTCCAGTGACCAAAAGGATGAGGCTCACCCAAGCCTGGACCTTCAGTGAAGTTTCTGATGCTTAACAAGAGGAAGACTCTAATATATAGCACGTAGAATCATTTTTCCCATCCTTGTCAAGCACATCTATTCTATATTTTAGCCCAAGGATCTAACCATCAAACACAATCCTGTACAATTTGGGGGCACTGACATAATATACAAATATTCACAGGCAGTACCGTATATCTCTTCACTTCAATCCAGACCAGGATGACGTATTTGTTTAAAACCTTATTTGGGGCTTCCCTAGTGGCGCAGTGGTCGGGAGTCCGCCTGCCGGTGCGGGGGACGCGGGTTCGTGCCCCGGTCCGGGGGGATCCCACATGCCGAGGAGCGGCTGGGCCCGTGAGCCATGGCCGCTGAGCCTGCGCGTCCGGAGCCCGTGCTCCGCAGCGGGGGAGGTGCCACAGCGGTGAGAGGCCCGTGTACCGCAAAAAACAAACAAACAACAACAACAAAAAACACCTTATTTGAAAGCTTTAAAGTTTTTCTTATGCATATATCTTGCCATCTCAATTTGGATTGTTAGCTCCTGGATGACAGCACGTATATTTTTATCTTTTTGGTGTCCCTGGACACTGCCCAGTATATTGCAGGTACACAGTCTCTTACCCAAAGTCCTGGGGGCCATTTGTGTTTCAGAATTCAGAATATTTTCCATTTTAGAAAGGTTACACAGAGCATAGAAACACCCCCACTGAGGTCTCAGGAAGTTCCCTGTAATTAAATGCAATAATATATTTGCATATGATATTAATACTGATGGCAGTAAATTAAGACTGAATAGCCTCATATCATTTTAGGCCAAGGTTTGCTAACAAATGAGTTTTTTAATATTTTTGTGTATTGGAGCTTTTGGGGTTTTAAAATTGTGGGTCAGGGTTTGTGCCCCTATGATCTGTCTCTCATCACTCTTCCTTTCTAATATTTAGGTGTCTTTGTTTCCTTGCCCTGATTTCATTCTCCGGGATTAAAAGAGTGTTGAGAAATAATGTGACAGGGACCATTCTTGCCTTATTTCTGACTCCAGTAGGAAAGAACATATTTATAGAATTAAAAATTAAATGAACATTATTTTTAAAAGCTTTCATAGTTTTGATTTATACCATATAGGATGTTTATTTTATTTTTTTAAACTTAAAAAAGATATATACTTATTTATTTATTTGGCTGTGCCAGGTCTTAGTTGAGGCATGTGGAAAGTTTAGTTGTGACATGTGGGATCTAGTTCCCTGACCAGGGATTGAACCCAGGCCCCTTGTGTTGGGAGCACAGAGCCTTAGCCACTGGACCACCAGGGAAGTCCCTAGGATGTTTAAATGGGATAGATGAAAGATCTTTCTAAGTAAAAGGATCCAAACAAGGGTATAACATAAACTATTTCACAATTATCATCTTCACCACAGATTTTCTAGAGGATAGACAATTGGAGCTGGAAATATAATGTCAATAATCATCCAAACACTGATTTATTCTCTATTTATGCTTTGAAGAAGCAGTCTTAGAAAATAAATTCAAGAAAATATAACATGAAAGCTAAAATGAAAATATTTTAAAGGAATGGGAGAAAAGGTAAAAATATAGCTGCAATAAAGTACTCTAGAAAGATCATTAGGAAACCAAAAAAAAAAAAAAAAAATCAGAAACAGAAAAAGTCTGGACAGAGTCCAACAAGCGTTACCAAACAAACAAGATAACAATAACCAAACTACACAAAACCCTACAAAATGCCAGGAAAAATATCTCACCTGTGGCTGACTAAGGAACAGGGTACATCACAACTGTGTTAGGAGGAGGATAATTTAAGATCAGTTTGACGTTTATAAGAACAGATTGAAATAAATAGAGAGAAAATAAGTAAGAGAAAGGCACTGTACCGTGCACGCTGCTCCCTTAAAAAAAAAGAAAAAAGGAACTGTGTATTTGTGTACATCACACCTGCCAATGTGTGGTAGTGAGAATGCTGTGATATGGGGTGTCCTGTCTGAGATTTAAGTCCCAACTCCTGGCCCCCAGCTCCCCTCCCCCAAGCACTGGGATTTTTCCCAGGGTCCTCACTAGCTTGTTGCAATCCAGAAAGGAGCCAGAAATATTTACAAAGAATTTACATCTCCCCCACCCCTTAGGCAACTAAATTGCCTTTCACTCCAGGACTATTTGTTTAGAAAGAACTAAGTTCTGGAGAATCATGCATATCATAGCATTTTAAAAGGAAAGCAAAATCCTATTTTAAGGGCAACTTTGCAGAAGCAATGCTGAGACCAGCTATTTTTGGATCACAAAATACTTTCATACTTTAAAGGAGAGACTTTCCTATTTCCTGTATAGCAGTTGAAGGATATTATAGCTGTTAAAAAATTGTTGCTATTCTATTCTTTTATTTATTTTCTACAAATAATTTCCCCAGCTCAAGCTATTATCGCCTCATCATGATAACTTCTCTTCCAGTGTTTAAAGTGTTAAGTTTGAGCATATCCAAAATATACCAATGACTATGGTATTGTGACTTGCTTGCTATCAGAAGACTTGTTTTTCCTTGGAAAAGTCAGGTTTTAGCTCTCTAAAAGAAGGAGCACAGGAGAATTTCCTGGTGGTTCAGTGGTTAGGACTCAGTGCTTTCACTGCTGGGGCTCACGTTCAATCCCTGGTTGGGGAACAAAGATCCCACAAGCCGCTTGGTGCAGCCAAAATACTATAATAAAAAGACAGAGAGGGCTTCCCTGGTGGCGCAGTGGTTGAGAATCCGCCTGCCAATGCAGGGGACACGGGTTCGTACCCCGGTCCGGGAAGATCCCACATGTCGCGGAGCGGCTGGGCCCGTGAGCCATGGCCGTTGAGCCTGCGCGTCCGGAGCCTGTGCTCCGCAGCGGGAGAGGCCACAACAGTGGGAGGCCCGCGTACCGCAGGAAAAAAAAAAAGAGAGAGAGAGAGAGAAAGAAAAGGAGGGAGTGAGGGAAGGAAGGAAGGAAGGAAGGAGGGAAGAAAGAAGGAGCACGATTTTAGGACAGAATGCTGTTTCCAATTCAAAAGGATCTCAAGAATAAGGTGGAAGTTCATTTATAAGCATATGTATTGAGCATTTACACCCAATCACGGCAGAGTAGTAAGTCCGCACCCCAGCCCTCACTGCAGTCACCATGGGAAGAGGCAGAAGGATGGCCTGCCTCCCCCTCCTTCTCCACTAGAACATGCTGAACGGATTCCCTTCTGCAAAAACAAGCGCTTTAAGAGCTGGAGGCTGAGGACTAGAGCCCATCTGGAAGCTGAGCCTGGCTGAGAGCAAAAGCAACGGCCAATATCCAGTTTGGGGGATTATCATAGGAGCTGGGAGCGTACAGATCCCCACTGAGGGAATAAGGAAGGAAACCAGCCCCAGCCTGAAGAATATGTCTCTATGGATTGCTGTGAATATTAAACAAAAATAAATGGGACCAACTTCTAGATCTGTGCTGCAAAGAACTGAAGGCAGGGACTCAAGCAGATACTTGTACACACATGTTCATAGCAGCGCCAAAAAGTGGAGACAATCCAAGAGTCCATCAAAAGTTAAAAGAATAAACAAATTATGGTAGATACATACAATGGAATATCACCCAGTCATAAAAAGGAATGAAATTCCGATGTAGGCTACACTGTAGATGAACCTTGAAAACATGCTAAATGAAATAAGCCAGATACAAAAGGATAAATACTGTATGATTCCACTTATACGAGGTACCTAGAATAGGCAAGTTCATAGTGGTAGAAAGTAGAGAGGGACTGGAAGGAATGGATAGCGGGGAGTTACTGTTCATCGGGTACAGAGCTTTTTTTTTTTTTTTTTGCGGTACGCGGGCCTCTCACTGTCGTGGCCTCTCCCATTGCGGAGCACAGGCTCCGGACGCGCAGGCTCAGCGGCCATGGCTCACGGGCCCAGCCGCTCTGCGGCATGTGGGATCTTCCCGGACCGGGGCACGAACCCGCGTCCCCTGCATCGGCAGGCGGACTCTCAACCACTGCACCACCAGGGAAGCCCCAGAGCTTTTGTTTGGGGCGATGAAAATGAAGTCCTGGAGCTGGAGAGTTGTGATGGCTGCATATCATTGTGAAGTACTCCATGCTTCTGAATTGTACACCTAAAAGTAGTTAAAATGGTAAGTTTTATGTTATATGTGTTCTACCACAATCAAAACCAAAAACAAAATAAAGGCAATAAATACTCAAAACTTAAAAAGAAATATTACCACAAAGTTCCCATGTCTGCCTGACACAGTGGTATGCCCAGTAAATGCTGGCTTCTCTTCCTTCTCTGACTCCACACTCCCAACCCACCCACATTCCCCACACTTGGCTCTCAGTGTAACATTTAATACTCCGGGACACGACATATACTTAACTTATTCTTACTTCAGAGAAAGCTGCTCTTAAACATCCTCGAAAGAGGCTGCAAAGCGGATGTCATTCCAGGAGCTTCCTTTCTGTCTCTGGTGTCATCAGTTTCTTCCTCTCTATTTTCCCAACCGCAGACCCATGAGTGCCTCCTCGTTAAAAAAACCAACCAACCAATCACACAAACAAACAAAATACCTTGAACCCTTATTCTCCTCCAGAAACTGCCTCAATTCAGAACTGCCTATCCTGTTTCTACTCAACTCTGTCCTCGACTTCTGCCATCTGGCCTCCCTCCCCACCACACAACTCAAAGGACTGGTGTCAAGATGACCAGTGAGGCCCCTCTGCCCAGACCAGGGGTCAGTCTTCACCTCCCTTGGCCTCACTCCGGCACTGAGTGGTGACCACTTCCTCCTGATGCGCCGTCTTTTCTTGGTTCCTTGGGCATCACCCTCTCCTGGCTTTACCCCTACTTCACTGACATTCCTCCTCCGTCTCCTTTGCTGACTCCTTCTCCTGTATTCTAAAGTTTGAAGCCCATTTTCTTTTCTATATTTTTGCCTTCAGTGAGCTCATCCTGTGTCATGGCTGCAAATGCCATTCATGTGCTGACGACTTTCAAATTTATTACTCTAGTTCTGACCTTTCTCTTGAACACCAGACTCATAAATTCAGTAGCCTGCTGGACTTCTCCAAGACTGTTTGACAGGCATCTCAAATTTAAGAGATCTGAAAAAGAACTCTTTATCCATCTTAACCTTCCTGCTCGCAGACAAGCTTTTCCTTCATCTTCCCCATCTTAACAAACGTAACCACCATCTACACAGGCTCCCGCGCCAAAACCCTACAGATCTGAACTCTGCTGAAAACCCTCCGATGGCTTCCTACTGCAGTCAGAATGAATGACACACTCTGGGCAAAGTCCATCAGGCCGACGTGAGGTGGCTCCTGCCCGCCTGTGACACCATTTGGTACACCTCACCTTCTCTCAGTGTGCTACTTTGGCGAGTCTTCTTTCTGTTCCCAGGACACACTGAGCTCAGTCCTACATTGGTGTCTGCTGTTTCCCTGCCTGGAAGGCCCTTTCCCCAGATGTGCACTTGGATGTTTTTTTTTGTGTGTGTGTGTGGGATCTTAGTTCCCCGACCAGGGATTGAACCAGGGCCCTCGGCAGTGAGAGCATGGAGTCCTAACCACTAAGCCACCAGCTGATTCTTTCTTGTCATTTAAGTCTCTTCTCAGATTATATCTCCTCAGAGGAGACTTTCTTTACCATCCGGTCTAGAATACTGCTTTCCCCGCCTTTCCTGTTGTATCACCTTCTTTCATTTCCTTAGAATTTGTCATTATTTGCCATTATCTTGAGTATTATTTGTTTCGTTTTTTAGATTTTCTGTTTTCTCCAATTAGAATGTAAGTTCCATGAGAAAAAGAATGTCATCTGTCTTGTTTACTGCTATAACCCTGGTGACCAGAACATGCCGGGAATTTGAGGTGCTTAATAAAAATCTGGAAATAAATGAATGAATAATTCTCTACTTTAAGAAATGCATAGCTGGGGGTTACCTGGTTGTCTAGTGGTTAGGATTCAGTGCTTTCACTCCTGTGGCCTGGGTTCAGTCCCTGGTCGGGGAACTTAGATCCTGCCCGCCCTTGGCCAAAAAAAAGAAAAAGGAAAAAGAAATGCATACCTCACTGTCCTGCACATTAGTAATCGGACACTGTGGTGACCCTCAAGTCTCTGTTAAATTCAGCTTCCCAGGCAAGCAGAGTGTCTCAGGGTCTTGGAGGGGCAGAGCTACGATAGATGGAATATATATTAACATTTATGCAGTGGCTTTTGAGTTTATGTGCACTTTGCCTTGGTGACACAGAGCAGGCGGGGCAGATGCTCTCTCTAATGAAGCCCACAAGGGAGACTCTTCTGTAGAATTCTGGTTCAAAAGCCCCATCTTCAGATGCTCTACCTGCTGGATGGTGTCTTAGAATTTGAAATCATCTTGTCTGTTTGCATCTCAGCTGTTTAGGAATCTGGTGAGGAAAACCACCTTGGGATTGGTTTAGGCCTGCTGTGCGGCCTGGCTCCTAACAGGCTGCGGGCTGGTACTGGTCTGCGGCCCAGGGGCTGGGGATCCCTGGACAAAGGGCTCTGGAGGAGAGGACCAGAGAGCAGTGAGTGAAATGGTGCTGGGAAGGGAAGCCAGCAAGCCCAGGAGGAGCAAGGTAAGGGCGGAGGGGAGGTGCCGAGGGGCAGGGGCTCTGGATTTGGTCGAAGAGTGTGGGTGGTGGGAGAGCGGAGTGAAATTCTGCTTCTGGTCCAAGTGCGGGCTTTGAAAGCATGAGATTCGAAGGCCATGCCATAATAAACCACTGTACATTCACATAAGCAAGTGCAAAGTAGCTCTTACGCAAGGAAAATGGGAAAAGCAGAGGTAAAGAGGTGAGAAAATGTAAAGGGGGGTGAGAAATGTTAAATAATCCTGCTTGGTTAGAATGGAAGATCTACATATGGGTTATTCTGGGACATATATTGGAAAAGATAAGTCAGGGCCAGATATGCCAAGTTTCTGGTCTGGAGAAGGGGTGTCTGCATACAGTGCAAATAATGTCTTCTTGTTCAAGCCCAACCTCCTTGGAAGATTAGAGATGGAGATAGAGATGGAGCTCACAGAGGTAGATCGAAAGATTCAGGCTGACGAGCAAACTCTCCTGGTTTCCGGAGCAGGTCAGTGGCATTAAGAAAAAAGCAAGAAGGGGCTTCCCTGGTGGCGCAGTGGTTGAGAGTCCGCCTGCCGATGCAGGGGACACAGGTTCGTGCCCCGGTCCGGGAAGATCCCACATGCCGCGGAGCGACTGGGCCCGTGAGCCATGGCCGCTGAGCCTGCGCATCCCGAGCCTGTGCTCCGCAACAGGAGAGGCCACAACAGTGAGAGGCCCACACACCGCAAAAAAAAAAGAAAAAAGCAAGAGGAGCTGCTGTAGATCGGAAGGGTCTTAAGAGGCATAACAACCAGATGAAATGTTTGGCTCTTTTTTGGCTACCCACACAAAGAAACCAACTAAAAAGACAGTTTTGTGAAACAGGGGAAATCTGTATGAACTGTGATTTTGATAATACTGAGGAAGTAATGTTAATTTTTTCGGAGTGACAATGATATAGTTACGTGGAGAATGTCTGTAATTTTAGAGACGCTTCCTGAAGTATGAGGGGCTGAAATGACATGATATCCAGGATTTGCTGTAAAGAAACAGGAAAAATAGGATAGATGAAGAAATATACAGATCTTGATAACTGCTGAATCTGGGGTTTGTTGCACCATGCTCTCTCTACTGAGTATGTTTGACAATTTTCATAATACAGAAATTAAAAAAATAACAGCTAACAAAAGATTGGGGTTAAGAGTCGAGTTAAAAAGGTTGATTCCGGGGCTTCCTTGGTGGCGCAGTGGTTAAGAATCCGCCTGCCATTGCAGGGGACCCAGGTTCCAGCCCTGCTCGGGGAAGATCCCACATGTCACGGAGCAGCTAAGCCCATGCGCCACAATGACTGAGCCTGCACTCTACAGCCCGCGAGGCACAACTATTGAGCCCACACACCTAAAGCCCGTGCTCCGCGACAAGAGAAGCCACCGCAATGAGAAGCCTGTGCACCGCAACGAAGAGCAGCCCCTGCTCACCGCAACTAGAGGAAGCCCGCGTGCAGCAACAAAGACCCAACGCAGCCAAAAATAAGTAAGCAAAATTAATTAATTAAAAAAAACCAAAGCGTTGATTCCACCTGCAATCCCAGGTGAGTAAGACTCCAGGGTGACACGGCTGTGGCAGCAGGTAGGTTGTGTGGGAGGGCAGGTGATGGAGGTGGGTGGCCCGCCCCTCCTTCCAAGGCAGAGCCAGGGTGGCCTCTGGCCCCAACCTGAAGCTGAGAAAGGGGAGTTGACCCCTGTAGGACTCATTTTCTCCTGTTTGTTCAAAGGTTGGGAAACGCTGAGGCTCCTTCTTCTGGTGTTACACCCTGCTCTCCAGCCCTGGGAGGACAGGCTGGATGATGGAATAAACAGAAGCTTCCACTCCACTTGTGCATTTGTGGCTACTTAGCAGTGGAGCAGGCGTGTGGTAAACAGCGATTACGGGTAAAGCTGACCATGTTGTTTTTCCCAAGATCAAAACTCCATCACCCCTCTGTTAACATAAGCCATCAAAAGTTGATCTGTATTTAATTTTCCCTGGGTGGTCCTGGGTTCACATCTTGCCCTTTTGCCTCACCCTAGGAACTCGGGAACCCAATCTTTTGTTCCATCTGCTTCTAAGACAGCCCGCCTCCCGCTGCTGGCCTGGCGGTTCCAGCCTGGATTCTGTGTTTTGAAACCTCGGCTAATGTTACAGAGAACAAGGGATCCTTACATTTCGTGTGAATATGCTGCATGTGTCCTGGCCACATTCGTGCACAATTGGTCTGCATTCATGAGAAAGCTGCAGAGCGGGAGCCAGGCTGAAAATGTGACCTCTCCCTGCTCCCACTTCTTCAAGGCTCCCCGAGACTGGAGGTTGTCCTGCTGCTTGAAATGGAATAAGTGAACCCCATTTTGGTGCGAGCAAAGAGGTTCTGAGGGCTGGCCATCTGGATTCACAGTGAACGGACCCTGCCCAGTTGGGGACTCTTCCCAGAGGTAGAATTACGGGGGTACGAGTGCGGGTCGAGACAAAGGGTGGTGGTAAAATCTCGGCGAAACCTGAGCTCACCGCGTTTTGAAAGAGCCTTTGCATGCTGGAATTCTTCCCGAAGGCGCTTCTCTTTCTTCAGTAATGAGCACTGACGTCTGGCCAGCCCGCCCCCTCTGAAGAATGTGTTTCTCTGGCACCTGCAAGGCGGGGCTTTCCCAGAAATGGAGAAATGTGCACAGGGCCACGTGCTCTGGGACCAGTCACAGTGCACAGGGCGCACGGAGGCCAGGGAGAGGGGCGCAGCAAGTTCAAGGGTCCTTCCTACCTGAGCATCTCAACCTGGACCCATCCTCACACCGCACAAAGAAACATGCCGCTTTGTTACTTATCTGGCGCTCTCAGGCTACGGGACAATAGCTTTTGAAACTTAGCAGTCATTTGAAACGTCCTTTCATTGTCCTTCATGTCCCTGGAAGTCTGAAGTCTGTTCCTGTTGAAAATCCTAAGAAGCCTGGATCCAAATCATAAACACAGCTTTATGCAGAATTTCTATGATGTGGGCATCTTGAATTCATTACGCCTATGGCTTTATAGGGTATATTTAAAATGTATACACTAAAGTGAATATAAACTTTATGATTCATTTTGCCCAAGAGGAAGAAAAGGATGAGAGGAAATTAAAGTTGTGCCTTGGCACACTGACCGTGGTGGAGCCTCAGTCAATGCCGCTGATGTACTTGGATTCCCGTGGTCGGGACAGCGCCGCCTCTCGGGTCAGCCCTTCTTTAAGAGCGTGCTCATTTCTCTGGAGGGCGATGATCTTGTTTGCCAAGGTTTTCGCTCATCAACAGCTGAGAATCTGCTAACACGAAACTACCTCATGGCTTGGAGCAAAATTGTTCACATTTTTCAGGTCTATGGATGAAAGGATACATCTAAAGGCCTGGGACTACCGCTCACCTGTGCGTGGGCATTTATCAATCCTGCCGGAGCCTTCCTGGAGATGGGTTCAGAGATAAACTCATACAGATATGATCATGAAATTCTAGCCTGAGAAAGCAGACTTGAAAAACTCCGTTGAAGCAACATTGCTTTTCAGGTGAGGCAGAACTCCCTGACCTTACTAACAGAAGCTCTGATGAAATGCAGGGCAGCCCCAGGTCTCCTTGGCATTCTGTCACCACTTAAAGTCCTTAAAGTCACTTGCAGTCCCTGAAAATGTCTGGATGAAGAAAATGTGCTGACTTAATGGATAAAATAAACCAACATATTTAAAACAATATATATAAAATATATCAACATATGTAAAATCGATATATGTAGAAGGGCAATTGGCACATAATAAATGAAGTATACTATTTGTTTCAAAATCTGTTTTTCAAAACAATGTGATCTGACCTATTTATCTATCATCATCTAATGAGAGACATTGGATTTGAATCCTGGCCCTGACACTTTTTAGCCGTGTAACTTCAGGCAAGTTAAACAACTTGCGCCCTAGGTTTCTTCCTCTGCACAATAAGAATATGCATAGTACCTTGTAATACTATTTTGAAGTTAATTGAGTGAATAGCAAAACTCTTCGAACAAAGCCAGCACACAATAAGTGCCCATGAGGGTTAGCTGTTATAACTATTGCACCTGGGAAGATATACACTAAAGTGTTAACGTAGTATTTCTGAGTGGTAGAATCATGGATGGATGTCTATTTCATCTCCTGTTGAGTAAGTTTAAGCTTCCTCCAGGACACATTTTCTTGGCCTTCATAATCTTTGTGTGCCTAACCCTTGTGCCTTGCTGATAGTAGTCACTCAATAAATACTGAATTCAGCTGTTAGGATCACACTGGGTAATCAGCATCTCTTCCAAATATCAATCTTCACTGTCTCATGTTTTCATAACTATTTAGTAAGTTTCTAGAATAAATTTAGTAAAGTGAGATGAAATAAGGCTTAGTAAATACCAGTCATCGTGAACGTGTTTCTCACCAAATTGTGTGTCTTTTTCAAGACTCCTTGAGAGCTTAGATAATAGGTTCTGGACTTGCCCTCTCAAGTGGGGCCCCTCTGTAAGCCTGCGCTGTGTGGTTTGCCATAAAAATAGCAAACTACTAGTTAATCATCTGCATATGTAGCCCATGAACTGGTGGCCCCCTGGGAATGGTAAGTAAATGGGATTTTATGGAAGTTAGACCTCTAGATAGGCAGTGAAACTGGCAGTCAAGGAAAACATAAACAGCAAAAAGCAGGATAATGGGAAAGCATATATGGTATGATTCTATATGCATGTAAAATTACATATGTAAATTTGTTTGTACATATATGTATAGACTGTCTTAAATGTAAGAGGAGGTTATCACTATGTAGTGAAGTTTGGGGTGATTTTTTTTCTCTCTTTGTACTTTTCTATGCAGAAAAATGTGGGTGCACATACATATGATATATGAGAAAAAATAACCACCTACTTTCAATTAAGTGCTCGTCCACAGGACTGCTCTGTTCAACAGACTTCAAAAATTAACTGTAAGAAAAAAAAATTAACTAAGGATATGAAATCTGATGTCTCGTAGGGTCGCCAGACTTAGCAAATTAAAATACAGGATACTCAGTTAAATCTGAAGTTTGATAAACAATGGTAAGTATATCTTATGCAATTTTGGGACATCTCTTTTCTTCTACTATTCTATAGAAGAAAAGAGTCAATACTCCTACCATTATTTACATTTCTTTTCATTCTTTTTTCTCTAAGTAGGTTTTTTTTCATATGGCCAAAAATCATACTGTCTGTGTACAGTTTTCATTCATTTACCAAATTTGTACTGACTTCCTACCGTGGATCAGGCACTGTGCTAAGCACTGGGAATATCCCAGGAGTAACACACCACTGACTTTGCTACCACTAAATATAAAATCGTTTTTAATTACATGGCTTTTGTTTGAAACAATTTAAATGAGTGCATAATCTACATCAGGTTGGTATATTCCATTTTACGTAACCAATTTTCTATTGTGGGTTAATTTATTCATTCATTCACATGTTGGCTTTTTGCTAGTGTAAATAATACTGCTCTAAATGGCTTTGTGCATCAAGCTTTGCTCAAGTTTTAGCATTATTTTATTTTTAGGCGATATCTAAAAATATTATTTTAATTTTCAGAGAGATGGAATTTCATATTAATTTTAAAAAAAAGGTTAATCGACTAGAATGACAAAAAGTTTAAGAGTCTGTATGTCTTGACTACTAATATGTTTGATTATCTTTCCATATACATGCTGACTAATTTTATTTTCTGGATTGTCTATTTATTTTTAGGGGTAACGTCTTACTGATTTTTCTTATCTGTTTATGAACTTGTATAAAATGGCTGTTAACTTTGTGTCATATTTGTTATTTGCATTTTTCAGCCTGTTGGTGTTTTATTTTTGGTTATTGGTTTTACTTTTATTTTGGACCTAGAGCAACTTAACATTGTATCTAGTAAAATCTTTCAGCCTTTGATTCTTTTAAACTGCTTCTCAGTATAGAATGTCATTTTGCTATTCAGATGTTTACTATCTAATTAATTCTATTTTATTATATATTATATTTTAAAATATATTAAAATCTTAAATCATCTGGAATTTATTCTGGTGTAGACATGTAATGAATAACTAATAGGATTTTTTTCCCAAATGGCCTACCAATTATCCCCAAAGAAAACTCCATTTTTCTTTATCTTTCCAATTGAATTTTGTGATAACTTTTTATCATATATTTAATTTCCTTATATAATAAAGTTTATCTCGGGACTTTACATACTATTTCTCTGATCTGTTTAGTTGAATACCATTATCACACTTTTCTACATTATAAAATCTAATAGCCAGGAGATGGAAGCAACCTAAGTGTCCATCATGGGATGAATGGACAAAGAAGATGTGGCACATATAAAAAGAAACGAAATTGAGTTATTTGTAGTGAGGTGGATGGACCTAGAGTCTGTCATACAGAGCGAAGTAAGTCAGAAAGAGAAAAACAAATACTGTATGCTAACACATATATACAGAATCTAAGGAAAAAAAAAAAAAGGTCATGAAGAACCTAGGGGTAACACGGGAATAAAGACACAGACCTACTAGAGAATGGACTTGAGGATATGGGGAGGGGGAAGGGTAAGCTGTGACAAAGTGAGAGAGTGGCATGGACATATATACACTACTAAACGTAAACTAGATAGCTAGTGGGAAGCAGCCACATAGCACAGGGAGATCAGCTCGGTGCTTTGTGACCACCTAGAGGGGTGGGATGGTGGGGGGGAGATGCAAGAGGAAAGAGATATGGGAACATATGTGTATGTATAACTGATTCACTTTGTTATAAAGCAGAAACGAACACACAATTGTAAAGCAATTATATTCCAATAAAGATGTTAAAAAAAAACTAATAGCATTGTATTATAAAGCACTGTAGTATTATAAAGTCTATAGAATGCAAATTATTACAGCTTTACAACATATATATATATATTTTAATAAATTTATTTATTTATGTTTGCCTGCGTTAGGTCTTTGATGCTGCGCGCGGGCTTTCTCTAGTTGTGGTGAGCAGGGGCTACTCTTGGCTGCAGTGCACAGGCTTCTCATTGCGGTGGCTTCTCTTGTTGCGGAGCACGGGCTCTAGGCGCGTGCGCTTCAGTAGTTGTGGCTCGCGGGCTCAGTAGTTGTGGCTCGCAGGCTCTAGAGTGCAGGCTCAGTAGTTGTGACGCACGGGCTTAGCTGCTCTGCGGCATGTGGGATCTTCCCGGACCAGGGCTCGAACCCGTGTCCCCCCGTATTGGCAGGTGGATTCTTTTTTTCTTTTTTTTTTGCGGTACGCGGGCCTCTCACTGTTGTGGCCTCTCCCGTTGCGGAGCACAGGCTCCGGACGCGCAGGCTCAGTGGCCATGGCTCACGGGCCCAGCCGCTCCGCGGCATGTGGGATCTTCCCGGACCAGGATTCAAACCCGTGTCCCCTGTGTTGGCAGGCAGATTCTTAACCACTGTGCCACCAGGGAAGCCCTACAATTAACTTCTTATATTAGAGTGAATGAGAAGGCATGAATTTGAAGAATTGCTCACAGGACAATAAAGCAGTGTACTCTCACCTTATAGTTGTGTGAAAATCTGCTTGTGATCACACTCACACAGTCTCTAAACATTAGAAAATGTGTGAGGAATTGTCCCTTTGCGGGGAGGGGTGGCAGCTGTGGAGGCCAAAGAAGATTTTGTTTGCCTGTTTATTTATTTATGCCAACAAGGTTCTCCTCTGATTAAGACAACACAGCACAAACCAAGAGGGATTTGTGTTTTGGGGTAAAGCCAAGACATTCTGAATAAACGTTTCTTTAAGAGGAGGACTTAGCATCCTGAAACTTGGGCCAAAAATCCAAAAAAGGAGTGGAACCACCAAGTGCTGTGGGCCTGGAACAGGGCTGGGGCTGGAGGTTCCGCTCATAGCAAACCTCTTCTGCATGTATTTTTTCTGTTCCTGGCATTATATATATATATATATATATATATATATATATATAGGAGAAGAATCTTTCCTGAGGGTCTGCTCCATGTTAGGTGCTGTCTGAAGCACTCCCTAGCCAAGCGTCAGTACACAACCTCTATTTGACACCTACCAGGTATTCGCATTATAGGAAAAGTCTATAATCCCGCAGTCTTGCTCCTTCCTTGCTGATCCCTTCAGCCCCATTGGTTTAGCCATTCATTTCCTGAACACAGAAAAGGAAAGAACTTGATATTTTTTGCCCCTTCTCCACCGTACAATAGCACTGAAGCATTGCAATTCTAGAGAGCAAGTAGCTTCCTAGGGCTGCCAAACAAACTGGATGACTTAAAATAACAGAAATTACTGTTTCACAGTTCTGAAGGTTTAGGAATCTGCAATCACCATTTTGGCTGCGTTCTCTCTGAAACCTGCAGGGGAGGATCCTTCCTTTTCTCTCCTCTACCTTCCAGGATGAACAGCCATCTTTGGCATTCCTTGGCTTGTAGGTGCCTCGCTCTGCTCTCTGCCTCTGTCGTCACGTGGCCATCTTCTCCCTTTGTATCTCTGTCTCGGTGTCTCTCTTTTTATTTAAATTTATTTTATTTTATTTTTTAAAATTTTAGGGACTTCCCTTCTTGTCCAGTGGTTAAGAATCCACCTTCCAGTGCAGGGTACATGGGTTCGATCCCTGGTCGGGGAACTAAGATCCCACATGCCGCGGGACAACTAAGCCTGCGCACTCTAGAGCCCGCGTACCGCAACCAAAGATCCCATATGCCGGAACCAAGACCCAACACAGCCAAATAAATAAATAAATAAATATTAAATGTTGTGTTAATTTCTGCTGTATGGCGAAGTGATTCAGTTATGCATATACATTCTTTTTCATATTCTTTTCCATTATGGTTTATCACAGGATATTGAATATAATTCCCTGTGCTCTACAGTAGAACCTTGCTGTTTATCTCGGTGTCTTTTTTTATAAAAACACCAGTTGTATTGGACGAAGAGCCTACTCTTACTTCACTATGACCTCCTTTTAACTAATTACAACTGCAGTGGCCTTATTTACAAAGAAGAACGAATTTTGAGGTACTGGGCGTTAGGACTTGATATTTCTGGGGGACACAATTCAACCCATAACAGAGACCATCACATCTCACCAATTCCTTTTACAACTGTTTGCCTCCAAGGGAAGTTAGAATCTCAGAGGTTGAGTTGGAGAGTAAACATGTAGGAAATGGTGCATTACTACTCTTGGTACTTTTGAAACCCATCTTCCTCTAGATTAGGCTGAAAGGAATTTTTGGATTATGGAGCTGAAAGTAGAATGAACCAATTAGACTGTGAGAGGTCAGCAATCCAGTTTGGCCCCAGAAGCTTCTGGAACAAGGGGCTATAGAGGAGCAGGGTTTCTTTCATTCTCTTCTTTGGGCTTCATTCTCTCCATGGAAAGGATTGCTCCTAATGGTAGGGTAACATGGCTGCTGTCTGGTCTGAAGTTTTACCCTTAAGCTCTCTAGCACTAGAAAGGACTGCCTTCAAGTCTGGATCTCAGGGTCAGACACCCTGCAGGAGAGAGACAGCAGCCCATGGGGACAAGGGTGCCTAGCCATGGACCAATGAACTAGTGAACTTTGACTTGGGGGATGGGGTCCCTATAAAAACAAGGCAGTTCCTGTAGTAGCCATGTAGATGTGGACAAGTGGAGAATGGAACCGAACAGACAATATTACAGATGTCCACTATAAAAAGATAATTCAGGAGAGGAAAATCCAATTTTCATGTAAATTATCCAGATGGGTTCCAATGCTGGTTCATATTCACCAGAGAAATTACTCTGTTCTCTATTTCATGTCATTTAGTAGATCAGGTTTCTATCTGTGCCCCAGGGCAATGACCCATGACATTTACGATATCTGAATTCAAATAGTAATTTCAGATTAATCTGAAAACTGATTAGGTCACATGTCTTTGTATACATGATTTTTGTCCTTTTGTGGTAGGGGGTGGAGTCTTAATATCTATTTATGGATCCAGGATTTATTTGTAAAAACAGTCTCTCAAGTCAATTAGTAACATTCACTAGAGTTTAAAAGTGATCATTTTTGGAGTCCATATTTTAGCAAAGATATCTTTCCTTTAATTTTGTTTAAAGCATTTAACTGTCAGAAATAAGCAACTATGCAACTGTTAATTCACTCCAGAACTATAAAGAGCACATTAAATGTCCTTACCTCCTTCTAGATTATCAGTACTGATTGTCTGGCTAAAAGGTAAAAACAAGTTTTACCCGCCTCTGCTAAACTACGGAGACCAGCCATTACGCGAGCATGATCTTTTTCCTACCAAAGTCAAGTTCTCAAGGTCATAAGTGACAGATGGCTCTGGTGAGCACCACGCCTGAATCCCAGCTGCTGAAGGGACATTTGCATCTGGACCCAAGTGGGTACCTCACACCCAACTTGTGCAAAAGCAATGTAACCCTCTGCCTTCTCCAGGCCTCCCTTCCTCACATGGCATTACTGTCTTCCTTGCAGATCAAGTCCAGGGCTGAGACAAATCTTTCCCCTTGTCCCTGCCTTCTGTGAGTCACCAGAATTTGATCCACGGTACTGCCTATGTCAGTTGTTCTCAGACTTGGCTGCGTGTCAGAATCCCCCGAGGGGACTTTAAATGAATTCAGATTTGAGGTCCTATTTCTGGAGGTTCTGAGTCAGTAGATCTAGAAGTAGCCTGAAGATCTGCACTTAAAGTACCTTTCCCATGTGATCAGGGGACTACCAAGATTTAGGAGTCAATGTCCTAAATACCTCCATTCCCACTGCTGCTACCCTAGTTCAGGCCCCACTGCCTCTAGCCCCACATCGACATCCAGACCCATCCTCGAACCCAGTCAACCACGGCAACACATGCATTTGAATGCCTGCTTTTCCCAGACACTTTGTCAATCAGTGGAAGTACAAAGATGAATCAGACATACCCTTCCTCTCAGGACAACTCTTCACTGAGGGAGATAATCCAGGAAACCACATTCTGTTCATGAGATAGGCGCTCTAACCGGGAGAATAGGAAGTACCCTGAGGACCCCAAAGTGGGACCGGTTAACTCAACCTTAGAAGGTCTCGAAAAGCTTCCCAGAGGAAGTGATGCTGAATTTCGGATAAAGACGAGTTTATCAGACAGAGAGGGAAGAGGGAGAGGACATTCCAGACAGCGTAAACAGGGGAATAACGTGGCTAGACTGGTGTTTTAGATTTATTTCCAGACTTATGCTTTGGAATCACACTTCAGAACCTCCTCCAGGCCTGTTTGAAAGCTCTGGGCGGCTCTCCACCGTCTTGGGCATCAATTCCTAACTCTGTGGTCTTGTATTCAAGGTCTTTGGTGACCCAACCGTCTCTCCATCACTATCACCTCTCCTCACCTCCGTTCCTGTGCTCTGGTCACAATGGATGATTGGCTTTTCTTTTAAAAAGCTGTGATCTTGGGAATTCCCTGGTGATCCAGCGGTTAGGACTCCAGTGCTTCCTCTGCAGGGGGCCCGGGTTCGATCCCTGTTCAAGGAACTAAGATTCCACAAGCTGCACGGCGTTGCCAAAAACAAAAGTAAATAAATAAAATAAAAAGCTATGATCTCACTTCTCTAAGACGGTTCCCATCGCTCATCTTGCAGTTCTCCCCCTGTCCTGTTCTTCTGCCGTTATTGCTTTGCCCACTCTCATTTTTTTTTTTTTTTTTTTTTGCGGTACATGGGCCTCTCACTGTTGTGGCCTCTCCCGTTGCGGAGCACAGGCTCCGGATGCGCAGGCTCAATGGCCGTGGCTCACGGGCCCAGCCGCTCCGCAGTATGTGGGATCTTCCCGGACCGGGGCACGAACCCGTGTCCCCTGCATCGGCAGGCGGACTCTCAACCACTGCACCACCAGGGAAGCCCCCACTCTCATATTTAACAGTTCATTTCTTCACCTAGTTCATTTTAGAGACAAATGGACAGAGGCCAGACTAGAGTCTAAAACGAGAACTCTGACCTACCACCTGCAGCAACCTGTTCAGGAAACCAACCCCTTGTCTGCAACAAATAGACCAGGAAGACACCCTGCTATAAGTCAGACTTGTAGGAAACCAAACTGCTCTCTCTAGTGACAATTCAGGGAGCTAAACAATAACTTCTGTAACAATAGGCCCCAAATGGCCAGGACTTAACTAATAATTGACAGCTTCCCTCATTTTTATCCCACTTCCAGCTTAGGACCAACCGCAGAGAGCCCGGTATGTACTCCTAGCCGACCACATGCATGTCCCGCTTCTAGTTAGCCAGCTACGACTTCCTTGGAAACACGGCCTCCACCAGGGCACACCTGAAACCTTCCCACTCCTCTGCCTGCCCTTGAGTCTCTGCCGAATGCAAGCGACGGTGGCCGGCTCCCGTGCCTTAGCAAGCTCTTAACAGCCTTTGCTTTTCTCATCTGGTTGGTGCTCATTTATTTCCACAATTTGTGAAACTGTTAAAAAAAAAAAACCCACATGAAACGATTGTATCACTGGTCCCAATTTTTGGTATATTCAAAGAAATGCCTGTTTCTTTCTTTCCTTTTTAAAATCAGTTCCCTAACCTGCACAGAAAATGACTAATCTTCACACTAGTCTATAGAGAAATGGTCAGCCTCCCCAGGTCACTATGGGAATCTTCTAGCCCATTTTGCCACAGCTATGTTCTTCCTGGCAGGAGGCAAAGACCTCGTAGTCAACATTTCTAGCCCCTTAGGCAGCCTCTTGGGCCACAGCCTCCTAAGGGCTTGTCTTGTCATTTCCTTCTGCTCTCTTTTACCCTGAAATATCTGATCCCCTGAAATTAGAACCTCAATTTTCCAAGACTTCCAGAAACCCCAATTAAGCAGTACAGCCTGCCAACCTGATAGAGCTACCTGGTAGGACAAGGTTCTATACAATGACTTATTTTATCCTAAAGCAGCGTTCTCAAAAGCTTCGGTGGCTTTTCCACTGATACAGAATAACACCCAGGTCTGTGAGCCTATCGACCAATATGGCCTCATTTGCAGCCACTATTCTCCCACCAGGATCCTGTGCTCCAGGAATGTTAAGCTACCTGGCCCCAGGGCATGCCTCCTGCCTGCTTGCCTTTGCTCTCCTGGTTTCTCCCGCTCAAGATGCCCTTCTACTCGCCTCATCTGGGTCGATGGCCACATCTCTCATTCCTCAAGTCAGGCACCAGCAGTGGGAAGACCAAGGTTGGGGAGTCACTCTGCTTCGTTACTTCCCAGCTGTGGGATGCTAGCGTGCGGCTTCACCTTTCTGAGTCTGTTTTATCATCTGTAAACCAGGTTTAATAATAATTACCAAATAGGTCTGAGGATTTAAAGAGAAAATGCTTATTAAAACATTCCCAGCTTAATGCTCTCTTTCTTGGCATGGGCGGTTACAGGCATTAGCTTTGTGATAATTCATTGGACTGTATACTTACGTTTATTTGTGCTTTTCTATGTGTGTGTTGACGTCAGTGAGAAAGAAATAACTGTCTAGCTCAGCTTAGTAGAGTCTTGATAACTATTATAAATATTTATAAATATTATAAATATTGGTTGTCTTTCCCCTTTCTCTTTTCTTGCTGGAAGACAGATGACCCAGAGTTAGGATGGATGGTGAATGCAGGAATGACAGATCAAGATTTGCAAGGGTCGAAATGTGCTGCATTGAAGAAATGTGAGCAGTAAGAGGAAATTTAATAGGAATCAGTACGCAGGGTGTTCAGAAGGAAAGAGTGAGGTAACGAGTGGGAAATATGCTTTATGAGGAATTGCTATGAAAAAGCTCAGAGATTTCAGCTGGCTGCAAACGTGATCTGAGTCAACAGTCTAGCTTGGTCACGAAGCTCTATGTCCCTCTGCAAAACAAATAAGCAAACAAAACCCAAGCCAACCAGAACAAAACAGAAATCTCAACGCAATTTTGGGTTCCAATAGATGTGTAACACTCAGACTTTAGGAGGTAGACGAACTCATCGACTCCCGTACCTGTCAGTCCACACCTGTATTGTGTGCTTTCGGATATGAAAGCACATTCTTCCTTTCTTTCTTTTTTGTGGCCGCACTGTGCAGCTGGTGGGATCTTAGTTCCCTGACCAGGGACTGAACCCGGGGCCTCAGCAGTGACAGCATGGAGTCCTAACCGCTGGACCACAAGGGAATTCCCTTTGAAAGCCTGTTCTTAAGATGGGCCTATACCAACGACCAGGTACAGAGTTCTATGGCTATGATGCTAAGAGGGGCCTAAAACCATGTTATGTGAAGATCTGGAGAATTTAGCCTTAAGAAAATATGTGGAGGCAGACCTGCAGGGCTTAATATATGTAAAAGGATTTTGTCAAGAGTGATTGGTTTTACAGCCTGCCAGTGCAGGGGACACCGGTTCGAGCCCTGGTCCAGGAAGATCCCACATGCCGCGGAGCAACTAAGCCCGTGCACCACAACTACTGAGCCTGCGCTCTAGAGCCCGCGAGTCACAACTACTGAGCCCGTGTGCCACAACCACTGAAGCCCACGCACCTAGAGCCTGTGCTCCGCAACAAGAGAAGCCACCGCAATGAGAAGCCCGTGCACTGCAACGAAGAGTAGCCCCCGCTCGCCGCAACTAGAGAAAGCCTGCGCGCAGCAACGAAGACCCAACACAGCCAAAAATAAATTTATTTTTTTAAAAGTCTGAAAAAAAGAGAGAAAATTTAAAAGTGTTTCTTAAAAAAAAAAAGAGTAATTGGATTTATTCTGTGTAGTTTCCTAAGGCAAAACTGGAATCAATAGGTGAAATTCTAGAGGCAGATTTTGAATCATATTAAGGAAAGAGGTCGCTCATGACTGAGGCAAGCTGAAAATAGAATGGATTGTCTGTCTGTCATTGGCGGTGTTTAAACAGAGTCTTTGTGGTTATACATCATGGCCAAATCCATGCAATATCCATGACCATTCATAGCCTCTGAATCCTTACTAGTCAGATAGCAATAACATAGGTAGACCTGCCGTACGGGCTTATGTCTGGACATTTGGATATCCGTGGACCTCTGCAGCCACCTCACGGTGACAGTCTCATCCCCAGATGCTCTGATCCTTTGTGCCTCCCCCAGCATTGCCCATGGCTGCTGAACCCCTGGGAGAAACCTATGCCCGTTTTCTCCCTCTCCTTCCAGTCCTGATTTCAGGCCCAGTAGAGCCCAGGACTCAGAGTTTGGGAGGTCTCTGAGGTCTGGGGTCAAGGTCAGGGAGCTACCAGAGCCCTGCCTTTGCTTACAGTAGGAATCAATAAGCTTTGGGAGCTCTAGCCAGAGTATATGGAAAAAGGGACTCTGAGTTGCAAATAACTCACCTGCAAATGAACTTCTGGAACATGATCATTTGTGAGTTCAGGGACAGCCTGTGTTGGACACTGAAGCCCAGTTTATAGATAAGGTTATAACATTTGCAGCATATTGTAACATTCAACAGTTCAGAAACACGCTGAAAGAGCTCATAAAGCAACTCATTTTTCCTCCCACTGAAACTCAGGAATGTCCTTTGAGGACATTTGCTGAGATAGTGAATGATTTGCTTTTCAAAAAACTGTAAATCAGGACCTCCATGCGATTCTCGCACAAGAGCAGCTGATCACGTGCAGGGCTTCTCTGGGTGCCTGATTCTCCTCGGGGGGAAGCAAGACAACGCCTGCTTAGGCTGAGACCCAGATCCAGAGAGGGAGGGTATGGAGAAGTTCTCCCCAGAAAAGCAAGTACGACTTGGTCCTCCCTCCTTAAAGAGCCAGCGAGAGCTTGAGTTCTTAAGTCCCTCCAGACCCCTGTGTCCTTGATCCAGTGCGTGCCTCTGCATGCTCGCCTCCCTGCACCCCACCTCAGCCACACAGCTCGACTTCATTTCTTTACATATTGGAGTTCCACATAATATTGCATTTTTTTTTTTTACTTTTTTTTTTTTTTTTTTTTGCGGTACGTGGGCCTCTCACTGTTGTGGCCTCTCCCGTTGCGGAGCACAGGCTCCGGACGCGCAGGCTCAGCGGTCATGGCTCACGGGCCCAGCCGCTCCGCGGCATGTGGGATCTTCCCAGACCGAGGCACGAACCCATGTCCCCTGCATCGGCAGGCGGACTCTCAACCACTGTGCCACCAGGGAAGCCCAATATTGCATTTTTTTAATCAATATAATTTTATTGGAGTATAGTTGATTTACAATGTTGCGTTAATTTCTGCTGTACAGCAAAGTGATTTAGTTATACATATATATACATTCTAATATCATGTGGTATTTGTCTTTCTCTTTATGACTTACCTCACTTAGTATGATAATCTCTAGTTGCATCCATGTTGCTGCAAATGGCATTATTTCATTCTTTTTTTATGGCTGAGTCATATTCCATTGTAGATATGTACCACATCTTCTTTATCCATTCATCTGTCCATGGACATCGAGGTTGTTTCCATGTCTTGGCTATTGTGAATAGTGCTGCATGAACATAGGGGTGCACGTATCTTTTTGAATTAGAGTTTTGTCTGGATATATGCCCACGCGTGGGATTGCTGGATCATATGGTAGCTCTATTTTTAGTTTCCTGTGGAACCTCCATACTGTTTTCCACAGTGGCTGCACCAACTTACATTCCCACTAACAGTGTAGGAGAAAATAGAGTCCACTGCTAATGTGTGTGTGTGTGTGTGTGTGTGTGTGCGCGTGTAGCAATTTGAAAAACACTCTTTATGGTCTGGAAGAACATTGCAGTGGGTTGAATGGTGACCCCCTCCAAAAGATATGCCCTTGCCTTCACCCCTGGAACCTGTGATGTGAACTTACTTGGAAAAAAGCATCTTATCAGATGTAATTAAGAATCTGGAGCTGAGATCATCCTGGATTATCTGGGTGGGCTCTAAATCCAATGACAGCTGTCCTTATAAGAGACAGCAGAGGAGACACAGACACAGAGGAAGGAGGAGAAAGCCACATGAAGACAGAGGCAGAGATAGGAGGGATGCAGCCACAAGCCAAGGGATGCCTGACCCCCAGAAGCTGGAAGAGACAAGAAACAGATTCTCCCCTGGAGCCTTCAGAGGGAGCCTGGCCCTGCTGACCCCTTGATTTTGGACTTATGCCTTCTGGGATTGAGAGGATAAATTCCTGTTGTTTCCAGCCTCCAAGTTTGTGGTAATCTGTTGCAGCAGTCACAGGAAGCTAGTTAGAATCATCACGAGGTATCTGAGGATTCCTGAGGGATGGGAGTGCTGAATCCTCGCATTACTAATCCTTAGACCTACCCATGCTTGGTGTACACCAGTGATTTCAGCCCCATGTTAAAAGGAACATTATGATTCTACTGCGGGGAGTCTATCCTGAGGAAATAACTAAGAAAACATGCAAGGATTTAAGGCTAAATATATTCACCCTAGTGCTGTTTGGAATAAAGGAAAGTTGGAAACAATCTGAATGCCTTGGAGGGGATCAATTAAATAAATTATGGTGCAGCCATACAAGAGAATCCTATGTAACTATTAAAATAACATTACAGAAATGTAACTATTGATGGGGAAAGATGTTACCAATTTTCTTATATAAAAATACATTACGGGGCTTCCCTGGTGGTGCAGTGGTTAAGAATCCGCCTGCCAATGCAGGGGACATGGGTTCGTGCCCCGGTCCGGGAAGATCCCACATGCCGGGGAGCAACTAAGCCCGTGCACCACAACTCCTGAGCCCGCGCTGTGGAGCCCGCGAGCCACAACTACTGAAGTCTGCGCACCTAGAGCCCGAGCTCCGCAACAAGAGAAGCCTGCACACCGCAACGAAGAGTAGCCCCTGCTCGCCGCAACTAGAGAAAGCCCGTGCACAACAATGAAGACCCAACACAGCCAAAAATAAATAAATAAAATAAATAAATTTATTTTAAAAAATACATTATGGTGTGATCTCATTAAAAAATACATAGATGCATGTAGTATGTATATATACACAGAAAAATCTGGAAGGGAATGTCAACAGTGGTTTTCCTTGAGAAAGTGGGTGTTTTAGGTTCTTTTGCTTCTCTGTGTTGTCTGTAATTAATACGTAATTTATAACAACAGTGAAAAGTATTTGTGAGAATAATACTACTAATAAGCAATGAAAGACATTTCATTTTGGGGAAGAAGAAACCCTGAAACTTGTCATCAGCCACATGGGGTGTCAGGGGGAGTGTTATTTTGCCACGTGGAGGCTTTAGGGGGACGGGCCTGGGAAGGGGTCCATCCAGCACCAGGACAGCCCTTACTCCTGGGAGGTCAGAAATTGATGCTGGCAGTTAGGGTGCGAGGAGTAAGCTAATAAGCAGAAGACGCTAAATTAGACAACTGCAGGACTTCTCAGAGCCTTCTGCACACTCACGCCATGGCAAATCTCCACGAAACCGAGGGGATATCAGTTCCCTCCCACCTTATTTGATCACTGAGCTAGGAACATATGATCGTACTCCTGCTCTGAGAAACACAGCTGGGAAATTTTGGAATACTATCTGACATGCACCAGTTCAATTAAGTGAGAAGCATAAACCAGCCAGATAAGAAACGGGGCAGAAGGTTTTCAGTTCCTAGATTGCTGAGAAAGACAGGCTGTTCCCCGGGAGCCATCAACTGAACACAAGCAGTGTCCTAAGATAGTATTAAAAGTCTGGCAAATAAGGATGAGGAACCTGGAGTGGACTGGCCACTCGTGGCCGTTCGGGCCCTGCATTTGAGAAGGAATGTCGACATTTTGGAGAAGGTCCTGAGGACAGAGGCCATCAGCGATTACAGGAGGTGATTATGTTATGTGAGGGGGGAAGCCAAAAGGAATGAAAGCATCGACAGGCTTCAGCCCAACATGATCTGAGTCCAAGTACTGGTGTACAGAAAAGAAGCCTGCCAGCAGCTGTCTTCCTGGAGCTGACCGCTGCGGAGACAGCCAGCCCTTTCCTGAAAAGGGAGGCAAGTGTTCAGCTCCACCTGGAGAAGCTGTTCCCAGGCTGGTGCCTCCCTGTCAGGCTGGCTTACCCGGCCTTCCCTGTCCTGTGTGTGTCGACGACACACACGTACCTCATTTTACTGCGCTTTGCTTTATTGCATTTTGTGCAAATTGAAGGTCTGTGGCAACCCTGCATCGAGCGAGTCTATTGGTGCCATTTTACCAAGAGCATTTGCTCTTTCTCTGTCTCTGTGTCACGTGTTGGCAATTCTCGCAATATTTCAACCTTTTTCATAATTATTATATGTGTTACAGTAGTGATCTGTGATCAGTGATCTTTGATGTCACTGCTAAGACTCGCTGAAGGCTCAGATGATGGTTAGCATTTTTTAGCAATAAAGTATTTTTCAGTGAAGGCACGTACATTGTTTTTTTAGAGATGATGCTACTGCACACTTAAATAGACGACCGTACAGTGTAAACATCACTTTTCTGTGCACCGGGAGACCAAAGAATTCGTGTGACTCCCTTTACTGCGATATTAGCTTTATTGCAGTGGTCTGGAACTGAACCCGCAATGTTTCCGAGGCCTGCCTGTCATTCTAAGTTTGGCTTTTCTTTTTCTAAATTCTTTTCTTTCCCCCCCAAAATGAGCCTTTAGGAACCCAGAGGCATGGGCTCTATTTGCAGCTCGCTCTCAGGCTCTCTGGGGCAGAGGGCAGCGGGGGCTAGGTGTCCAGCCCTGACCTGTACAGGATGCAGGGGGCCCGGGACCAACAGGAATGCAAGGGAACATCCTGCATGGGGGTGACACTCCTGGAATGTCCCTTCCTGCCCCTTTGCTCCCTGCAGAGGCCTGGCTCTTACTGCTTTCCTTCTTCCTGTTGTCCTTCCCTCTGCTCAGCACACGTCATTCAGTGTGAGGGCAGCCGAGGTGCCTCTGCGCAGGTGGTATTTAGCTCTTTATGGCTCTTAGTTTACGTTCTCTCCAAGCCCCCCGGGGCTGAGGTCCACTTCTGCCCGGATACCCAAGGCAGTCCCGCCCCAGAGCAGACCTGCTGTCCTCCCCGCTCCCCCCCCCCCCCACCCCGCCACCTCACTCAAGGCCCCTGTGGTTTTCATCCTTCATCTGCAGGAAAACTACCTGGGCAGCTTGTTAACCCTAAAGTTTCCTGGCTCCTCACCCGGAGACTCTGATAGTGGGGGTCTAGGTTAACGTGAATCTGCATTCGTTAAAACAAAACAAAACCCAAGTGATTTGTGATGGACACCCACTGACAGCAGGTGGTCAGCTACACACGGGCACAGCTGGACTCTTCGCTCTCCCTCTCCCCCCAGGTCTACTTGCAATCCTATTTTTAAAAATTTTTATCTAATTAATTTATTTATTTTTGGCTGTGTTGGGTCTTCGTTGCTGCGCGCGGACCTTCTCTAGTTGTGGCGAGCAGGGGCTACTCTTTGTTGCGGTGCGCGGGCGTCTCATCGTGGTGGCTTCTCTTGTTGTGGAGCACGGGCTCTAGGTGCATGGGCTTCAGTAGTTGTGGCACGCAGGCTCAGTAGTTGTGGCTCGCAGGCTATAGAGCACAGGCTCAGTAGTTGTGGTGCACGGGCTTAGTTGCTCCGCGGCATGTGGGACCTTCCCAGAGTAGGGTTCGAACCCGTGTCCCCTGCATTGGCAGGCGGATTCTTAACCACTGCGCCACCAGGGAAGTCCCTTGCAATCCTATTTATGTTATCATCTTAATGTTTCTCAAGTATGTCCTCTTCTCTTCATTTCCAATGCAACTGGATGGATAAAGGCCAAATCCTTAGTCTATAATATGTCTGTATAATTGCCCAAATAGTGAGTGACTTTAGTGAGTGGCGGGGACACTGTTAACAATTATGCCAAGAAATAGGCGAGACCTGGCCAAGTTGGATGTATACAAGCCCTCTGTGATCTGGCCCTTCCTTACCTCTCTGGCGTCTCCTAAAGACTCTCTTCCCGGGACCCCAGCATTCCCCACTCGCACGGATGCCAGGCTCCCTGTACTACTTGAAGTTCCTCACTGTGCCTTCCCCTCTCTTTTACCTCCAGGGCCTTGATCTGGTTGCTCTCTGCCATCTTCACACAGCTAAGTCCCCCTTTTCAGCCCTCAGCTTAGGTGTTATGTCCTTGTGAAATTTTCCCTGACCACCACTCTGCCCCTCAAGGTTGGGTTAGGGCACCCACCACATGCTCCCATAGTGTGATGCTCTGTACACCCAACTGTGGCCCTACTTTCCATAATTGTCTGTACTGGTCTATCCTCCCAGGAGGCTGGAAGCTCCTTTAAGACAGGGACTAGATTTTGTTCTTTACTACAGTTAGGGCTTAACTTGTTTAGTAGGAGGGCAAGACAATCACTCGGCAAGTTTGGCTCAGAAGACAAAGTACACAATACCATTTATTACTCCCCCAAATTTGTTCAACACTTACTGGGCATGCACTACTGGTATCTTGCTGGGTGCTGGGCACATGGATAAAGAAGGCCCCTGTCCTCACCCAGTTCCCTCTCCAATCCAAAGTCATTTCTCTCTTGAGAATGACTGGGAATTCCCTGGCGGACCACTGGTTAGGACTCCATGCTTCCACTGCATGGGACACAGGTTCTATCCCTGGTCAGGGAACTAAGATTCCTGACAGCGCGGCCAAAAAATATCCCCCAAAAAACAAAACCCAAAAAAAACCAAAGTCATTCTCTCAAACACATTTGCATTTTAAAGGAGTTTTTTCTGTGCAGCCTTTGTCTTGATTGGAATTTCACCAGCTTTAATTTCCAGATTAAAGGGTGTAACTGAGTCACTTTAGACCCCTTTCTAGTGTGAAACATTTTTTTCCTTGTTGGCTAAACAAAATGGCCATAACAAAAAAGATAAGCATGGCGCCTCTGTTGCCTGAGGGCCGTCAAGTCTGGGTCCTTCACCTTCTGGACAATTTACTTACACTCTCCGGCTTCAGTTTCCACATCAGGAAAACGGGGATGAATAACTGTGCCTGGCACATAGTAAGTGCTCAATAAATATTACTATCAATAGACGGTGTGGTCCAAGGGCTGCATCTCTAACTAGGGATGGGCATGGCAGGGCCCCAAACACGTGAAGCAGACAGTCAGGGTCACCAGGAAACTGCAGCACAGTGTGCAAGCCCCTCCTCACCTCTGTTCAGCTGTTGTAGAGAAACATCTGGAGGGTTAGGGCCAGCTGGGAACAGCTTTAGGCTTGGACAACAGCCACTCTCAAGTTTTGTCCCAACCGGAGCAATCTTGGCACTCAACTAGGGACAAAATAAATACAGATACAGCACGAGTGGCCGGGCATCGTGGGGAGAGCAGTGCAAGGAACACAGAGGACCCCTGTTCATGTGAGATTTTCCCAAAGATTAAAGGAAACGATTAAAATTTCTTTTGGGGGCCCTTGATATCACCTGCCTGTCACTGTCAATGAAGAGTGACTAGCTGGTTAGTAGTGCTTGGTACACATTTCTTTCACACCCAGAGCAAGAATAATTTTGACGGTAGGAGCTCCATTTAGTGGATGAGCAAAGTAGAGAATACTGCTACTGGAGCTGAATTTGCCCAAATGCCCCCATTAACTGTCAATTGGGTTTAATTCAACCTGAATCTCTCCTACTGGGGAGGAACGTTCCAGTTGGGGAGGCACATTCACCAAGGGCCAGGTGAGGGCTGGTGATCAAAGGCAGACAACAGACCTTGAGCACCTGCAGGGTGTATTTCTGACTTTTCAAACCCCTGTGATGCAGGAGCTTCTCTTACCCAAGGCTCCTCCCTGACCCTCCTCGCCATGATCAGAGCGGCCAGTTTTGAAGGGAGAGGGCATCAGTCTGATTCATTTTCCCTCCAGGGGATTTGAGTGCAGGCCCTGTACTGGGCATCTGGGTTACAGCTCTGAACAAGGCACGGGCTCTCCCAGGCCTCTTGTTCCTCCGCTTCTTAGCTAGAAAGACATGAGGATTAAATAACAGCTGCACAGGTATTGCAGACCTGGGCCTCTGCTTCTGCTGGAAGTGTGCCCGCCTAAGAGATGGCTGACGGGCCAGCGCCCAAGAGAGGAGCTGCCTGCGGGAGAGGCCGGTGAGAAATTCACGGGGATTCTGCCTGCCCCTCCTGACTTGGAGGTGTGGGACCCTGGTGTGTGTGTGTGTGTGTGTGTGTGTGTGTGTGTGTGTGTGTGTGTGTGTGTGTGTGTGTGTGTGTGTGTGTGTGCGTCTGGGGCTGACACACCTCACTGTTTACCCTTCAGCCCAGATGTGATTTCTCATGGAAACCTTTCCTGCCCATCCTCTGGGTTGGCTGCACGGCCTGCCTCGTGCCCTCTTGGTCTCCTGTGCTCACCCTGATGCGGTCCTGAGCGCACGGTGCTCTAACTGCCAGCTTCCTGCCCAACTGCAGGCGTCTTGACATCCATGAAGCAGGATAAATAGTGCCCGGCATGTTCACCACTGTTATCTCCAGCCTAACACAGGCCTGGCTTATGACAGTCACTCATCAAATATCAGTTCCATAAAAGGAAGGAAAGGGGCTTCCCTGGTGGCGCAGTGGTTGAGAGTCCGCCTGCCGATGCAGGGGACGCGGGTTCGTGCCCCGGTCCGGGAAGATCCCACATGTCGCGGAGCGGCTGGGCCCGTGAGCCATGGCCGCTGAGCCTGTGCGTCTGGAGCCTGTGCTCCACAACGGGAGAGGCCACAGCAGTGAGAGGCCCGCGTACCGCAAAAAAAAAAAAAAAAAAAGAGGAGGAGGTGAGGACTAAAGATAAGAGATGAAACTGGGACTTCATCTTGCTTGACCCATGATCATGGAGCTACCATGGAACAACCCTGGCTATTTCAAAACTGCAGGTTGGCTTTGAAGACCTAGGCTTTTATCCCAGTTTCCCCAACCATCTGCCATTTGACTTTGGGCAATTTAACATAATTTCTGGAGCTTCAATTTTTCGGTTTTCAAATGAGGATAATACTAGGAATTAATAAACATGTGGGTTTTTTGGCCGTGCTGTAGGGCAGGCGGGATCTTAGTTCCCTGACCAGGGATTGAACCCAGGCCCCCTGCAGTGGAAGTCCTAACCACTGAACCGCCAGGGAATTCCCAATAAATGTGTGATGAGGTTCAAATAAGGTGTTCGTAAAATAGCTATAAAAATTCAATGTATGTTGTAAACTGCAAAAAACCGTCTTTGCATATAAGTATAGAATTAAGGGAACTTGATTAAAAACTTCCTAAGCCAAAGTGGTAGCTGGGGGTAGAAGTTCCCCCCGACACACAAAAGGTCTGGCCAAATGCACTTCTCCTTGCCTTTCACATTTTCTGCCTGGGTCAGATTTATAGGTGTGGTGTTTGTGATACCCAAGGCATTGAGTCCAGGTTGCTCTATGAAAAGGGGGTGCAGGGAAGAGGAGGAGCCATGCTGCACTTGACTTCACTTCTCAGCCAGAGATGTGGGAAAAAACACATCCTGGCCAGCCCTGAAATCCTCCCTTGTGAGCACTCTTAGCACCATATCATAGGAACAATTTCATAAAAAGAAAAACAGATGACAGGATATCAACAACTCGTACACATTTGGAACTCGAAGAATTTTATTTGCCCTTCAGCCCACTGGACTCTGGTTTCTGGCCCCATCACGCCACAAAAACTGCTGTTACTGAAGTCAACTCTTCCCCGTCCCCCGGTATCTCTGGCTTCCAGAACGCCCCTCTCTCCTGTTTCTCCTCCCACCTCTCTGGCCACCCTTCCTCAGGTCTCTGTGTGGGCTCTGCATCCTCCTTCTTCCCCTACCGTGGAGGAGTTTCCCACAGTTCTGTGTTGACACTGGTTCTCAGTCTCCACACTCTACTTCGCAGAGCTTTCCTTCCATGTAAACAGTTGCCAACTGTACTGGGTTGAAGAGTGTCACCCCCAAAGTCATTCCTTCCTGCAACTTCAGGATGTAACCTTATTTGGAAATAGGGTTGTTGTTGCTATAATTAGTTAAGATGATGTCATACAGGAGTATCGAGATTCCTTATAAGAAGGAGGAAGGAGAGACAGACACACAGGGAGAACATCATGTGACAGCAAAGGTAGAGATTGGAGCTATGCGGCTTCAAGCCCAGGAACACTAAGGATGGCTGACCACACAGAAGGTGGAGAGGATCCCTCCTCCCCCCATCCCCCCTGAGCCATCAGAGAGAGACAGCGTGACCTGCCACACCTTGATTCCAGACTTCTAGCCTTCGGAAATCAATGTGTCAGTAAGGCCAGTGTCTCTCTGAAGGTTTTAGGTGAGGATCCTTCTTTGCCTCTTCCTAGCTGGCAATCTTTGGCATTCCTTGGCCTGTAGGTGCATTACTCCAATCCAGTCTTTGCCTTTGTTGTCACGAGATGTTCTCCCTGTGTGTCTGTACACCAGTCATATTGGATTAAAGACCAACCTCATCAGCATGGCTTCATCTTAACTTGATTACATCTGCAGAGACCGGACTTCCAAATAAGGTCACATACATATGTTCCAGGTGGACGTGAATTTGCGGGGGGAGACCCTATTTGACTTTTGACTGCAGTGACCCAGCACAGTGCCTTCTGATTGCAGATTCTTCCATACCTTTTTTTAAAAAATATTTCACTGAAGTATAGTTGATTTACAATGTTGTGTTAATTTCTGCTGTACAGCAAAGTGATTCAGTTATATATATATAAGTATATATATTCTTTTTCATATTCTTTTCATTATGGTTTGTCACAGCGTACTGAATATAGTTCCCTGTGCTTTTTTGTATCTTTTGAATGTTGCCTATTAAACGTATTCCTAGCCACTCCATGCTTATTTGATGAGTATGTTTTAGCCTTATTTCATCGCAGAAGATTTAAAATCCCTAAAGCGAAGCACAACACCAATGGGGACTTCCCTGGCGGTCCAGTGGTTAAGACTCTGCACTCCCAATGCAGGGGGCACGGGTTCGAGCCCTGGTTGGGGAGCTAAGATCTCACGTGGCCCAAGAAACACCACATCGAAAGCGAGGTGGTCAGCCCCAGCACTGCTTCCCCTTCTCTTTGAGCCATGATTGCAATAATTCCTGAGGCTATAAACCCTCTAAGGGCAGGGTTTCCTGCCCTTAGAAACTCTGTTTTCTTACCAATTGCAGTACCCAGGTCTTGGTACATGTTTGTTAACGAATGGATATAGGGATGAAAAGGGATGGATATAGGGATGAAAAGGGATGGATACAGGGATGAAAAGGGATGGATACAGGGATGAAAAGGGATGGATACAGGGATGAAAAGGGATGGATATAGGGATGAAAAGGGATGGATGTAGGGATGAAAAGGGATGGATATTTCCTTCAGGCTTGAACGGGCTTCTGGAAATCATTTGGAGCACTGGCATATTTAGGCGTGAAGAATGGAAAATGAAAAGGTAATAGCCTACATGTATATATGCTTTTGACAGTCATAAAGTCCTTTTGCATATGATTTAATCTGATCCTCCCACACTCTTGAGAGAGCTGAGCCCCCCAAAAATCAAGATTCTTACTCAAGTTTATGGGGCTAATAATTGGCTGGTTGGAACCCAAATCTCCTTGCTACTGTTGGGCTTTTAGTCTTTCCGCTGAACCAACAAGTTTTGATGAAACACAGTCCTTCTTCCTCTACTCAACTCAGTCTATCAGGAAAGAAATTTCAGTGGGGAAGACCATTTTTCTCTTTGAAAATGAATAAAAGATACATATGAAAACAAGAAAGTAAAATTCCAATTTGATATGAGAAAAGCCAAGTGAAGGTTTTTTCCGCCCTAGGCTAAAAGTTAACTTTATTTTTATTTTTTTAAAGAAGATGTTGGGGGTAGGAGTTTATTTATTTATTTATTTTTGCTGTGTTGGGTCTTCGTTTCTGTGCGAGGGCTTTCTCTAGTTGTGGCAAGCGGGGGCCACTCTTCATCGCGGTGCACGGGCCTCTCACTGTCGTGGCCTCTCTTGTTGCGGAGCACACGCTCTAGACGTGCAGGCTCAGTAGTTGTGGCTCACGGGCCTAGTTGATCCGTGGCATGTGGGATCCTTCCAGACCAGGGCTCGAACCCGTGTCCCCTGCATTAGCAGGCAGATTCTCAACCACTGCACCACCAGGGAAGCCCCAAAAGTTAACTTTAGAATACCTAAATATTAAACATTGAATATTTAAAGCATTTGCTTAAAAAAACTGGCCTTAAGATGCTCAGATCAGATTATTCCTAATTGTTATTATGCATCACATTTTAAACATTTCTATCTTCCTATTTCTTACTCATGACACACGGTCATCGTTGGTAACATTTTCTATGAAACTCCAAATACAAATAAATGTTTTCATCTGGATGGCCTATATCAAGGGTTGGCACACTATGGCCTGTGGCCTGTTTCTGTATGGGCTGAGAGCTCAGAATGGTTATTACATTGATAAGAGTTGTAATAAGAACAAAGACTATGTGGCAGAGTATGTGGCTTGCAAAGGCTACATTTACAGAAAAAGTTTGCTGAGCCCTGGTCTATATTGATATTTTTATATTGTTGACCTGGAACAAATAGACTGGCGGATATTATGGGTTTATTCAGATTCAGTAGAGAATTGCAATTCAGTGTCTGCAGCCTTGAGGAAGTCCCCACAGGTAAGGCAAGGAGAAAGCTTTTATAGAGAGGAAAAGGAAGTTGGAAGGGCTGAAGGAAACAAAGAGCCCATGGCTCTTCATTGGCTGAGTCTTTGCCAGGAAAGAAGAGAAATCTTTCTTCTTCCTGTTGGGCTCTGTTACTGTCACAGAACAGGGGAGCGCCCCCTTCTGGTCTCCTGATAATTGAACTGAGGTTTCCATAATTTAAAAATCCTTGGGCCATATATCTGTATCTATCTGTCTAATCTATCTCTTCCTTCCTTCACCCCACAAAGGGTTCTATGGAAGCAGAGGAACTCCCAAAGGTTCTGTAAGTTTTCTGCAAAATAAACTCCCTCAGCTGTATAGTCATAGTATCCGTAGCTTAAAAGCTGATAGAGAGAACAGAGAATGGAATAGTCGGGTGCATTCAATGAAAGATAACGAGAAATGATGAAAGGCATGGAGGATGAAAGCCGATACGGAAGAGCAACCCCGGCTAAGAAGGATGATTACAATTTATATAGAGCTTCATATTTTCCGAGTGCATTTTAATTCCCTTTCATCAATTTTCCAATAACTCCTTGATGGTCTGTGTCATGTTAACTACAGAAAAATCAACGAAAAAATAATAGTCTAAGTAGATGTTAAGCGGTGATCTTTCAGTCTAAAAATCTGTTTTCTGGTGCTGTATTGATACAGATTTTAAATATTCCTGCTTTCTCTGAGAGGTGATTGAATTGAGTTCTGATATCTGTCATTGTTATGATTTCCTCCTCTGAGATTTGAAAATGGTCTTTAAGCTCTCAGAATCCCTCAGTTAAAGTGGGGATGCAAAAGGCTGGAGGAGAGAAGGGCAGAACTGGGAGGGAAGGCAAATAGAAAAGAGGAGTTTTGTCCCAGATCCGGGCCTTCTACATTTGCTTTGTCCAAGACCCACACAACGCAGAGCAGACTGGGGGTGGGGGTGGGGGTGGGGTGCTGGGAGAAAGTGGAGGGGGAAGAGGGTGGGAGAAAAGCCACATACTTGAAACCCGGTGAAGCAGCCGAGGTTACAGGAATAAAAACACCAGGGGGGGCTTCCCTGGTGGCGCAGTGGTTGAGAGTCCGCATGCCGATGCAGGGGACGCGGGTTCGTGCCCCGGTCCGGGAATATCCCACATGCCGCAGAGTGTCTGGGCCCGTGAGCCATGGCCGCTGAGCCTGCGCGTCTGGAGCCTGTGCTCCGCAACGGGAGAGGCCACAACAGTGAGAGGCCCGGGTACCGCAAACAAAGAAAGAAACAAAAAAAACACACCAGAGGCATTTGCCTAGACACCAGTATTCAAGATGCTCCTTTGACCAACTGGATAAATCCTCCCAAATTTATGTACTCAATGCTCCCCAAAGACAGCTGCGGGCCATTTTCTCCTCTGGCCCTTGGGAGGAAAGGAGTATGCAGCACGTCACTCAAGTAAGAAAGACAGTGTGTGGTTTGTCACTTTGATGTGTTCCCTCCCCATCTCCTTAATTATTGGGCGGCTTGCTGGATGCAAACAAGCCTTTATTTGCCAAGAGAGAAGAGGAAAAGGTCGAAGTGTGAGAACCAGATCAATTACTCGCCTCAAGCTAATTCTTTTAACGGTGTGAGTGGCCACATGTTTCTGGGAGAATTCCAGCATAGACAGAAGACTTCTCTGTGGTTCTCTGTATTCGTTTGCTGAGGCTACCTTAACAAATTATCACAAACTAGGCAGCTTAACCAGCAGAAGTGTATGGTCTCACAGTTCTGGAGGCTGGAAGTCGGAGATTAAGGTGTTGGCATGGCTGATTCCTTCTGAGGGCTGGGAGGGAAAGATCTGTTCCAGGCCCCTCTCCTGGCTTGTAGATGGGCGTCTTCTTCCTGCGTCTCTTCATGGTGGCTTTCCTCTAAGTACATCTGTCTCCAAATTTCCCCTTTTTATAGGGACACTAGTCATATTGGATTAAAGCCCACCCCAGGACCACGTTTTAATTTGATTACCTCTGTGAAGGCCCCATCTTCAAATAAGGTCACATTCTGAGGTACTGGGGTAGGGAGGTTAGTGCTTCAACATGTGAATGCTGGGGAGGGACACAATTCTACCCAAAACATCCTCCCACATTCCACTATTCACTTGCTGACTTTTCCAACCTTCTGCCAATGTCCATGTTTTCCCTCACATCCCTGCCACCAGTCTCTCTCCTTCCGTCCACAGGGATCACTGTGCCCTATGCACTGGGCTTTGACAATCCATTTCAGACTTTCTCTCCATGTCCATTTCGACCACCATCCTGGATGATTTCCACTGCATGTGGACAGCTGGTTCCACACCCGAACCCATTACTTATTTGACATCCTCTACATCAAGGTGAGCGTCACCTTTGTTTCTTTTTAGCTCTGTAATCTGCTTCCCGTATGCAGTTTGGACCTTGGCAAACACATGAAACTCCTACACCCCTCTGAAATCTCACAGGCTAATATCCCACTCTCTGACACCACACTCCTGGGTCCTTTCAGCTCCCTCACTCACATTTGCCCATCAAACCTGCTGACAAAACCCTCTAGTCCCTCCCTGCACCCATCTTCCCAACTCCCTTCTAGCTGTTTCTTTTCCGGCATGTCCCATGTCCAATGCAGTAGCCATGAGCCACATATGCTTATTTAAAGTTAAATAAGGTTTAAAATTCAGTTTCTTATTGTTCTAACCACATGTCAAGTGCACAATAACAGAGGTGGTTAGTGGCTACTGGATTGAACAGTCCAGATTCTTTTTTTTTCTTATCTTTAAAAAAATTTTTATTGAAACATACTTGATTTACGTTGTTGTGTTAGTTTCTACTGCACAGCAAAGTGATTCAGATCTATATCTATATCTATCTATCATCTATCTATCTTCTTTTTCATATTCTTTTCCATTATGGTTTATCACAGGATATTGAATATAGTTCCCTGTGCTATACAGTAGGACCTTGCTTATCCATTCTATATATAATAGTTCGCATCTGCTCATCCCAAACTCCCAATCCATCCCTCTCCTCCCCTCCTCTCCCCTCCTCCTTGGCAACCACAAGTCTGTTCTGTATATCTGTGAGTCTGTTTCTGTTTCATAGATAAGTTCATTTGTGTCATTTTAGATTCCACATATGAGTGATATCATGTCTTTGTCTGACTAATTTCACTTAGTATGATAATCTTTAGGTCCATCTATGTTGCTGCAAATGGCATTATTTCATTCTTTTTTATGGCTGTGTAATATTCCATTGTATATATGTACCACATCTTCTTTATCCATTCATCTATCAATGGACATTTAGGTTGTTTCCATGTCTTGGCTATTATAAATAGTGTGAACAGTGCAAATTCTAGAACATTTCCATTATAGCAGAAAGATCTAGGGACAGCACCACTCTAGATCTCCTGAGTCGTCCTTTGAATTAATTTTTCAATTTTGAACAAATTTACACAATTTGTTGAGTAAATGAATAAACCCTTACGTTTTTTACTTCCTTGTCCTTTTCCTCCCTTTCAGCCAACAGCTACACAGCTGTGAATCAGTCCTACCTTCTACCTGTTTTTGTTCCTACATCTGCCTGTGCAGCGCAGCTGGAAAATTTGTTCAACAGGGTACACAGGTATCACTTCATGCTTCTCATCTATAAAACAGGGACAATAATAGTACTCATAAGATTACAAGAAGGATGGGAATGAGATAATGCCAAAAAGTGATTAACATAATGTTTAGCATGTAGTAGCAGTTCGATAAATTTTAGGTATTATTATTGTTAAAAAAATTTTTTTAAACCTCAGCTGGACCTTCGCATTGTCCACCATCCTCCTATTTTTCCCAGTAACTGAATCCCCACCCTTTTCTACTCCCAAAGAAGAGAGGCTTTTTTAAAGCTACTTCCCTTCTGCCGCTAAAAAGTTTTATTACATTCTTCTTCCAGCTCAGTGGAAGAAACTTTCTTTGTGGTAATTTTTTGTAGGATAAGATAGAGTTGCTTTAAGGGGGTGATTTTTTTAGTCTCTAAAACTGGCAGTAGTACCCGTCTTTTAAGACAAGGAAAAACGAGATGTAATTTCTGGAAATGCCTCTTGATAGGGTGCTGTATTAGTTTCCTTTGGCTGCTGTAACAAATGACCATACGTTTGGTGGCTTAAAACAAAAGAAATTTATTCTCTCATTGTTCTGGAGGCCAGAAGTCTAAAATCGAGGTGCTGGTGGGGCCCTGCTCCCTCTAAAGGTTCTTGCTGCTTCTGGTGGGTCCCAGCACTTCTTGGTTGTGGTGCTGTAACTCCAGTCTCTGCTTCCTTCTTCACATGGCCTTGTCCTTGGTGTGTGTCTTTATGTCTTTTCCCCTTCTGTCTCTTATGAGGACACCCATCGTTGGATTTAGGGACATCTCTCATTTGTACTTGTAGGATTTTTATTTATGGAGCCTGAGTGACGACATAGATTGGTCAATGCCACTGAAAAGAAAATTTATTACTTACATTTCCCAAGAGAAGAGGGCTCACCATGCCACTCAGGGCTGCAGGAGGAGCACCAGGTTTGGTCAGGAGGCAACAGCAGGGGCGGGGGGGAAGCAGGAGAGGAAATCCTAGGTCTCAGTCTCTACCGGAGTTTCTGTGGTAAAGGCAAAGCAGGGCAGGGGAAACATTTTAAGATTGGCTGGTTTGAATGATCCAGTAGGCTTTGTGCTATAGGGATGGTCTCTAGCTGCCTGGTACCTGGCCCTGGGATGATTTAGAGCAGGGGACATATGGCTTGGTGTGTGAGAGTCAAATACACAGGAGGTTGGGGCTATAGACTCAGGGTTGGTTGGTCTGCCTATGAAAGGTGTGCCCCTGAGCAGGTTGTTATTATCTTTAGGAATTAGCTTCCTCTAGGAGGGAGGGCAGTCTCTCTTGGGTCTGTAAGGCTTCCAGATGCTAGACCATCAAGAATGCAGAAAATAAGAAAATACAGTTAATATCACTGGCCCTGTGATGAATGGATGCCAAATAGATACACCTGCTTAATCCAGGATGATGTCATGTCAAGATACTGTTTAAAAATAATTAATTTTGGGGGGCTGTGTTGGGTCTTCATTGCTGCGCGCGGGCTTCCTCTAGTTGCAGTGAGCGGGGGCTACTCTTTGTTGTGGTGCACGGGCTGCTCACTGTGGTGGCTTCTCTTGTTGCAGAGCACGGGTTAGGCATGTGGGCTTCAGTAGCTGTGGCGCGCGGGCTTCAGTAGTTGTGGCACACGGGCTCTAGAGGGCAGGCTCAGTAGCTGTGGCGCGCGGGCTTAGTTGCTTCGCGGCATGCGGGGTCTTCCCGTACCAGGGCTCGAACCTGTGTCCCCTGCATTGGCAGGCAGATTCTTAACCACTGCGCCACCAGGGAAGTCCTCATGTCAAGATTCTTAACCCATCTGCAAAGACCCTTTCTCCAAATAAAGTCACATTCAGAGGTCTGGGTAGACATGTCTTTTTTGGGGGGAGGGCGTTATTTAACCCCCTACCAGTTTCCTACTAAGCGAAGTTTCATAGTTACTGTCTCCCACTCTCCTGGGCCACCTCCTTGTCATTTCTTTTTTTTTTTTTTTTTGAGGTGCGGGCCTCTCACTGTTGTGGCCTCTCCCGTTGCGGAGCACAGGCTCCGGATGCGCAGGCTCAGCGGCCATGGCTCACGGGCCCAGCCGCTCCACGGCAATGTGGGATCTTCCCGGATCGGGGCACGAACCCGCGTCCCCTGCATCGGCAGGCGGACTCTCAACCACTGCGCCACCAGGGAAGCCCCTTGTCATTTCTTGGCTGGACTATCATTAAACTGGCCTTCTTGCCCCATCTGCTCTTCTCTAGTCCATCTTCTGGGCAGCATCAAAACGATCTTTCTAAAATGTAAAACTGATCACATCACTCCTCTGCTTAAAAAAGCATGCTCCTAACGAGTGGGACTGTTAGCGCCATCGTTCTGAGTGTTGCAGGAAACATGTTGTAAAGGAAACATTTGCAAGCTTTCAAACTACAGAGCATTGGCTCCAATTTGTAGATTTAGGCAATTTAAATGCATTCATCTGGATGAATAACCTCACACTCTAACCTCTGAATTAATGAATTAATATCCCATGCTCCAGGTTCTACCCAGCTGTTTTCTCTAACTGGATGCAAATTAAATAGATATATTTAGTAAAGTGAATTTGGAAACTCCACAATCCCTCAGAGAAACAAACTTTCCAACGTTCAATATGGCCAACTGCTTCCACTAGACCTGAGCATGCGATAATTCTCCTAAGTTTTCCACACTTCATCATAAATTGAGAACAAAGGACATGAGCTAGCACAGGATAAAGAAATGGAGAGCCCAGGCCTGGACCAAATTCACTTGAGATCATGCAAACCTGCTTTACTTTGGCAAATGCAAAAAATCAAGTTAAAATGAGCCTTATTTTTAAAGATTGCTATATTTCAGTGTTCCTTATAACATGCCAGTCCTCAAGGATGCTTTGGGAGTCACCTGCTGAACCATTTATATTTCCACAATCACTACACGGACCAAACTCCCAATGATTCATGAACCTTCCTTATTGGAAAGCAAATAATATTTTAAAAAATACAATTGTACCTCTGAAGCTCAGACAATAAAGGATTAAGACACAAATCAGAAAGTTATCACCAAGTTGAACCTTTCTCATTAGGCCTGTTCAAGGCAGCCCAGCCAGACACCCAGGCATGTACCACTTGTGGGGATTGGACTCTTCATAGTGTGCCTTTTAATTAATTAATTAATTAATTAATTTATTTATTTTTGGCCGCGTTGGGTCTTTGTTGCTGCGCCTGGGCTTTCTCTAGTTGCGGAGGGCGGGGGCTCCTCTTCGTTGCGGTGCATAGGCCTCTCATTGTGGTGGCTTCTCTTGTTGCAGAGCATGGGCTCTAGGGCACACGGGCTTCAACAGTTGCGGCACACGGGCTCAGTAGTTGTGGCTCACGGGCTCTAGAGCGCAGGCTCAGTAGTTGTGGTGCACAGGCTTAGCTGCTCCACAACATGTAGGAGTCTTCCTGGACCAGGGCTTGAACCCCTGTCTCTCTGCATTGGCAGGTGGATTCTTAACCACTGCGCCACCAGGGAAGCCCCATAGTGCATCTTTGTAGCTTGGCTTTTGCTCTGAGTATTAAGTTTCTTGAGATAGCAAGTGAAAGAAATTCAACTCAAATGGGTGTAACGTAAAGTGTGTTTTTACTGGCTCAGTAACTGAATAGCTTTAGTCGTAACTGAATCCAGGAGGCCATCAGGACATTGTCCCTGTCTCCATCTTTCACCCTCTCTTCTGTTGGCTTCATTCTCAAGATGCCCGTCTCTAGGTGGTACCCTGGCAGTTCCAGCCTTACTTCCTACCAACTAAGCAACCTCAGTGGAAAAACTAGTACTTTGTTCCTTCAGAAACCCCACTCTCCGAAGTCTTAGGATTGGCTTTCACAAGCCTAATGTAGGTCACATTTCCAGCCCTAGTGATGAGAGCACAGTTCCATCTCTGTATTTTTACTCTCTGGTAGTACATGGGGAAGGATTTCATTTGTATGTAAATATTTATATATTCATATATACACACAAATATATATATAAATATATATGTATATATACAAATGTATATATGAATATCTATATAATGTATATATATTTATACATTATATATACACATATATACTGATTCATACATATACATAGATATAATTCATGCATGCATGTTCACATATATGTACATATACTCATTCATGTATATATATATATATATATATATATATATATGTTGCCCTTTTTATTAGAAGACACAGCTTCTGAACTTTATCAATCTTCATGTGCTGATTCATATGAGGTTCTTTTTTTTTATTGGAGTATAATTGCTTTACAATGTTGTGTTAGTTTCTGCTGTACAATGAAGTGAATCAGCTACATGTATATCTATATCCCCTCCCTCTCGGACCTCCCTCTCACCGCCCCCATCCCACCCATCTAGGTCGTCACAGAGCACAGAGCTGAGCTCCCTGTGCTGTACAGCAGGTTCCCACTAGCTATCTATTTTACACATTACATAGTGTATTTATGTCAAACCTAATCTCCCAATGCGTCCCACCCTCCCCTTCCCCCACCATGTCCACATGTCCGTTCTCTATATCTACATCTCTATTCCTGCCCTGCAAATAGGTTCATCTGTACCATTTTTCTAGATTCCACAAATATGCGTTAGTATACAATATTTGTTTTTCTTTTTTAATAAATTTTATTTAGTTATTTTTGGCTGCATTGGGTCTTCATGGCTGTCTGCGGGCTTTTCTCTAGTCACAGTGAGCGGGGGCTACTCTTCGTTACAGTGCGTGGGCTTCTCATTGCTGTGGCTTCTCTTGTTGTAGAGCACAGGCTCTAGGCGCGTGGGCTTCAGTAGTTGTGGTGCCCGGGCTCAGCAGTTGTGGCTCGCGGGCTCTAGAGCGCAGGCTCAGCACTTGTGGTGCACGGGCTTAGTTGCTCCGTGGCATGTGGGATCTTCCCAGACCAGGGCTTGAACCCATGTCCCCTGCATTGGCAGGTGGATTCTCACTGGGCCACCAGCAAAATTCCAATATTTGTTTTTCTTTTTCTAGTTTACTGCACTGTGTATGACAGACTCTAGGTCCATACACATCTCTACAAATGACCCAATTTCGTTCCTTTTTATGGCTGAGTAATATTCCATTGTATATATGTACCACAACTTCTTTATCCATTCGTCTGTCCATGGCCATTTAGGTTGCTTCCATGTCTTGGCTCTTGTAAATAGTGCTGCAATGAACATTGGGGTGCATGTGTCCTTTTGAATAATGGTTTTCTTAGGGTATATGCCCAGCAGTGGGATTGCTGGGTCATATGGTAGTTCTATTTTTAGTTTTTTAAGGAAGCTCCATGCTGTTCTCCATAGTGGCTGTATCAGTTTACATTCCTACCAACCGTGCAAGGGGGTTCCCTTTTCTCCACACCCCCTCCAGCATTTATTGTTTGTAGATTTTTTGATGATGGCCATTCTGACCGGTGTGAGGTGATACCTCTGTTATGAAGAGACCAAGTAATGACATTCAGGCTTATTTGTAATGCAAATGCACCATCACCATAGAGCTTCAGGGACTGATTTGCACCTCATGCACCTTAGCACCAGTCTGGCTGTGAGTGGGCCATGAAGGTCAGCGCCCTCTGAATGGCCGAGACCTTCCCTTCCCTCCTCGCTGCTTTAGGCCTGGCCTTTGCTAGAATCCCCCTCCCAACAGTCTGACGTCTCTGACAGGCTGGCAAAGTAAACTTTGCCATTACCCGTCTTATTTTCTCAGCCCTAGAATGGAGAAGCCACCGGATACTGACTTACTGAGCATAATTTTTGTCTGTGTTTTGAAAGCTTAGAAATACGTTCTTTGGACAACACACCTGACCTAAAACGCCCAGCATAGCACTGTACACATGCACCCATGTCCTCACCCTACCCGCACAAACCCCACCCTCAGGAGGCTATCCACACGCACTGTTTGCAAAGATCTGTTTTTAGGACTGAACCATTAACAAAATCTTATCTTCATCCTCATAGGCTTATTGGAGAAATCTAAGATAGGATATTTGAAGGGAAAGATACCTCCAAATCCATCTTCTTTCCTGTTGGTGGATTAAACCCTTTCCTACCATTTCTTGAAGATGGTCAATCAGTTCTGTTTAAGCATTTCCCCTGTGAGGAAAGTCACTAGTTAGAGATTCCCCAGCCCCTTTCATTGTGGAAGAGTTTGTATCATGAGAAAGCTCTCTCCTGTATTGATCTAAAGTTGCTGTCTGGGATTTCCCTGGTGGTCCAGTGGTTGAGACTCCGAGCTTCCACTGCAGGGGACACGGGTTCGATCCCCGGTTGGGGAGCTAAGATCCTACATGCCAAAAAAAGTAGATAAATAAACAAAGTTGCTGCCTCCCTAACACCCGCCTCTTCAAAAGCAGCAGAGAAAGTTTTGAGGAACTCTTTGTGCCTCTTTTTAGTAATAGATCAGAGTTTGCACTTCAAACAATTTCGTGAGTGTCTCTTTACAAGTCAAAGGCTCATCATCTTTATTTCGGATCAGTAACAAGGCACGTGTCTGGAATGTGTATACGATTTCGGTATAAACAGTCCCCACCCTCATGTATCAACCTGACAAAGTCTAGACTCAAGAGTTTGTTTCAAGAAGAAAAACAAGTCAGCTATGATAGAAAGAATCGCCAGCCTATAAATCGTGCTGAGGTGTGTTTATATAACTAGATGCGAGTTTAAATAAAGCAATTGAAGAGTAAACCTAACTACCAGTCAGAGTTGTAAAAGCAACCTCAGCGGAGTTGGCGGAAAGGACAGGTTACATTTGCCTTGATCGCGCACATAAGCAAACACAGATTTCTAAGCTGATGGCCGGCACGTCAGGACATTGCTTCCAGGGCGTAAGTGTCTTCATTACCATTCTCATCTTGAGAAACTGAAGTTCAAAGAGATGAATGACAGCTTCAAGTCAGACAGAGCCCTGATTTCAGGGGCCGGAGTACCTGTGGCCACTCTGACCTCATCCAGGTGACGATTCCTAGGAGCCTGTTGATTCAAGCTAGTACCCCAAAGCTACCTGCCGTCTCATGAGACAACAAGCCCGCTTGGGGGTGCCCACACTCCCTGTGAATTGTCATCAGATTCTTAGAGATGTCTGTGTCATGCCCCTGCCCCCACTCCCAGCCCATGGACCCCTAGAACTTCTGATCATGGCCCAGCCATCAGTCAAAGTTTCTAGAGAACCAGGGACAGGATTTGCTCTGTGATTTTGATTTATGCTAAGGGTCAAGCGAAGACAGAAAAGGAGGACAGAGGGGCCCGAGCAATATATTCAAGTAATACACTAAAAACAAGTCCGAAAAGAAGCTGTAGGAGGAAGTTTGTGGGGTTTACAAGCAAAATGAATGCTGTATATAATTTCATAGCCATGTGAGAAGTGTCATTTTAAGGCAAGCTGTTTTATGCTGTATGTGTATGATTACAAACACAAACTATATATCAAATGTATGTCTTTGAGACCTATAATCTATTAATATGAGATGCTGAAACGATTTGGGGTCCTCGCTGAATTTGTAATTAGAGAGAAACAAAGTGGACAGAAGGGCTAGGCTGGTGGCTCAGAGATGCAGGTAAATGTCATTGTTCAGAGTGCTGACATCTCACCTGGACCACTTTAATTAGCGCGCAGTTGGACGTGCCTCTCCTTTTCTCTAATCCATGCTCTCCAGGGCCTTGAGAGAAATCTTTGGTGAAAATACTTCTGTGGCTCCTCCGTGTCCCTGGAATAAAGACCTCACTTTTAATATATCACTTAGGACTCTCTGAAATCTGGCCCTAACGTACCTTTCTAATCCTATCACCCACCATGTCACCAGACACCAAATATTCTCCAATTATGTGTTAGGATCCACCTAAGACTCTCCTGTTCATGAAATCTTTAAACCATGGTGCACTTTCCTACAGAAATCATCTTTAAGGCAGAATTCTGTAAGGGCAGGTTGTATCTTCCAAAGACGGCCACCCCTACATACGTGTCCCTTATGCTTTTCCTACTGTGTGGCTGACATCCATCCCATTGAGATGTGGGTCTGTGTTCATTCCCCTTAAGTCTGGGTGTAGGCTTGTGACCACCTTGGTCAATGGAGTACAGTGGAAGCAAAGCTGTGTGACTTCCAGGCTAGATCATAACAAGGACAGAGCTTCTGTTTGGTTCCCTCTTGTGGGATACTTGCCCTTGGATCCCAGCTGCCATATTGTGAGGAAGCCCAGTCCACACAGAGAGGCCATGTGTGGAGGTTCTAGCCAACAGTCCCAGTCAGGCCCTCAGCGGACAGCCAGCATTAATTGTCACACGTGCGAGTGACCAAGCCCTCAGATGATTCCAGCTTTCACCCCAAAAGCCTTCCAGCTGAGGCTCCAGTCCTTATGGAGTGGAGATAAATCTCTGTTCCTTCTGTGACCCACATGTCTGACCCACCGAAACTGTGAGAGATAATTAATAATAATTGTTGCTTTAAGTCACTAAGGTTTGGGTTAATTTGATATGTGGCCATAACTAACGAATACAGTGCAGTTTACTGGGTTTTACCCAAACCAGGTAACAGATTCTGGTTGTTGGTAGTCAGTATCCAATGCAGAAATTTTTATGTGAAGGTACCACCAAAGGCCTTGGAATTATGGGCTTTATAGGAAAAGAAGAGAATATTTGAATCTTAAGAATTAAAGGTGTGTGTGTGTTTAGTGTTGTTTTCTTTTTTTTTTCCCGGTACGCTGGCTTCTTACTGCTGTGGCCTCTCCCATTGCGAAGCACAGGCTCCGGACGTGCAGGCTCAGTGGCCATGGCTCACGGGCCCAGCTGCTCCGTGGCATGTGGGATTTTCCTGGACCGGGGCACGAACCCATGTCCCCTGCATCGGCAGGCGGACTCTCAACCACTGCGCCACCAGGGAAGCCCTGTTTAGTGTTTTAAGCACAAGTACACATAACCGAATACAAATGCTGGTCAGCGGAGTTCTGCTTACAGCCATCAGTTCCTCTTCACTAAGCCGTGGTGAGGACATTTAGTCACTCAGGTGCTGCGGAGAAAGTCACGCTTGGGTTTACATTCCTGCTATCTGCACCTGAGCTGCTCCTCTAGGTGTCCTTGCGATTCTTTCTCCAGGCTGTTTGTTGTGGCATTGGTTGTTCCGTGTTTAAGGATCTCATTACTGTTTTCAGACCTGTCTCCGTGTCCGCCAAGGATGATTGCTCAACTTGGCTTCAACTTCCAAAGCTTCATCCATTGATTTGCTCTGTTAGAGATCTGACTCATTCTTAATGTCTACATAGTGTCATTGTACAGATGTTCCAATGATTTGTTGATGTTGTTGTTATCTAATTCCTAGGTTGATTTGCAATGATTTTCATCAACAAATGCAAATACGCCATGGTTTTGCAATATCCCACGGGCAGCCAATGTTCCCTTGTACTGTTGCTGTCTTTTCTTGCTTTTTCCTCTGCTTCTCTGTCCGAGGGTCACTGGTAACACGCAGACATGCCCCATGTGCTTCTTGCTAAGTGCCCTAATTAATGCTGTGGTTAAGGGGGACGGAAAAAGTCGTGGTTAAAATAGACTGGGAGAATATTTGAAGACCAGTGAGTCTTCCTTGCATAGCTGAGAGTTAGCTGTTGTCTGCTTCAGGGCCCCGATTCTCAGGCAACCAACTCTTGACTGCATTGTGAATACAAACATTCATGGTGGAGGACAGGAGGAAACATAATCTAAATAGAATGGCTTTATTCTCATACATATTTTAATTATGCTGAAATAAGGAGGGATCTAATTTGGGGAGATTTCAATTACTTTAGGGCAAAAAAGCGAAACTTACTGTGGAGACCCAGCAGCCTGGCCAGCTCGCCCGTCCTGCTTCCTGCCCACCCTTCAGCCCACATTCTCAGGAGGCCGCAGCACGGTCACCAAGTGGAATAAGAGAGCACAGCAGAAGCGGCTCCTGGCTGGACGTCGGTCTTATTTTCCAGGCTGATAGCTTTTCCAGGGAGAAAAGCTTCGTGGTGGTTTGGCTCTGACGTTCTCGCTGCTGCAGTACTGAACAGCAGCTGGGAGCCTGGGGTCCCCCAGACCTAAGTCCAAATCCCACGCCTCCCACTCGCTTGCTGTGCGTGGAGAAGCCACCGAAACTTCTAAGCCTCTGATTCCTCTTGCTCCCTCTCAGATGAGGATAATTATACCAGCCTCATGGGATACTTGTGAGGATTAAATGAGGTCATGCTGATAAAATGTGCGGCAGAGAGCCTGGCACATGGCACACCCTCAAGAAATACTAATCCGTGGCTATCAGAGCTGTGACAGACTATTCTTTTCAAATTTCTCCTATTGCAAGTGAGGCAACTGAAGACCGGAAAGGTGAGATGACTTGCTCAAGGTCACATAACTAGCTAGAGCAGAACCTAGTAACCAGAACCAGAGCTCACCTAAACCCCAGACATAAAATGGATACAAATGAGGAGACAAATATGTATCGGTGAAAGTACTTAAAAATTGTTTTTAACATGGCAAAGTATACATAACATGAAATTTACCATTTTAACCCTTTGTGAGTATACAGTCCTGTGGCATTAAATACAATCACTGTTGGGCAACCACCAGCCCCTTCTATCTCCAGAGCCTTTTCTGTTTTCCCAAGCTGAAACTCTGCACCCATTAAACAACTGTTGATTTCCTTTTTTAAAAAGTTGTATACATATATTTTAAAATTATGTTTTTTTGTTTGTTTTTTTACCCCTGCTGTATCAAATTCTCATTTCATAGCACACCTGCCCCACTGGTTCATGTAAGGTCCCTTAATGTACCCTGCGGAGCACAGGCTCCGGACGCGCAGGCTCAGCAGCCACGGCTCACGGGCCCAGCCGCTCCGTGGCATGTGGGACCTTCCCAGACCGGGGCACGAACCCGTGTCCCCTGCATCGGCAGGCAGACTCCCAACCACTGCGCCACCAGGAAAATCCCCTTAATGTACTTTTTCTTTTTTTTTTTTTGAGTCATCATCATTTCTAGGTAGTTTTATTTATTTTTAACATCTTTATTGGAGTATAATTGCTTTGCAGTGGTGTGTTAGTTTCTGCTTTACAACAAAGTGAATCAGTTATACATAGACATATGTTCCCATATCTCTTCCCTCTTGCGTCTCCCCGTTAATGTACTTTTGAGTCAGAAAAAAAAATATTTTGAATTGGGAAAATAAACTTCCAGGGTATCCTAGCACATAGTTATGACTTAAAAATCTCACAAGTTCCTCCTCTTCGCCTTCAGCTATTATGCTTTCTGTTTTCCGCTCCCTGCCCCTGGGTTGCACTTGCTCTGCTCCGGGGGCTGGAGACGAGCCCTAAATTCTCTAGGGTTCCGCTCTTTACAGTGTGTATTCTCACTCCAGCCACTGCCCTCCCTCCTCTCCAGGATGCTTCAGGCACTGTGGTCCCTTATCCAGTGTTCCGCACTGATGCCAAAGTAGTGATTAAGGGAAGCAAGGAATGTGCTCTCTCTTCCCAGGAAAGGGCTGAATCCTACACAACACACAGAGGAAAATAACAGCCTCCAACCAGCAATAGCAACTCACACAGAGGAAAGCAATCGGGATGCAGTGACCGCCCAACTGTTAAAGCTAAATCTTTACTTCTCAAAACCAAAGTCCTGCCGCTGGCTGCTCTCCTGGGAAACCGAAACTGCAAAGGCTGAAGGGTCTGTTTATGTGAAATATGTTGTTGCCCTGCCGGCGCGCTCCCTCCCTCCCTGGACTGGGTTCATATCAGGCCTGACACCTTCAAAGCGGATGTTGATCCCGACCAACGATGTCCCAGTGGCCATTTTGGACACCTCCCTGTATGTCACTGGGGTCCGGAGTGAGAAGGTTGTTAAGAGGTTGAGAGCTAAAGGAAACAGAAGGTTAAGGTGCTTGAACTGGCAATGCATCCCAGCAGCATAAACCAACACAGTGCCAGTGATCAGAGCAAACAATTATCACAGCAGAAGACACTAGGTCTATTTGCACACAGCTGTGACTCGCAGCTGCTGGGACCAGAGGCTTCCATGGGATCAGGCCGAGGGACCCCAGAGAATGACTCAGCCTGGGTTCCTCCTGCCGCCCCAAGGTGCCACTGCAGGCTCAGCTGGTGGAATGTTCAAGAAGCCTTCATGCCTTTTCTCAACAACCAGGACTGACTTTCATCATAAATCTTTGAGCCATGCTCTTTGGTTCCTCTCTTTGGAATTGTTAGTGCTTCTTAATCACTCTTCCCCTTTAAATCTCAATCACTCATTTAAAAAAGCCCTGACCTAAATGTAAGGCCAGAAACTATCAAACTCTTAGAGGAAAACATAGGCAGAACACTCTATGACATAAATCACAGCAAGGTCCTTTTTGACCCACCTCCTAGAGAAATGGAAATAAAAACAAAAATAAACAAATGGGACCTAATGAAACTTCAAAGCTTCTGCACAGCAAAGGAAACCATAAACAAGACCAGAAGACAACCCTCAGAATGGGAGAAAATATTTGCAAATGAAGCAACTGACAAAGGATTAATTTCCAAAATTTACAAGCAGCTCAATAACAAAAAAACAAACAACCCAATCCAAAAATGGGCAGAAGACCTAAATAGACATTTCTCCAAAGAAGATATACAGATTGCCAAGAAACACATGAAAGAATGCTCAACATCATTAATCATTAGGGAAATGCAAATCAAAACTACAATGAGATATCATCTCACACCAGTCAGAATGGCCATCATCAAAAAATCTAGAAACAATAAATGCTGGAGAGGGTGTGGAGAAAAGGGAACACTCCTGCACTGCTGGTGGGAATGTGAATTGGTACAGCCACTATGGAGAACAGCATGGAGGTTCCTTAAAAAACTATATATAGAACTACCATATGACCCAGCAATCCCACTACTGGGCATATACCCTGAGAAAACCATAATTCAAAAAGAGTCATGTACCAAATGTTCATTGCAGCTCTATTTACAATAGCCTGGAGATGGAAACAACCTAAGTGCCCATCATTGGATGAATGGATAAAGAAGATGTGGCACATATATACAATGGAATATTACTCAGTCATAAAAAGAAACGAAATTGAGCTATTTGTAATGAGGTGGATAGACCTAGAGTCTGTCATACAGAGTGAAGTAAGTCAGAAAGAGAAAGACAAATACCGTATGCTAACACATATATATGGAATTTAAGAAAAAAAAATGTCATGAAGAACCTAGGGGTAAGACAGGAATAAAGACACAGACCTACTAGAGAACGGACTTGAGGACACGGGGAGGGGGAAGGGTGAGCTGTGACAAAGCGAGAGAGAGGCATGGACATATATACACTACCAAACGTAAGGTAGATAGCTAGTGGGAAGCAGCCGCATAGCACAGGGAGATCAGCTCGGTGCTTTGTGACCGCCTGGAGGGGTGGGATAGGGAGGGTGGGAGGGAGGGAGACGCAAGAGGGAAGAGATTTGGGAAGATATGTATATGTATAACTGATTCACTTTGTTATAAAGCAGAAACTAACACACCATTGCAAAGCAATTATACGCCAATAAAGATGTTAAGAAAAAAAAAAGCCCTGAATTCTGTCATGATAATATCAATAAGAACAATAGCTTAATGATGAGCACTGACTGCGCCAGCATCGTATTAAGCACATTACATTCCCCACACATTTTATCTTCACAACAACCCTGTGAAACAATTAGTGTCATTATCGTACCATATGGAAACTGATGCATTGTGATCATAAGCGACTTGCAGGGTCGCAGAAGCGGGAAGCAGAGAGCCGGGTACAAGGCCAGGCTTCTCCAGGTCTGCCACTCTTTCTGGACCCATGTGCCTGAGAAGGGCATTTCCAGGCAGTGTGCACTGGTTACGCTGGTCATGTCGGCGAAGTTCTACAAGACATTGAAAACTAGATTTTTATGTTGGGAATAAATATCATTACCAAGACTTTAAATATGAGACAATAAGATGTATAATTGCTCTAGTAGCCAAAAACTGTCATACTAATAAAAAGCCTGATTTAAAAAAAGTTGTGCTAAAACACACAGAACATTTATTACTTTAACCATTTTAAAGTGTGCGATTCAATGGTATTAATTACATGCACAGTGTTGGGCAACCATCACCACTGTCTAATTCCAAGCATTTTTATCACCCGAACAGAAACTCTACCAATGAAGTAACAACCTCCAGCCCCTGTTAACCTCCGATCCACGTTTTGTCTCTATGCATTTGCCTACCCTAGATATTTCATATAAGTGTAATCATACACTATTGTCCTATTATATCTGGCTTATTTCACGCAGCATGTTGCTTTCAGGGTCCATCCATGTTGTGGCACATGTCAAAATTGCATCCATTTGTATGTATATTCTGCGTTTTGTTTATCCTTTTATTTGTTGGGTCATTTCCACCTTTTGGCTATTGCTATGAACTTGGTGTACATTTTAATTTTTTTGGCCATGCCGTGTGGTTTGCAGGATTTTAGTTCCTTGACCAGGGATTGAACTCATGCCCCCCGGCAGTAGAAGCTTGGAGTCCTAACCACTGGACCGCCAGGGAGTTCCCCATGGTGTACACGTTTGAGTTCCTGTTTTCAGTTCTTTGGGCACATACCTAGGAATGGAATCGCTGAGTCATATGTTAATTCTATATTTAACCTTACAAGGAATTTTCTTTTTTTTTTTTTTGCTATGGAAATAAATGGTTTAAAATAATATGGTTTAAAAAAGAGATATGCTGCAACTGCACAGAGTAAATTTCCTTGCTATGATTAAAAACCAAACAAACAATCCAATTTGAGGTTTAGAATGGCAAGAATATTCTTGACAATGTATTTTTAATTTGATAACACAAAGTTAAGAAGTGAGTGGATTGTTACAAAAACTGTGTTTAAAATTCAGCCTTATTAGAAATCTGTGGTTGTATTCCAAGGATAGAGTCTCTCCGTTCTAGAGGTGATGTTTGAAAGACAGGCGGGAAGAGCTGGCCCTGCCTCCCTAGCAATTTTGTAGGGAGATGGTAGGCCTGGGGAGAGGCTTAAGCCTGGGAGGCCAGGGGCCTGGCCAAGGGAGGACACAGTTCTGAGCAGGTGAGAGGAAGGGGCACTTCTGAGACCCTGACTCAGGTGGAGGCTGGCAGGGAACAGGGACACTGGCTTCCGTCTGAAGTTACTCCTTGACCACCCAAAGGCTGCAAGCGAATTAAAGATGAAAGTTCATGGAGGTTCCTTAAAAAACTAAAGATGGAACTACCATATGACCCAGCCATCCCACTCCTAGGCATATACCCGGAGAAAACCATAATTTGAAAAGATGCACCCCAATGTTCACTGAAGCATTATTTCCAATAGCCAGGACATGGAAGCAACTTAAATGTCCATCAACAGAGGAATGGGTAAAGAAGATGTGGCACAGATATACAATGGAATATTACTCAGCCATAAAAAAGAACAAACTCATGCCATTTGCAGCAACATGGATGGACCTAGAGACTGTCATACTGAGTGACGTAAGTCAGACACAGAAGGACAAATATCATATGATGTCACTTATATGTGGAATCTAAAAAAAGAGTACAAATGAACTTAATTACAAAACAGAAGTAGAGCCACAGATGTAGAAAACAAACTTATGGTTACCAGGGGATGGGGGGAGGGATAAATTGGGAGATTGAGATTGACATATACACACTGCTATATATAAGACAGGTAACTAACAAGGACCTACTGTATAGCGCAGGGAACTCGACTCAATACTCTGTAATGGCCTATATGGGGAAAGAATCTAAAAAAAGAGTGGATATATGTATTTGTATAACTGATTCACTTTGCTGTACACCTGAAACTAATACGACATTGTAAATCAACTATACTCCAATAAAAATTAAAAAAAAAAAAAAGGGACTTCCCTGGTGGCGCAGTGGTTAAGAATCCACCTGCCAATGCAGGGGACATGGGTTCGAGCCCTGGTCTGGGAATATCCCACATGCCGCAGAGCAACCAAGCCCGTGCGCCACAACTACTGAGCCTGTGCTCTAGAGCCTGTGAGCCTCAACTACTGAGCCTGCGTGCTGCACCTACTGAAGCCCGCGAGCCTAGAGCCCGTGCTCCACAACAAGAGAAGCCACCGCAGTGAGAACCCTGGGCACCGCAACGAAGAGTAGCCCCCGCTCACCTCAACAAGCGAAAGGCCACGCACAGCAACGAAGACCCAACACAGCCCAAAATAAAATAAATAAGTAAATAAATAAATACATTTATTAAAAAAAATAAAGATGACAGTTCAGAGCTGCTGGTGATCTGGAGTTTGAGACAGCGGTGTTGTTGGGAAAACCATGGATTCCACTGCTGAAGGCAACTAAGATCTGTCTTGGCAAAACCACCTGATGGGTCCTCAAGCTCCTTTGCTGCCTCTGAAATATCACGGTAGAGCTCTGTTCTTTTCTCAGTTCAAAGCACTTTTTCTGCCTGTGATGGCTCAGTGTGTAGGTGGGGGGGCCGAGTCTCTGGGGACACAGCTGTAACTGTGGCCATTCTGATGCCTCACTGTTGGCCTGCACAGCCCTCACCAGGTCACGTGAAAACGGAAACACCCTCAGCAGATGGGTAATAAAGTGACAGTGGATTAAATTCATTCATAAAGCGCACCGTGAGTGCCTCTTCTCTCCAGTCCTTTTCTCAGGGCGCCTCGGGTGGCAGACGAGGACCGGATTGTTCTAGAGTGGCTGTCTCAGGGGAGGGCATCATCAGCCTTCCTGGGAGCCCAGACCTGGCCCTCCCGTTGGTCCTCGTCTGTGGGCTTCACATCTAAAAGGTGAGGCCTCTGAGGGAGCAAGCAGGACTCTTTCCTCAGGGGTCAGCTCCCCGTGTGGGAGTTTTTTGCCCTCAGAGGTCCTGGCGGCACCTGCGCTCACAGCTTGGGGCAAAGCCTGGTAGGGACCCCAGGGACGGCAGGCACTTTGCAGGGCTCCCTCCAACTCCTTTTTCCCACCGTTCAGACTCCAGCACGTGACTAGATTCTACCCCTCAGCCTCAACCTAGATACGGTACAGCTGATGCAGGGGCTGTACCGTAGAACAATGATGCAGGGGCGGGGCGTGGCTAAGTGTGCTGACCCTCCGCGCCGTTGAGATTCCCATATAATTTACGTGGCCCTTCACATACATGGTCCCTTTGAACCTGGTTCTGCACCCATGGATTCAACCAACCTCTGATCAGGTAGTACTGTAGTATTTACTATTGAAAACAATCCACGTATAAGTGGACCCTCATAGTTCAAACCCATGTTGTTCAAGGGTCAACTGTATTTGAGCAGACGGAGGAAGTCTTTAAGGAAAAAGTCTTATTCTTTTAACTTCACGAATTATTCTCTCCGCGTTACTGCTGACCCCTGGACACGCTTCCGTCAATGTGAGGCGAAGTATCCATCCTTCACTGCCATTTTCTACCAACCTCCAAGGCAAGCCTGCAATTTTCCCAACGGAGCCTGACTCCGGGGTTCTTCTCTTTGTCCTGTTTCCTGCTGCCATCTTGGGCAACTGTAATGTCCATGTTGATAATGAATTGTTTCATTCATTCATTCAACAACAAAAAAAATTTTGAGCAGCTTCTGCTATGGGCTACTAAGCAGTGATAAAATAAACTACAAAATGGAGACCAGACTAGAAAATTCCCTGAACAGATAAAACCAGTTAAGCCACGTAAGGAAAAACTAATTTAGCTTATCCTGCAACACAAGTGACATTAGCTTGGGTCACTTCTTGTAAATGCCTTTGAAAATCATAAATGAAACTTAAACTGTTTTCCAAAATTGGCATAAGATAACCATTTTAACCAATCCCCATTATTAGGAAAAACTTCAACGCTATAACCAATCACTGTAAAAAATAAACAGCCTCCAAATTTTCACTGTATAATCTGTCCTATAGAACACACACTTCTGACCTTCATTCCACTAATGTCTTGAAAGCTCCCAGTTTGTGAACTGTTCTTATGTGCACATTAAACTCTTACTAATTACGATTTTATTGATCTGGTGGTTTGAATTTAGCTGTTTCTGGATTTTTAAAGTATTTATATATTTGGTTGCGTTGGGTCTTCGTTGTGGCATGTGGGCTCCTTAGTCGCCGCAGGTGGGCTCCTCAGTTGTGGCATGCGAACTCTTAATTGTGGCATGCCTGTGGGATCTAGTTCCCAGACCAGGGATTGAACCTGGGCCCCCTGCATTGGGACTGCGGAGTCTTAACCACTGTACCACCAGGGAAGTCCCGTTTCTGGATTTTTGACAGCAGAAATAGAAATACTACTATCAGTAATAATGATCAGGAATCGCCCGTTTGTCGTGCATTACATTTTGCAGTGTAGTTGCCTACCCGTGCTGTGTGAAGTCCTTATCTATCCTGGCTGTGTCTGCCTAGAGCCTGGCCTTGGTACCAAGCACAAGATAAGAACTTAACACTGAAAAATGTTCGTTAAATTTAATCGAATACCCTATAAAAGATGCTATTCATCTCTAGGTACAGTGATTCAGAGACAATTCTGTAAAACCACAGAATTTTGTTGTTGTTGTTGTTGCGGTATGCGGGCCTCTCACTGTTGTGGCCTCTCCCGTTGCGGAGCACAGGCTCCGGATGCGCAGGCTCAGCGGCCATGGCTCACGGGCCCAGCCGCTCCGCGGCATGTGGGATCTTCCCGGACCGGGGCACGAACCCGTGTCCCCTGCATCGGCAGGCGGACTCTCAACCACTGCGCCACCAGGGAAGCCCCCAATTTTTTAAAAAAATAAATTTATCTATTTAATTTTGGCTGTGTTGGGTCTTCGTTGCTGTGCGCGGGCTTTCTCTAATTGCGGAGAGCGGGGGATACTCTTTGTTGCGGTGCACGGGCTTCTCATTGCGGTGGCTTCTCTTGAGAGCACAGGCTCTAGGCGTTCGGGCTCAGTAGTTGTGGCACTCAGGCTCAGTAGTTGTGGCTCTCAGGCTCTAGAGCACAGGCTCAGTAGTTGTGGTGCATGGGCTTAGTTGCTCCGTGCCATGTGGGATCTTCCCGGACCAGGGCTCGAACCCATGTCCCCTGCATTGGCAGGCAGATTCTTAATCACTGCACCACCAGGGAAGTCCCAAGACCACAAAATTTTAAACATGACTATCCTAAAAATATATGGGTGGAAATATTACCAATTTCGCCATTAATTTCTCTGTTTTGATCCCACAACTCAGGTCTAGGACCAGAGTCAGTGCCCGTGATGTCTCTTTGCAGTCTGTGTGGGATTGGTAGGTTTGCCATGCGCTTCATCCTCAGTGTGGGAGCTCTGGTCACAGGGTGTAGAGAGAGCTTTGCCTCCTAGGACGACACTTGCCCGCTTTGGTCACACTGAGGGGAAAGCCCTGGTGTGGAGAGGTTGGTGGCCGTGTGAGCCAGGGCACGAGCTCCGTGGTAAAGTTACTGTCTTCTTACACACATTGGAGACAGCCTCTCTGGCACTTAACTAGATAGACCCTGGCCTTTACTCACTTACTTCCTATGTCTGTTGTTATCCAGGTGGCTGTGAGTCTTCATCTAGACTGTTTCTCATCCTCCCCACAAGGCTGGTCTCCTTCACCCTCAGTCCTCACGGGACAGATGACGCGGCTCAAGTCTGGGACCTGCCAGCAACCGTCAGCATGGATGGGGGACATTTGCTCAAATCTCTGCTCCTCCTTCAAAATCTGCTAGGAACTGAATTTCTCATGCTTGATTTCTCCTTTAGGAACGATCAATACCGCCAGCTAATTTGGGGCTTTCATTCTCAGGTTGCTTGCCGACTTCGTTAGGGTTTGAACGCAATTTCTCTATCATTTACCTTCCTGTGTTTGCACTGGAACACGCCGTGGTGGTGAACAGGAGCCTTTGCGGGGGGACAGCATCACATTTTTTTACCCTTAAAGCCTGAGTGTTCTCACTAGCTGCTTTGAACCCTCTGAATCTTTTTTAAGTGTTTTGAGTCACCACGTCTACAAACCAGCTTCTATAAACTTTTTTTTAAAAATTAATTATTTATTTATTTTTGGCCATGCTGCACAGCTTGTGGGATGTTAGTTCCCCGACCAGGGATTGAACCCGCGGCCCTCGGTGGTGAACGCATGGAGTCCTAACCACTGGACGGCCAGGGAATTCCCAAACCCTCTGAATTTTTTAAAATAGGGGAGCCCCAAACCATTTACCGGGTAACACCTTCTTGCTCCCAAATCAGTTGCTACTCTCTGGAGGAGAGTGCTGCTTCTAAGAGCATTTTTACCCCTAGCTCACTGCAGAGCAGGGGGCCAGTCTTGGGGTGGAAAGCTGCAGATGGAATGCTATTTCCATGCGCTGTGTCCGGAGGTTCCAGGAGGACCTCAAATATCTCATATAGTGTGTACTTTCTTTTTTTCATGTTGGCCGGGGCTGCATCTGTCACTTTTGCCTCTCTGAGCTCAGATTTGTCAGAAACCAGAACCCACCATAGATTCATCTTATTTTCCCTCCTCCGTCCTCACCACTCCCCCTTCCTCTCTGCCAAGGCTCAGCCCTCCCCTTCTTCAAGCCAGCTCCCATCTCGCTGGCTGTTGCCAGTTGAGTCCCAAATCACTCATCACTCTACAACTATGGCCTCCCACCTCCCCTGGCTTCCCTCCTCCCTAATTATTTAGCACTTAAGTGCATTTTTCTGTTCATCTGTAGTTTGTTGTGGACGTTTCTGTTTCTGTCACTTCTGTTTATACATATTTACAGTTACTTCAATTATCTGTTCTAATGGCTATCGAGGTGGCATGAATAATTTAAAGGTAATTCACATTTGGCTTTGGAATGCCTTTCTGTACTCCCATTTGAGTTTGGGGATGTCTGATATTCTGGGAATTCACAGTTCAAACTCAGTAATGAAGCCACAGTAGAAAATGGCTTGGAAGGAAGTTGGGGTGTTATTCAGCATCTTTTCCCCTAGCCCCTGAAGCATCCTTTGGCTCCCAGCTCCGTGATGAAGTTGGAAAGCATCACTTCTCATATAGTTGCCTAGTTCTGGCCCCAGCAGAGCCTTTCCAGTCCCTTCGGGGTGTCTGTCTCAGCTGTTTGTCTGGTACACGTTGTCTCTATCAAGGGGGAAGGTAAATCGGTAGGCTGGCTTGGAGGAACACTATCAGGGCTCATGTAATTATCTGGGGAAGAAAAATTCCTTAATTGTAAGACTTTGCCAAGCGAACGTTCATTCAATATGTCTGCTCAGTGCACACACAATTGTTAACCAGTCTGATTACTTTGAAAAATTGTCTTTGCAAAATCCTTACCGTAAAATACGTGAGCATCATGATCTATGACTGAACATACGAACCGGCTTTAAGCTAGCAGGGTCCTTTCACGTAAACAGAGATGCCCACACAGGCTTGAGTAAACAGATGACAGTCACCGTGGTGAGCCCGGGCAAAGGTTTGCGGCCCTGACCACACCACGAGAAATATTTAAGTTTAGCGGATTTCTTACATAAACACTCTAACCTCAGACTCAGTCTGGGCAATTCCGTCGCCCTCCTCTGAGCTCTGCCCTGCCAAGACAGAGGAGACAAGGGCTGTTTTCAGAACAAACCTGCCTTGAGTCTCATTCTAATCGTGGGAGGAAATATGACTGACAACGTATCTGAAAGGTTGGATTTTTAAAAGCATTTCAGGAGACTTAAATACAAACCTAGGGTGCTAAAGAGAAGGGAAGCCTTGCCACGGAGTGTGAGTTTATGAAAAACTCAAAAGCATGGGTATAAACTCCCTCTGGCAGGTGGGTGGAAGGCCATCCCCCACTGCCTCCAAGATCCTCCCAGTGGCTTCTGGGACCATTTTGCCAGCACCCCTCCCCGACCTTGATCATCCTCGTTAATCCACAGAGCCGAGTGTGAGGCCTTGCCTGGGTAGGCACTCAACCCATGCTGGATTATCAGACACAAGTCTAGGATAAGAGATCCTGAATTTGGCTGGCCTCATAAATCTCTTCGTTGTCCACAGAATCTTCCTAGGAGGTCTGTGGTTCCTCAGATGGTTTCAGGATTCAGCTTGGGGCGGGAGGTGCTTGGGAGCCTGGAGAAGCCACAGCGGAGGAAGGGAGGAGAGAGATGCTGTGAAAAACACCAAACTTAATTCCTCGGCTCTGAAGGGGTATTGGGAATTGAGAGTGCCGTAAGGATGATGCATAACGTGCAGGTAGGGCCGCCATGGGCCAGGAGACGGACTGCTAGAAATGTGCACTCTGGCTTTCAACAAGTCTTTGCATAGCACCTTCTAAATGCTAGGCACAGTGGTGATACAAAAGTGGAGTTTGGGTTAATTATTAAATTTAGGATGCAGGAGGATAATTTAGTGAATTGTTTAAAATACTGATTCCCAGGATCATTTCTAGAGAGTTGAATACACTAGGTCTAAGTGAAGGTGGGAAGTTACATTTATTTTTTATTTTTTGCGGTACACGGGCCTCTCACTGTTGTGGCCTCTCCTGTTGCGGAGCACAGGCTCCGGACGTGCAGGCTCAGCGGCCACGGCTCACGGGCCCAGCCGCTCCGCGGCATGTGGGATCCTCCCGGACCGGGGCACGAACCCGTGTCCCCTGCATCGGCAGGCGGACTCTCAACCACTGCGCCACCAGGGAAGCCCGGGAAGCTACATTTCTAACAAGTATTGCACGTAATTCTAATGCAGATGGTCCTGAGACCAGTTAAACAAAAAAATCGCGATTCTAAAACCTATTAGTAAAACTAGCCCACCCAAATGCTTGGGAGTCTGCTATTGACTGCCCAGAGACGATTTTGATGTTCAGGTAGCTCATATGGATTTAGCTTACCTTGAACACAGTGGCCATGGCCAGTCACGGTGTTGCTCCATGAAGTGTTCATTGTAGTCTTGGACTCAGGAAAGCAATGCTAGGTTAGGTGGCTGCATTTTGGACCTGAGGAGGATGCTTACCCCAGAGCCTAAGCAGCACAAAGGAAGAGCATCAGATTAACTAGGAAGACAACCCACACTGATAAGGCTGAGATCACAGGAGGGTGGCACAGCAGGGCATTTCATTCTTCTTTGTCTCATGTTGACGGCTCAACTACATGGTCCTACTCCATTTTCATGAAGTATTTTCGCCATCTTTTTTGGTTCATGACATTCATCTTTTGTCCTAGAATCAACCGTCTTACTGAGACCTGAAGGAAGGCCCAGAGTCATCATTAAGAATGATTCTTTGGGGCTTCCCTGGTGGTGCCGTGGTTGAGAATCCGACTGCCGATGCAGGGGACATGGGTTCAAGTCCTGGTCCGGGAAGATCCCATATGCCACGGAGCAACTAAGCCCGTGTGCCACAACTACTGGGCCTGCGTGCCACAACTACCGAAGCCCGTGTGCCTAGAGCCTGTGCTCCGCGACAAGAGAAGCCACCGCAGTGAGAAGCCCGCGCACCGCAACAAAGAGTAGCCCCTGATTGCCTCAACTAGAGAAAGCCTGCACACAGCAATGAAGAACCAATGCAGCCAAAGAAAGAAAGAAAGAAAGAAAGAAAAAAGAACGGTTCTTTGGACAATCCCCTGAATCTATGGTTGTTTTAATGCAAGTTCAGAACCTGGTGCAACTGTGGGTAACATCCCGCGGACAGCTGCCAGGTAGGGGGACTCTGGCCTTTCAGGAAGGGACATAGCTATTAGTGTCTCATATCCAGTGACCAACGGTGTCTGCCCAGATCTGCGGACACTGGCTTGCTCTCAGGAAGTTTATGGGGTCTAGCAGAAATCTTGCCTATCTCTTGATGGCTAAGGGCTTGAAACTAAGTCAGATCTTCGAATTGACCAAGAGCTCAATCTAAAACTGAGTAAGAGTTGTTCTCAAAGTGTGACATGGGGGCCTGTGGGCAATCTGCCAGGGACACGATGACATGATGTAGGCCATGAAATCTGCCCCATGATTTCTGAAACTTTTGGTATTTATGTATCTCAATAGTTTTTCACGACATGAGCTAAAATCCTTTGCTTAACGAAATCCTCCATCGGTGTACACTCCCGACACCAACTGGATCTTACAACTCCATTCAATTCAGTTCTGACACTCACTGCGCAGTTAGTGCAAACCCCACAGGTTAGAGAGCAGTGTCCCCAGCCAATAGGACCGCCCACTTCCAACACCAGTCACTGGTGTCAGCAAGTGGGCTGACACATGCTCAGTGAGGGGACGGATGAATTTGCTCAGAAAATACTTACTGATCAACTACTACCTTCCATTCCACTACTCTGTGGGTTTGGAATACAGTGGGGAATGCCCCAACACGTTCCCTTCAGTCATGGACCTTGTACGTCAAATTCCTTTTCTTTTTAAGACATTCTGCTTCACACGTGGTAGCAGCCCAATAGGGGTTTGTAGAATAAATAAACTAGTCAATGAATTAAACAATGTTACTCAACAATGGTAAGATCCCTTATCAGGAAAACCATACAGTAAAACTTGTAATTTTGTGGGAATGGCATTTGTGGTTACCCTGAGCCAGTGGTCCCCAGAACTAGGATGCAAGCTGAGGTTCTGTGTGAGCCTTGGGGAGACCAGGTCAGGTAGGACCTTGGTTGCCAGGGGCAGCGTCTAAAGCCATGTGGGAGAGTTTGACCCCAAAGCAGGGCAGGGGTGGGAGCCCAGGAGCTGGCCCAGGGATTGGGGCTGCTAGGCAAGCTCTACATGGACACAGCACTCTACAGTTTCCAGAGCTGCTTCTATCTCGTCTGCGTTAGGCCTGAGAGGGCTCCAGTGACAGGTGCTACCTGGGCTGCTCCCAGAACAAGGGTCTCAGATAGAGGAGTCCTGGAGCAGGGACCCTTAGGGATGGCTTGGAGCACAGATGCAGATGTATCAACATCCCAGAGCATCACAACAGGCTGCAGGATTTAGGAGGTTAGCATTTCATACGGTCCCTGGCGGTCATCACCATTTTGGTACCATAGATCCCTTAATCAGTCAGATGAAGTCTGTGTAGCCTTTCTCAGGATATCTTTAAATGCCACGTATGATTAACGCAGGACAATAGTGAAATGCAGTTATTAAAATGTTGAAAAAGTTATCAAATTTGATTACAGCAATGTATGTGGCTCTTGACACATGAAAAAACAGGATAGTGGCACATCTGCCTTGTTAGATGATGTGCTACTGCGATGCGCATAATCGCTACTGTGACTGCAGAAACTGTAACATTAGAATGCCGGTGACTTCGACTGCGACAGCCACAGGTACTGTGAGTATTGCTGTGATTTGCTGCTGACATTCATAATCGAAGGAAATGTTACATTACGGTTAGAGGTTAGTGAATACAAAGATGTACTTTTTTCCCCATCCAAGTTCATGGACTCTTAGATTTCAGCACTATCCCTTGTTCAAAGTGTAGCTATAAGAGTTTTTTGGGGTCCCTCGATCCATGGCTGCACTAAAGTCTAAGGAAACAGTGAAGCTCTGATTAGTAACCACCTGTTCTGCCACAATGCTCAACTTTCCCGGTGGATATGGATTACAGGTTTTTAACAAATGCTATAAAAGTGCACTTATTACTTAATTTTTACTCCCTTGTACACACACATTTATACAAAAGCAATGGACAAATATGTGTAGGTGGACTTTCCTGGAATAAATAAAGTAAGCTTCATACACCATCTTATCTAACGGCAGGTGTAAATTATGTTAAAGAACAGTCCCTGGGTAATGTTAGACAGGAGGATTCTCTTTGAATATCTGTCGTGAAGAACACTGATGTATTGTTTTAATGGAGTCAGCACATTCCAATTAAAACAAAGAGAATAACCCTAGAAGTAGAGAAATAATAAGAATATTAAGGAGTGGATTGGCTAATTGCCTTGCCGCTACTTTCCTGAGTCCCCATTCATCTCTCCCTTGCTTTTTGTTCATCACTATGGTGTGTTCCTCTGTCAGCTTTCAGAAGATTCTTCTGGTCTGGGTCTTAACCCTTGCAGGTGTTACTTCAGAACCTGAGCAGAGAGGGAGCAAGGCCATAGGTCTCTGTGTGCCATGGTGATCACTGTGGCCCTCACCATTTCTGGTCTGTTAGTAGTTTCTTACATTGCAGTTATAGAGGCAGAGAGAAATCAGGATCTACCCTTCTCGGGAAGATTTCTGTCTAAAACCCACCATGCCAAAGGTTATGTGATTTTTTTGTTTTTTTTCATGCCTTGGCCTCAGAAGAGATGGTAGGTAACTAGCTCTTTTCTAAAATAACGTCTTCTCCTGCCCGTGAGTGCCTCGGTCATCATGAGTTCATAAGCCCATTAATTAACCTGCCAAAGACCTTTCTTCTCAGTGGAGGCTGCTCATCACTCAGCAGGAGTGTATCCTAGTAGGGTTAGTGCATGAACAGAAAACAAATCCATCGGAACGTGAGTTATGACATCTAGGAGTTAAAACGAGCCCACGTGATGGGAAAACCGTGGAGTTCCCAGCGACACCTGGATTACACGTCCTTCGGCGTGAGTGCTGAGAAGCTCTCCCACATCTGTATTCAGGATGCTCTTTTTTTCCTCTCCTTTTTTTGATGAATTGGAGTTGCCTGGTGAAAGCAGGTAAGGAAAGAAGTCTCTGGCCTAAAGCCCTTGGAACATAGGTTTGTAAGATTTTTTTTTTCCCCTAAAACATTTTCAAAAATAGAAAATGAAACTTTAAATGGCAGAGGAAAATAACAAGCAGAAGGGAACTGCGGGAACTTCGGGGGACTTCGGGGACTTCCCTGGCAGTCCAGTGGTTAAGACTCCGTGCTTCCGATGCAGAGGGCATAGGTTTGATCTCTGGTGGGGGAACTAAGACTCCACATGCTGCTTGGCCAAAAAATAAAATGAAAAGAATTGAAAAAAAAATTAAGTAAAAATCATTTCGCGAGAAAGGCTGCTCACTGGGCACATTATATAGAGAACGAATTGACTGTGAACCCTCATAATCTTGAAACAGATTTATATGTCGGAGATGCTAGTTCACTGTGTATTCGGACAGGCATACACGCAAATAAAAGGCAGGGACGGGGGTGGGGTGGGGTGGATGACAATGGGACTGTGACACTTCAGAAACATGAAGCAGGGCTTCCCTGGTGGCGCAGTGGCTGGGAGTCCGCCTGCTGATGCAGGGGACGCGGGTTCGTGCCCCGGTCCGGGAGGATCCCACATGCCGCGGAGCGGCTGGGCCCGTGAGCCATGGCCGCTGAGCCTGCGCGTCCGGAGCCTGTGCTCCGCAACAGGAGAGGCCACAACAGTGAGAGGCCCGCGTACCGCAAAAAACAAAGAACAAACAAACAAACAGAAACATGAAGCAAAATTATTCTCAGGACAGACAGTCTTTGCGTGGGGAGGCTTTTTACTTATTAAACAGCGTTTTGGAACAAATTAAACTGCACATAAAGATACATTATGGGCAGAGCAGCTAACAAGCGGGGTCACTGAGGGTGGAGTACAAGAACATGCAGGATCTGATGGCAAGGGCTTTTGCAGGATGTGCCTGGGGGACATTTAAGATATTTATGGTGACTACTTTACTGATACTGCTTAGAGGACAATCACTGCTTGTTTGTTCCTGAATCCTTGGTTTTGTCTTAACTTTTATGTAATTTTATATTATTGTAGGGAAGAAATGGAAACAAGAGAGGGTCAGGAACAATTTAAGGGCTGGAAAAATGAAAAAACATTTGCCAAACACCCGACCTTTAAGGGTCACTTCTCTTGCCCTATGGGCCTGTGAGAGCTTAATGGCCATTGAGATTCATTCATCAGTGGAAGAAACTAGCATAAACCCATCAGTTTCTAGGTAAGTGATGTAAACTTCCCTGGCACTGAAAAGTAGTTCTGGATATAAAATGTATTTTGTTCCAAAGGATATTGCCACTTTCCAGCAGTCAGAAGATTTCACAACTGACCTGATGTTTCTCTGTCTGTTATTTTTTCCTTGTTATGTTTATAAAGCTCTCGTTGCATTCACAATTTTCCAGGAAATCAGTGTCAGGTAACAACCCCACCATGAAAAGCTACCTCTAGAGAGCAGTCAGCGAGTCTTATCTGGCACTGAAAGCTTGCTGGTTGGTTTTCTACATACATGTTTATTTTCAGTTCAAAGACAATATAGAAAACTCCATCGTGGAAAATGTTACCTTTTAGTTCACACTCTTTTAATCCCCCAGTCCCCATAAAATAAACATTCTAAAGTGTAAGCAGTGGGAAATAATGTAAACTCTGCGGAAACAGAAAATAAATTAGTTTCTTTCAGACTTGGTGGAGGTCCTTTTCCTGAACACTACACTCTGTTACAAACAGAATTCATCTTGAACGAAGAATAAATCTTTGGCCTATTTCACCATTTCCCCAGCATTGCGTAAGAGCATATTTCAAATTCACTTTCTTCTCCAACTGCAGCAAAAAGGCAAGGAGTAGTTTGTGTTTGTGGAGCCTGAAAAACAGGAAAAAAAAATATTTCGGTGGTTTAAGAACAGCTTTTTTCCCCTGGTGTCAAACTGTTCATATATTATAGCTCTAAAGCTGGAGACCACAAGAAAATATAAGAGCAGACAAGTGATGCTATTCACAAGACAAGGCTGGGATCATTGCTTGGAATCTTTTTACTTATGAGCAGTGGAGAATCCGATTCTGCACCACTTGGGACCGAGCCAGCATGGACACGGCAGGCAGAGGTTCTGAATTTCCTAAAAGATTTTGCTTGGGGACCGTGGCTGAAATTCCATGACTTCTAAATTTGGAATCTACAAGTTTCCAGGATCCTGTCAAGTGAGAACATCCAGGATTTTAGATTAGCAAGCCTGTTGCCTTGGATTTCAGTTTCTCTTTTATAGCAGGCACAGAGAGCAAGGTCTGAAAAATGCATTTAGGACAAGAATGGAAGTGAGTGAATCTGGAATTTCTTATTATTGTTAAAGCTTTGTTGTTTTCCCGCAAAGGGTACTAAGACTGTCTGTCACTGTGAATTCTGCAATCTCTTTAGAAAAAGAAGTGATCAAGCTACATTTTAAAAAGAAAAAAAGCAAACAAAACACCTAAGTACCAAAAAAAAAAAATTCATCAGGAGAAATGTAAAATACAAGCACTTGGCCTTTGATCTGAATTTATACAAGGAGGAATTTATCTCCTCGGCCAAGAGTTCAAACTCGGCTGGAATACAGCGAGCCAGCCTCCCACGGATGAGGGCAGGGTCTGGAGCCAGAAGGGATGCTTTATTCGCTTCAGAACAGAAGACGGTGACCAAGGCAGGGGACTAGGAGTTTCAAATACTCCCCTGATGTCTGGTTCAAATCAGGGAAGTAAACAGAAAACAGAAGCATCGCAAGCATAGTAAACATTAACAAAAAGAAAATATCTTTGATGTTAGGAAGGGAGGTCTGCCTGGTGCAGACCTTGCCCCTCCTCTCAGTGATGCGCCAGCCTCCTGTCGGTGGCTCTGGTGACCCTAGATACGAGGCACAGTGACTACGGGGGAGGGAAGGTGGGAGAGACGAGGCTGGGCTCGGTGGAAGACCCGTGGATTGACCACATGACCTCGGTATCAACAGTTTTTATAGTTAAAGAGGCTTAGAGTCTGTGGTTCCATATTTTCAGAAAACTCAAAGGGTTGGTAAAGGTATAGAAAGTCTGAATATAAATTTAAAAAAAAATCAGAAACACAATAGCGAAGGTGCAAATGAATCAGTTGTTTATTCAGTGGGGAAAAATTTTTTTAAATTTGATTTAGTGTTAAATCTTTTGGAAGATAGAATATATAAGACATCCAATCATGGTATGTGAATAATAAGAAATTACAAAGTGCCCAAGGCAACGTGAGTGACCAGAGGCAGAGACTGGAGTGACGTGGCCACAAGTCAAGGGCTGCTGGCAGCAGCTAGAATCTGGAGAAGGCAAGGAAAGGAGTCTCCCCTGGAGCTTCTGGAGGGAGTGTGGCCTGCTGGCACCTTGATTTCAGCCTGCTAATACTGATTTCAGACTTCTAGCCTCTAGAACTGTGAAAGAATCAATTTCTGGTATTTTAAACCACCAAGTGATTTGTTATAGCAGCCATGGGGATAAAACACACACGCACGCCCCCATAAGGGGAGTTCTCTCTTATTTACTAAACTAAGACAACTTCACTGTATTTACCCTTATGTTAATTATTGGTAATGGCACTTGGTTCTTGGCTTCCCTGTGCTGACAACCATCTTGTTTTGGTTCCCACTGTTGAATAACAGAGGTTAAAGTTAAATACGCTACCAAAGTGACTTTATTATTTATTATAAATTTATTTATTTTATTTATTTATTTTTGGCTGCGTTGGGTGTTCATTGCTGCGCGTGGGCTTTCTCCAGTTGCGGTGAGCGGGTGCTACTCTCTTCGTTGTGGTGCGTGGGCTTTTCATTGCGGTGGCTTCTCTTGTGGCAGAGCATGGTTTCTAGGCGCATCGGCTTCAGTAGTTGTGGCTCGCGGGCTTCGTTACTCCGTGGCATGTGGGATCGTCCCGGACCAGGGGCTCGAACCCGTGCCCCCTGCATTGACAGGCGGATTCTTAACCACTGTGCCACCAGGGAAGCCCCTGAAAGTGACTTTAAAGTAAAAACGAAGTCAACCTCAGTAGTATTTGTAAAGTTGATGGCGACATATTTTGACAATTTTTTTAAAACCTCAAAAGTGAATAATTTAGAATCATTTAGATCATGAATTTTTTTTTTTTGAGATTTGCTTTTGAATGGAGAAGTGAGTCTATTTATTTCTCTTATTAGTGAAGCTGCATGATAGTCACTGGGTGCTTATTAACCCATTTGAATGTCTGATAAAAAATGGCTTCTGCAAAATGGAGAAAATTTCAAGTTCATAGCATTTGGTTAAAACTTCCACCTTACCTTGCAAATTCTGATTTTTTCAAACCAACTGGTAGATTATAACTAATGACATAACTGAAGCTTTTCTCCAGGCTTTTCCAAAAGCGCATCCAAGCTTTTCTCACTGATCTATAATTTCTTATATATTATATTAACCATGTGTAAATTTAGAGTTATTAGAAAATTCATATTTTTCCAGAGTTTGATGAAATATTATTTTTCTTGCTTTATTTAAAAAAAAAGTATAAGATGATTAGATCCACTGCCTCCTGGGAAGTTTCTTTTAAAAGGGAATTAATTAAGAATTTCACAACCGTTAAGCCTCAAAACATTCCATTTTAGTTAGATAACGGAGATTTAATTATCACCATCTTTTAGAGATGTTAAAGATTCCATTTTAGATTTAATTATCACAATCGTTTATTTAAGTAGCTTGGGCTTCCAGCCTATTTTGGTTCCTGCCTGGGAGTGGGAAAAGGGGGGCTCCCTCTGTCCCAGGGACAGCTTGGGGTGAGGAACTGAGGACTTTTTCTTGAAGCACAACGGTGATGAACAATTTTTGAGCTGCTTCTTGAAAAGACAGAGTTTCAAAATTAAAATCAGAGAGCCCTGGAGCTCCCCCAGGAAACCCTGAAACTCTGTGGTTTACAACCTGGGGATAAGAGGCTCTGTCCACAAGCAGCGTCTGGAGATTAATTTATAATTATTAAATATCACTGAAAATTTCGGCTCGAAAGGAAGTTTAGGGAAGAAATGAGCTGGTATTATACTCCTTTTTGCATGTGCAATTCAAGAAAAACAATTATAGCAGGGCCAGAGTCAATTTGATTCCGTACTAACCACAACTTTGCACATCAGAACAAAGTAAGGGAGTGTCTGAATCCTTCAGGAAATCTGCCAGGCTTTCTTGAGTTCATTTGAATCCTGCCAAGGCCCAGAAATATGATGAAGCTTCAAAATGAGAAACCCAAAGGGGTTGGGGGGAATGAAACCTCCAAATCCAATCATCTTCAAACAAAAGACTGACCAGTAATGTCACAGGATCAGTTTCACTGGGACAAACAACTCATTTTAATTAGTTCTGTTTGGTAACATCCAAAAGAATGAATCATGCCCTTAGTCTAACAATAGCGAAAGCACGACAGGGAAGCTTTGGAAAAAAGCAGCAAGAGCTCAAATTCTGATGACTCCCGGGCACCTCCCGCTCATACCGTTTCCTAGAGGGTGAGATAAGCAGGGAAGGTGAGGAAGTGGAAGGAAAGACAGCAGCCCTCAACCGAGTGGCTTCTTCCATGTGCGACACGTCACGTCTGCAACACATTCTGCAAGGAGTAAGGAGGGTGATGCCCTGCAGCTGAGTCCAGAGAAAGAGCTGGAGCCTGACCACGATGTGAGCCAAGCAGCCCACCGGACATTTCCTCTCCCGATGCTCAAATGTGTCCGAGCTATCATCCAAGCTTTAACATTTGTATTTTGTGCATTTTTAATAGCCACAGACCTGTGACTGTTAGTACGAGTGGTCCCTGCCTGCCGTATGTGAGAGGGGACAGGAAGCAGGAAGAATGTCTGCGGGATCGTTATTCTGAAGGATACCCGAGAGGGAATGTTTGCTTTGTACAGTGGTTTTCTCTTACAGCACTGGATGGTCTGCGATTATTCAAGCAGGGTCAAGTGATGGGTTTTGAAACACTGCCTACCAAGCCTAGAACAAGGTTTGGCAATTCATACAGAAGAAAGAACCCTGGATAACTGAGTGGGAAAATGACATTCAATGAGAGACTTAAGTAAGAGATAGCTCTAGTATACTCTGACTGAAAAGAATTTTGACAAAGTCATAGCTTTTAATACTCAATTATCTTTTGTTATTAAAAAAAATCACCTGGTTATCCCCAAATTATGGGTCTGTTCAAAGAGCTGGTTATCATCTTCCAGAATGGGCCAAAGTTCATTTACCCCGTGAAAATCTTTTGGTTTGGGAAAGAAAGGATGGGGTGAGACCGAGAGTAAGCAGATCTGGGTTGAGTCTTGGCTTTTGTACTTATCAGCTGTGCAACTCAGGCAAGTTGTTGATGTCTCTGGGCCAGAGTTTCCGCAGTTCTGAAATTTGAGGCCAGCATGACATGTGACCGTGGATGGCAAAGCATTTCCTGCTACAGCTATGGAACGAGAGGCAGGGCTGAGTAGTGGAAAGGCAGTATTATTCCTCTGCTATCTGGTGGATCAGGGCCATCCCTCAGCTTCCCCCTCTTGTGACCCCAGGGGACAGGACAACACCTGCCTGCAAGGGGTGCAGTGACTGCCCACGAGAGGTGCTTAGCACAGTGCCTGGCCCATTGGAGGGAATCCCCAAAGGTCTTGACCCCCAACCCCTGCTCAGTCTTTGTTTTTAATTCTCTCCTTTTTTTTTGGCCGCACCCCGCAACATGCGGGACCTTAGTTCCCCGACCAGGGATCGGACCCATGCCCCCTGCAGTGGCAGTGTGCAGTCTCAACCACTGGAGGTCCCCCTGCTCAGTCTTCGAACAAAGTCCAGAGGGATACTTGTCAGAGAACTTGAACACAAGGATTTAGATGTAAGTACTGGTAAAGCTAAGGACACGCCACCTGGCATTACCTGAGCCCCAACTGCAATAATTAAGGCATAAACGCATTTATATGACCTGTTTGGAGAGCAAATAAAAATGGACCAAAAGGCTGGATAAATACTCATCTATCTGAGAGAGATGACAGAATTACACACACTTGTTCTGGAGAAAAATGACAAGTGGCAGAAATGTAGCATAATGGGTTGACATGACAAGGGAAATGAGTCTGGACAGGGGTCAACTCAAAGTTTAAGAGGAATGATATTGTGATTTTCCCAAGGCCTGGCTGGGAAACCCAAGACATTCACACACACACGCACATGCACAGTCATATCAAAAGACCAAAATAACTCTGTTATCAAAGGTCAAGTTTATGGGCTTCCCTGTTAAGTTAGTCTCCGTTAGTTCATTTTCTGGAGTTTTCTTTTTCAGACATGACAAAAGATTTGAAATGTGATTGTGGTTAAAACTAAATACAGCTCCCACTCACCAGCAAAAAACGCATACAAACACCACCAAACACCACACACACAACCCAAACCGAACAATCCCACAACTTGTATTAATGTGTCTCTTACCTTCCTCATCATAGCCTAAGTCTTCAGTGTTTTAGTAACAAAGACTTGCAAAAAAAAAGAAAAAAAAAATCTCCCCATGTTCACTACTGATAGACAAACAAATGCGGGAGTCCTGTGTGCTTGGCTAAGGGCGTAACTCAGGGACAACTGGAAAGGAGGGTCTTTAGGTCAAGCAAGGTCATCTGGAAGGCCCAGAATGTACTGGCAAGAGGGACGGGTGCTGGGCTAAGGAACCGGAACGGGAGGCAGTAGGGAGAAGGAATGGGGGTGTTTATGGGGAAGGAATGCGTCTTGAGAATATGGTGAGGAATTGTCTGATATATGGGATGGGGAAAAGCAGCTCCAAGTCTCTGAGACTTCTGACTGGGAGTTTCCCAGGGAGGAGGGTTGCAGCGGGGGGGGGAGCGGGGGGGTCCTTTTTCTTCGTGATGGGAAGCTGGGACAGAAGCCAGCAGGTGTGCCTGCGGCTGCAGGACCGAGGCACAGACGTGAATGAGACCAAAGGCCCCCCGCTGTGGGCCGCCTAAGCCAGCGCCAAGACAAGCCCAACCCTCTTACACTGCGCAGACCCTGAATCATCAAGGGCTCTAATTTCTGCTGCCCTGTGCTTCCTGTGACTCACAGGACCCTTGGAGGTAGACGATCTGTCCCACCTCTATGAATCTTTCCAGTGGTATGAGAGCCCAATCCCCCTGTTGTGCGACAGTGTTATGGGTTAGATTGTGTCCCCAAAAGGTACGTTGAAGTCCTGACCCCTAGTACCTCTGAGAGTGACCTTAACTGGAAACAGGGTCTTTGCAGATATAATCAAGTTAAGAAGAGGTCAATAAGGTGGGCCGCAATTCAATGCAACTGGTGTCCTTTAAGGAAGACAGAGACACACAGGGAGACAGAGGAATGTCAAGGATCAATGGGCACCACCAGGAGTTAGGAAGAGGCCAGGAGGCATTCTGCCAGAATCTCAGAGAGTGCATAGCCCGGACGACACCTTGACTTTGGACTTTTGGCCTCCAGAACTGTGGGAGAACAAATGTCTGTCGTTTAAGCTGCCCAGTTGTGACCCTGTTATGGCAGCCCCAGGAAATGATCATACTGGAGTCCTCTATCACATGATTCTAACTCTGTAGCAAGAGATACGTGGGATGAAGGTATAGTTGGTATAGTTAATGACAGAAGATATTAGTTTTAATTCTCGAAAAAGAATTTACAGGGCTCCTTTGTTATAGCAAGAGATGCCTTAAAACAAATCTATATTCAGAGACAGTGTGACTGACTTTCACTGGAATCGGGTCCAGGCACACCAAGGACCTGACCATCTCACTGCATATCCACACCCAGGAGTGACCCAGGGCATGGCTGTAACCTGGTAGGAATTCACAGTAACCAAGTGAGGAAATTACTTATCAGACCATTTCTGTAATAAACATCAGAAAAACCAAACAAAATAAAACTAAAAGGGATTTGAACTAGGGAAAAAAGAAAGAAAGAAAAAGTAAAAAGCACAATAGCCTACCTGAATTGAGTCCTGTGAAAATCCTGTTCACTTAGAACAAGCCTTTAACTTGCTCTGTTTCCGTATCAAGATCGATGTCATAGAAGCAGGGCCGAGTCGGCAGTCCTGGCATGGTGCTCATCTGGGGGAGAGAACAAAAGATTATATATTAGCCAGCGCTGCAAGGGGATCACGCTGGACACTGTACATCTAACGACATAAATTTACTATATAATTCAATTCAGTCTCATGTAACTTTGGGTTATATATACATGTATATTTTTAAATTCACCATCTGCTATTCCAATCTTTGTTTAAGGAAATGAAATCCCTCCATGGTCCCACAGCATACCATAGCTCCAAAACAGTGATTTTCAAACTCTTTTTACTAAGTCAAATCTTAGTGCTGAAGCCCAGCAAAGATAAGCCCCTCTGGCTGAAGGGGACTGTGGATGTGGAAGGAATGAATAATGAATAACCCCCAAGACACATTTCGGTAAAATCTTCAACTCTTGGAGCACAGTTTGAAAACTCCTGTTCTCCAGATAGCTGGTCTACTTTACTAGCAGTAACTGTCGTTTATTGAGAACTTACTATGTGCTAGGCACTGTGTAAATGCCTTTTTTTGCATCGTCCCCCAAACTCAATGAGGTAGATACTTTTATCGTTTCCATGTTACAAGGAAGGAAATGGAGGTTTAGAGGTGTTAAGTCATTTGCCCAAGGCCACACAGGTAATAAACAGCAAAATGGGAAATTGGACTCCACATTTGTAATCTCAAATTACTCATATAACCACCACCACCACTGCTGCCTCCACCACCGTTTGGGCACTCTATACTCAGAATTTTACATAGATAATAACTTGAGTTCCCCATCACCCTTCGAGGTAGGCACTCATTTTAGCCTCACTTTACTGATGAGGACAGAGGACATTTAGGCACAAAGGCATGGGCTCAAGGATACACAGCTGGTCAGTGGTGGAGACGGAATTAAAACCAGGCCTGTGCTTCTCACTGCTTTGCTGCACTGTGTCTAGATCGGTTTTGCAAAAAGCGCTTTGTCCACCTGCACCAGAGACCCCCGGTGACGAGCTGGGGAAGCTGGCCGGTTTCCCCTGGTGATGCTGACACACTAACCATGGGTCTAGAACCCGGAGTGTGAGGATTTTGGATGAGCTGCTCTTTATCGATTTTAGTATTCCCACTTCTTCTCACCAGCCTGGAAGTTCTCAACACCAAAGGAACCCAGATAAGGCCTCTGTCACAGACCTCCGGTCTCTCACTCTCAAGGTCCTTTTTTGTCGGGACAGGATTTCACTGACGCCCACTCTTCCCCCCGATGATGCTGACAGACTCTCGCTACTCAGACTGGGGTCTGTGGACCAGGGGCATCGGTATCACCCAGGAGCTTGTGGGAAACTCAGGATCTCAGGGCCCACCTGCGGGCCACTGAATCAGAATCTGCAATTTCAGCATATCTCCGGGAGATCTGTGTGCACGTCTCCATCTGAGAAGCCCCGGCTTAATCAATATGGCCTAGGATGCCTCCCCCCACTCCCTTTAGCCCCGGGAAAGGGAGATTCTGGGGAAGGGGGTGAGGTGCTGGGGAGGAAGGAGAGAAGAAAGCCCTTTCACCCCTGACCAAGTGCTGCTACTTCTTCCCGGCCCGAGCTCAGGTCGAGGAGGAAACCCGTGCACCTGCGGCCTCATAACCACCTGGGCTACGAGAGTGTGAGTGAGGTGGGTCCATGTGGCCAGACACATAAACACTGTGGTATACGGTGGCCAGCTCCTGTCTGGCTGATTGCACAGGATCGCCCTTTAGTATATTATGGGCTAAAAAGGCTTCTGAGGCCTGCCTGGAATACAGGCACCACTGATAGCACGTCTTCAGGATTTTCTGTGCTCTGGGTTTCGAGCAATGAACTACAAATAAAGTTCTGGCGCACAACCTGCTTGTAGGTGGGGATTTCCTGTACTTTAAAACTTTAGGTATGTGGATGGTTACTTCTCCTCCTGAGGTTTCTGTTCCTAGCAGGGGGGTAACATTTTTCTCTGGTTACTACAGTCGCTGCTCCTAGGAGACCCCAGAAAGAAACCCACGCTTAATGTGTTAGCCCTGAAACATCAAACACAAAGGACATCGGTGGGAACTGTTCATATTTTTTCCAGTTTCCTGGGCTACAAAACTCATACCAGTTACTCTACAACAATTTTCCTACCTAACCGCGTTCTGACATGAGCATTTTAAGATGCCCTTATAATCTGTGTGGGGATATGGATTTGGAAAAAGCAACCAGCGTTTTATAGTTTAAGGAACGAGTGACCGCATTCAGCCACAGTGAAGCTGCTCTGTCTCTAATTTAAAATAAGTCTCTAGGTCGAAGGTATCTGGGTGAGGATGCTACCCAGACTTGACTGCTGCTGCTTCTGAGGCTGCAACACTATTCATTCCAGGGCAGAATTCAGTATGAGGCAGATCATATCTAAATCCACATGAGGTGAGAAAACCCAGGAAGAAGCCCGAAGGCAGTGCATGGGGGTTCATCTGAGCAAAGTTATAATGGAAGTTTCTATTGTGGATAACACAATTGCACTGCCTGCTTGTTTACAAGCTTTTTTAACAGACATGAAAGTTCAGCTTTCCACCATTCACTTTTAGCTGGTGCAAGACCAAGACCGACAAAGGCAGTGGGATTTGCACGCTTCCTGGATCTGAACCACAGGCTGCAGTGACTCAGCGCGTGCATCTTTGGGTCATTCTGATACTGTCACAAATCTGGGAGCTTTTCTAAGTAGCCAAAATATTAAATGCCAGGAAGTATGAAATGTCTTTCCTCTATTTTCAACTTACTTCTCTCAAATGGGAGAAAAATGAGATCAATCAGAAGACTCCCATGTTCCTTTCCAATGATGCAATCGTCACTTTCAAGAATCAAGAATCCCTACTTATTCGGGATGAGCAACAACTGACCAGGAACCATGTGGAGTGTGCAGAGCTGGGGGACTCCCAGCCCTGGAGACAAAGCCACCTCCAGTCCATCTATGTTTAAAATAAAAGTCCTGCTGAGCAGACACAGTATGGAATTATGTTAACCAGACCTTACACATTCGCATCAGATTCTCTCCCAATAAAAAACACTCTGTTACCAAAGGATTGGAGCCCCCAGACAAGAGTCAGCAGAGCACTGCAGGAAAGAAGAATTCGGACAGCCCTTGGCAGTTGACCTCTGGGCCCACGCCTGGGGTCAGTGGTGATCTCTGTTGACTTATTTGTGTGCCCTTGAAGAAGGCCTCCTGCTTAAAATAATGAGGGGCCACTAAATCGTACTTACTTGTCATGCTGCCTTAATGGATTCTTTTACAAAGGCTGAAAAGCATGGGCTTTTGCCCTTCATGTGCCTAATTTTACCTACAATGAATCTTCCAAATCTTTGATTTCGGGTTAAGCTTATTTTGGAGAAACGACGAGTTATAGGAATAGCCTTTATAAACATTCATTAACACCAGCAAAGAGAAAATATTCATATACCTAAAACTTGTCATTCAGAAGTAAGGGTAAAACACTCTTAGAATGAGTAGAAAAATTACCTAAAAATCTGTTTCATAAAGTGATAGCATCATACTTACCACTTAACCAAAATATCGTTGTAGTTAATTTTGTTGTGTTTGTGAAATAATTTCTTTTCTGACTTCTCCCTAAATCTACTGCTTTTTCCTACTGGATAAATCATTCAGATTTGTTGTAATTCAGAAAAGAAATAAGCATTTGAACTCACTGTTCCTTCAGTTCATGATCTAAAAGGGAATCCCTTCTATACATTTCTTTCCTCCACCAATATGGCCGAACACCCATCATCTTGTTGCAAAAATTTAAGAACAACCAAAAAAGGGACTTCCCTGGTGGTCCAGTGGTAAAGAATCCCCCTTCCAATGCAGGGGATGCGGGTTCGATCCCTGGTCAGGGAACTAAGATCCCATATGCTGCGGGGCAACTACGCCCATGTGCCACACTACAGAGCCCACGAGCCCTGGAGCCTGCGTGCCGCAACTAGAGAGAGAAAACCCGCACACCACAACTAGAGAGAAGCCCGAGCGCTGCAAGGAAGAGCCCATGCACCGCAACGAAAGATCCCGCATGCCTCAACGAAGATACTGCATACCGCAACTAAGACCCAACACAGCCAAAAAAAAAAAAAAAAAACCACCAAAGAGACTACAATGGTTAACTACACGATGATGCAATTTAAATAAAAAGATTCTTTTTGATGAAATAATAACTCAAACATTTAAACTCTTGAGCAAAAGTATTTTCTGAATTATAAGTACAGTGCCTCGGGAAGCCCAAGGACTGGATTTTTTGTCTCTTCCCTTCTCCCTCTTCTTTGGACACGAGGGACAGAACTGTTTACATCTAATGGTCATTTAGATAATTAAACTAAGATGATGCAAGAGGAAAAATGGCCGGTATAAACATCAAGCAAAAGGAAAGAAGAGAGGTATTAAAAATCATGATAGGGCTTCCCTGGTGGCGCACTGGTTGAGAGTCCGCCTGCCGATGCAGGGGACACAGGTTCGTGCCCCGGTCTGGGAAGATCCCACATGCCGCGGAGCGGCTGGGCCCGTGAGCCATGGCCTCTGAGCCTGCGCGTCCGGAGCCTGTGCTCCGCAACGGGAGAGGCCGCAACAGTGAGAGGCCCGCGTACCGCAAAAAAAAAAAAAAAAAAAAAATCATGATAATGAAAACAGTGCTGCTACCACTGGGATTCCACTTGCTTGACTTAGTGGTGACGGAGGCTCTGGGATTTCTTTCTGGGTTAGGTAACATTCACCTGCACGGCCCGTGACTGCCAGGGATGCTCTGGGCGCTTGGGGGCGTGTCCTATCAGAGTGCCTGTTATCTTTCCTGGTGGCCAGCGACTGCCTGTTCCTGTGCGAAAGGGCAGTGAGGCTTTATTCAACCCACAGTCCTTTGCTGAGCACTCACTATGGGGATACCAAGGTGACCAGGACCTGGTTCCTGCTTCCAAAGGGACAGACCATTAAGCAGATCATTCGAGTCGAGTCACTTTTTACTTTTCAGTTAAAAGAAAATCTTTTTCATTCTTTGCTTTTCATATAAAAAGAATGAACATAATAAATTCTTAACGTCTGACTTTCGAAGATGGAAGTCAAGTTCAATCACTGTAAAGATGACTCTATCGTGCTCACATCTTGGAGCAGCATCACGGAGCTCCGACTATTCCAATTTATTTCAATGGCGCTGAATAAAAGACTGAGCAAGTACGGTTATTTCTCTCTTCTTTCGTAAAGCAAACTATAACTCTTAGTGGTAAGAAGCCTGTTCCAAACTAACTTTTCCATTAGTTAGAAAAAACTTACTTTCAACAAAAAACACTTTCAAAAAGAAAATACTTTCAACTGAGAAGTAATAAATAATAGAACTAAAAAGCCAAGTCTTGCTCTCCTAATACTGTTTCCTGGAGGTGACCCCTGTAAACAATGTCTTGTGCAAACTCCCAAGAAATGTTCTATTCTTATACAAGCCATGTGACTATATAACATGTATTTATGTAGTTACGTACAGAAACTGGAAAATTCCACATGTACAATTCTGAAATCTGATTCTCAGGGAGAGTAAAACTTAAAAGAGGCAACTGGGGTAATTTCTAAACAAAGGAATGTGGCTGAGTGGGGAGACCCAGGAAGAGTTGTTGCCAACACATTCTACAGTTGACCCTTGAACCACGTGGGGTTAGGGGCACTGATACCCAGCAGGGCTGAAAATCCAAGGATAATTTTTAGTTGGCCCTTGGTAGCCGAGGTTCCTCCCTATCCGCAGATTCAACCAGTGCAGGCCATAGATTGTTGAGACTGATACACTACTGTCATATTTAGATTGAAAAAAATCTGTATAGAAGTGGACCCGCCCTGTTCTAACCCCTGTTCTTCAAGGATCAACTGTAAAGTCAATGCGCCCTGCCTTTTGGAAAATGAGAGATTAGGGAGAGTTCTTTAGAAGAAAAGAAAAATAAATGCGAGCAGGGCGTCTGACCTACTGGATATTGACAAAGGAAACGAAGAAGTTCAGCACGTTTCATGCATCTCAAATATTACAACGGACTAAGAGCTTTCAGTTCAAAGACCACTCGGCATTTGAGTGCATCTTTCCCCCACCAAATAATTTATTTTTCTTTTTTTGTTCTGATTTTAAGGACGGTATCCTTAGTCAGCTTTCAACTATGCTTGCCAGGAAAGCCCCATGCTGGCTTGCTCAGTAAGACGCTGTCCTTCCTGTTTCCGTGCCTGGAAGACCAGAGGTGGCATAATGCAGCCCCAGGGCTTCTCTCTATTGTCCTCTTGGTGTTGGCTTCATCCCCAGGCTTTCTTCTCTGTGTGGGCAGCTCCAGGCCACATCATAGCCACACCCTGTGATATCCAGTGCGAGAAAGAACGTCCTCTTCAGCGACTCATTTTTTCCCCCGATTCCTTTCTTTTATTTACCAATTTTCAAAACAATAGTTTGGTACCCAGTGGTGGACTCTGCTAAGTGCTTTCCATGCTCTGTATCTCATTTAATTCCAACAATTCCACAAGGTGCATGTTATTACAGTTTCATTACCCCCAATTTGCAGATTAGGAAAACAAGACGAGGAAAAGCATAATAACACAAATCACACGGCTAACAGCTGGTTGAGCTGGAATTCAAAAGCAGACAGTGTGACCCCAAAGCCCTAGCTCTAACCACTGAACCCTACTGCCACTGCCTCCCTTACATCATGGCATTTAGTGTCGCTGCCCCTCGGTGGCAACATGTGTCCTGCAACTGCACAAAGAAATGTTATGAGCTGCTTTTGCAATGGGAATACACGTCCTATCAAACTACTGAGATTTCAGCTACAATATTTGTGTAAATAAATTTATATGAATTGTAAAGAAAATTCATTTACTTTACAATTTTAGTCTTGATTCCTTTTAAACTTTAATATTTATGCAAGAAAATGTTACACAGCTTACACCCGGGGTGGTATCTTCCAAATTACATCTTAGTCACACTAGTCAGCAGCGAGTAAAATACCTTATGACTGTTAAACATTGCTACTGTTTACCAACCAATTGGTTCCTCTCTCACTTACTTTGTTCTTATTCATTCATCATATGCTTTGATCTTATCCATTGCCAAAATGATAGATAAAGGTCATATCCACACAGGTGTTACACTGTTCACATCTCACTCTTCCATTTCCATTGGGGGGCGGTGGAGATTCTTCCCCATCTCTCCTCATTTCACCATAAGGACCACAGCTGAGGCTGCCAACAGCCCTGTGAGACAGGTGAGGTGGGAGAGGTCTGCGTAGCCCCACTGAGAGGTGTGGAAGTGGCCTCAGGACAGTTGTGTGACTTTCCCTGGACCAGTTAGGAATGGGAACGTCGAGCACAAAGGCTGGAAGAGGTAACTGAAGTCAGACGGGCAGCAGTAACCCAGGTGGCTCTGAGGGGTGAGGGGAAGGGCCCCGTTCCCGTACTGCCAGTGGACCTGGGTAAGTTACATCACTGAGTCTTGGTTCTGTACCTGGAAATACACTATGAATATAAACAGATCTATGTGATAGGCTCTATTTCAAAATTAAAATGGGATAAAGAAAGGACCCTAGTTTAGTGTGTAATACACAATGGATACAATTGTTATTTTATTATAGGAGGTACAACTATAATTGTCTCTATGAAGTACAGTGCTGTTATTATGATAGACACAGAAAAAGGAGACTTGAAAACAAATCTGAACTGTGAATAATTATGTTTCTTTTATAAGAAAAAAGGGTTCATTAGTTCTGAGATTTCCCCCTAATTTTTCCTGCTCTATAAACAATTTAAAAGAGCCCCTTTCTGTTGTTTCTACTAATGACAATCAAATCTGACGCTACACCCAATAACCAAGACCTAAGTATCAAGTAATCAGGGGCCTCTGACTGATGACAAAGGTTATTTTAAGAGAGAAACCTTCAGAAGTGTGACGAGCTAAAATCAAGTATGATTTTAAACTGAGTTCAGTCTTTAGGAAGAGGGGATTACTCTTTCTGTGTAGGCCAGAGAAGATGCTGTGAAGAGAAGCACAAATTCAATTCTTTACACACTGCTCCTCTCTGCTTGAACTTTTGCAGTGTTTCCTCTCCAGCCTTTCGATGGACAGGTGGCATGCCAGGAGAACCCTGCCAGCCTTGGCAAAACAAACCAATTTTATAACGTTTCATTGTTTGGAAACTCAATATCAAGCAATCAAATTCTGGTTTCTGAGAAGCTCATCTTCTGAAAATGAACTGTGATGTTCTGGGCGTGCGTTTTATCCCAAGGTCCTATTAGCAATTAAGTCATTATTCTGTAACTCCTGGAAGAAGAGAGAAGATGAAGGGGAAGGGAAGAGAAGGAGGCGGGCGGGGCGGGGTGGGGGGTGTCACGAAAACTGCCTTTACTTAGCTGAGCTGGTCCTTTTCTCCACAGAGGAGCTTGTTACAGAAGACACAGCTGCCCATGTAATTTAGCATTTCCCTTTTCTTCCCCCCGCCCCTCCTCCAACCCCGGCAAAGCTCCTCCCCAGAGATAATAAGCTGCTGCAGCAGCAGGAAAACAGAACAAGACAGAGGGAAATTGTATCCATTATTTTAATGTCCCCTTTATGGCTCTCTTGGGACAGAGGCAAAGGAGTGGTCTGGGGGAGCCTGGATGGGGAGGGGAGGAGTTATCTCATCTAATGTTTACTAACCGGACACTTGGCCAGCCAAGGTTTGACCAGGAAACTGAATTAGGAAAGAATTCCTGACCACCCTGCCACCTAATTTAACTATTTTAAATACTAGAGGCCTATATGGTTCTGCCATCTCTCTCTTCTTTTTTAAAATGTTTTTTCCTTCAGGTGGTTCAGACCAGATCCCAGCTGAACGCTCAGGACCTCAGACTGGGTCTATATACAGTATGTTATGGACTGAACTGTGTCCCCCCCGCTCCCCCCGCCAAATCTATATGTTCAAGCCCCAACCTCCAACATGAGGTCATAAGGGTGGAACCTTTATCCAGTAGGGCTGGTGTCCCTCTAAGAGGAACAGCCCAGAGATGCACGGGCACAAAGGAAAGGCCTCAGGAGAAACCAACCCTGATGACACCCTGGTCTTGGTCTTCTGGTCTCCAGAACTTTGAGAAAATAAACCTGCTGTTTGAGCAGTCCAGTCCACGGTACATTACTATGGCAGGCCAAGCAAATGAACACGTCGTACTTATGTGGGTATTTCCTTCCCTCTACAAACTTCCATGAATATCCACAAAACATGTCTTCCCCACTTTACCTTTCTCCAATTCCTGGACGGAAAGAGTCCTAACTGGGCTACGTGCAAAGGCTTCTCTAAACAGAACGCCTTTTCTCACTGCAAGGGCAGACGATAATTAAAGGACTTGGCGGGTAGAGATCCTGCCTGGGAGGTGAGCACCCCGCTGTCCCTCCCGCGTTTTCCCCTTCTTCACCCGGCTTCCCCAACACGGCAGGGATGCTGCAGCTGTCAGACCTGCTTCCTCTGGATTAATGCAGTGGGAGAAAAAGAAAACTGTGGACCAAGTATCTTGAAATCACTCATAAATCATGTACCTTGCTCTCTTTCTGTTTCTCACAAACACACAGCATGTGTTAAAAGTAAGGAGAAACATCAAGAGAGCAACATGATGGATTTCTGTTTTGTAAATCTGATTTTTATCAAAGTAAATCATGTACGTGGCTTAAAAGGTCACATTGTCCCTCAAGGCATACTATAAAAAATGACAGTTCCCTGTCCACTGCTGCCCCACCCCAGCTGTATTCCAGCTCCTCAGAGGCAACCACTATCCATTCTTAGCTCTTTCTTTTTTTTCGGGGGGAAGAAAGGATTTATTACTTGCAGCAAGTAAGGAGAACACCGGGGATCTTTCCCAAAGCAATGTCTCCCCAGCAGCAAAACCGGGAAGTCTTAAGGTAAGCGTACATGCATATTCATGAAGGGGCTTGGGACATCGACTGCGTCCAAACTTGATTGACATCACAAGAATCAGAGAAGGTCAACATCGTCATTCCTTAGGTTCCAGTTGATCTGGTGGTTGAGCGCTTCTGGCTAACCTTCACTTACGAAGCAGAACTGGGAGTCTTCGGCCCCCATGACCTTACCTGGTCTCAGGACTTAATGAAGCTCAGGTTCTTGATGTCTCATCGCAGAACGAATTCAGTGAGAGACAGAGTGATAGGTAAGAAGTGGATTTATTTAGAGAGAAACACACTCCACAGGACAGAGTGTGGGCCATCTCAGAAGGGGAGAAAGGCCCCTCAGCTCTTTCTTTTTATCATCACTGCTCTTTCTTGATTTATAACTTCAGATGCTATCTATTGGCTTTCTAACACAGAAGATGAGGATTTAGCTCTTTGACATCCTACTACCCATGCTCCCCCACCTCCACTTTCCATCTCTCAAATAAAGAGCTGTCATTACTTTTGGTCTGATCAGGATTTATTAGGACAATGTAAATATTATTCACAGAAGGGCCATCATACGTATTCTGATTACATTCTCATTCTTGTACAACTCCTGTTTCTCCTAGAGTTAATAACTGTCTTGTATCTTCATTAGTTCAGCTTTCTATAGGCCTATCATTCATGCACTAATGCACTCTGACAGTCTTGGTCCTCCCTTCATATGCCCACGCATGAGACTAGTCATCCTCGCGGCCATCCTGCGGGTGCCCTTCATCCTGTAGGCCTACTAAACAGCTGACGGTGGCATCTCCCTTTGCCATGATCCTGGAGACTCCTTTCTATTGTCTCTGTTGCCATGTGCTGTACCGTATTGCGGTTTACACACACTAGGGTGACTCCCAGTAACTCCCCCTCCTTGAGTGCAGGTGAGACCTGTGACTTACTTCCAACCAGGAGAACACGGCAAAAGTGATGGGGTCCTTCCGTCTTACCAGATTCAACTTTCCCCCGTGCTGGCTTCTGATAAACTACCATGCCATGAGAGGGTCTAAGAAGACCAGGTGGTAAAAACCACATGTAGCCTCTGAGACTTAAATGTAGCCTCCAGCTGACAGAGAGCAAAAGGCTGGGCCTTCAGTCCTACAGCTGCAAGGCACTGAAATCTGCCAACAAGCTGTGAACTTGGAAGAGGATCCCTGGCCTCACATGAGACTGGAGCCCTAGCTGATGGCAGTGCCACAGCCTGAAGCAGGCAGCTTCGCTAAGCTGGGTTTGGTGTTATTATAAAGCTGCTAAATTTGTGGTTAATTTGTTATGCAGCATAGAAAATTTTTAAAAAAATTAATGGACTTAACTTTCTCTTTAAAATTTTTTTCTCTTGTTTTTCTACTTTCAGCAACTTTATTTTAAAAACAGAGTGAATTATTTAGCAGCGTGGCATACGATAAGCTGCATGTGGTCAAGCGTAAAGTTTCTTCTATGCTATTACAAAACAAGCTGCTGTGAACATTCGTGTACAGACCTTACTATGGACATGTATTTCATTTCTTGTGAGTAAACACTTAGGAATGGAATGGCTTGGTCTTACGGTAGGTGCATGTTTAGACTTTAATTGTTTTCACATCCCCACTAACATCTGGTATGGTCAGTCTTTTTAATTTTAGGTATTCTAATAGCTATACAGTGGCATCCCATTATGGTTTTAACTTACATTTCCCTAATGACTAATGATGATAAGCATATTTTCATGTATTTATCACCCATATACAAGTCCTCATCAGATAGATGATCTGCAAATGTTTTCTCCTTTTCTGTGGCTTATTTAGTTTCCAAATATCTGGGGTTTTTCCAAATGTCTTTCAGTGTTGATCTCTAATTTAATTCCACTATGGTTAAAGAAGATATTTTGTATGATTTGAATCCTTCAACATTTACTGAAAATTAATTTGTGGCCCAGAATATGATCTATTTGGCAAATATTCTGTTTGCATTTGAAAAGGATGTGTATATTCTGCTATTGTTAGGTAGAGTGTTCTTTAAATCCAGTTAGGTCAAGTTGGATTATAGTGCTGTTCAAGTCTTCTAATATCCTTATTAACTTTCTGTTTATTTGTTCTGTGAAGGGTTTTAAAATCTCTTACTATATTTCTGTCTTTATCTATTTTTCCTTGCAGTTTTCCTTCATCTATGTTGAAGGTTTGTTATTAGATGTATAAACACGAAGGACTGTTATGTCCAGATGAAATGGCCCCTTTAAAAATATGAAACAACCCTCTTTATCTTTGTTAATATTATTTGCTCTAGTTCTATTTTGACACCAATCCAGCTTTCTTTTGATCGCTATTAGCATTTTCCCAGCCGGTTTCCTTTAACCTACTAATGTCTTTGTATTTAAAGTGGGTTCCTTGTTGGCAGCATATAGCTGGATCTTGTGTTTTTAGCCAATCTGACAATCTCTGTCTTTTAATTTGGGTATTTAGACCATTTACATTTAATGTGATTACTGATATGGCTGTGATTACCACAAAAACCAAAACAAAACAAAACTCATAACTGTTTTAATGTCCCTATCTCCTAATGCTATTATCTGTGTCATTTAAGCATTAATTTTGGTTGATTTTTTTCATTATAGGTTGTATTTTTTTTTTTTTTTTTTGTGGTGTGCGGGCCTCTTACTGTTGTGGCCTCTCCCGTTGCGGAGCACAGGCTCCAGACGCGCAGGCTCAGTGGCCATGGCTCACGGGCCCAGCCGCTCCGTGGCACGTGGGATCTTCCCGGACCGGGGCACGAACCCGTGTCCCCTGCATGGGGAGGCAGACTCTCAACCACTGCGCCACCAGGGAAGCCCTATAGTTTGTATTTTCCTACTTGTTTACATGCCTGCTAATTTTGAATTGGATGTCAGACATCTTATCTTTTCGCATACTGTATTTTTTGTATTTATAAATATTTTTATACTCTGTCCTGGGATACAGTTTAGTTACTTGGAAACAACTTGATTTTGGGGGGTTTTTCTTTTAAAGCTTTGTTGGGTGGGACCAGAACTGTGTTTAGTCTAGGATTAATTTTTCCCCTACTACTGAGGCAAGACCTTCTTGGCCCTGTGTGGGAGCTATGCACTGTTCCCTTTGATGGAGGTTTTAAAGGTGACACCACTCAGTGTACCTAATTAAAGAGCAAGGTTATTGGAAACATATTATTACATATAATGACAGAATTTGATTTTAAGATAAGTAGTCCAAGAATAAAATTATACTAATAGAAAAAAATAGAGAAATTGTAGAAATGACTAGGAATAAGGTAATACACATTTTGTTTATGTTTATAAACTGAAAAACAGGAATACAAAAGAAAATACTTGCTGCTCAGCTATCTGCTTTTCTCAATCAAAACAAAGTCAGTGGGCTTCCCTGGTGGCACAGTGGTTGAGAGTCCGCCTGCCGATGCAGGGGACACGGGTTCGTGCCCCGGTCCGGGAAGATCCCACATGCCGCGGAGCGGCTGTGCCCGTGAGCCATGGCCGCTGAGCCTGCGCATCCGGAGCCTGTGCTCCGCAACGGGAGAGGCCACAACAGTGAGAGGCCCGTGTACCGCCAAAAAAAAAAACAAAAACAAAAAAACAAAGTCAGTTTTCTCTGAACTTTTCTTCTTTTGGCAAGTCAGATCCTTCCTTCGTTGCTTTGCTACTGACACAAGCAGCAAGAACCATTTGAAGTTCAGTAGGCCTCCCTCTGCTGCCCTCTCAGTGACCTTGGTGAATGAAAGCTTCCCATGATGGCACTTTTTCAAATAAATATGTGGCCCAGGCATCTGACGAGTGTCTGAGTAATTCTCTAGCGTGTTGAAGGACAGTGATACCATCAGCCCATCAGCTATTTTCCCACAGGAACCAAGCCAATAAAGCCTGAATTTTTCATGTACTTGCACATAAATAACACGAAGCATCAATGTGGATGCACTGTACACCCGAAAACAGTTCCGTCAGTACCACACGTCTGCCAGCTTTGTGTGGTGTCCCTTTCTGACTACAATATCACCTTCCAATTTCTACTTCCTCCACCTTCTATCCCCACCCCCACAACCATTCTACCTATCACGATGTAATATTCTATGAAAATTTAATTTCAAGTACATATGTCTACTAGACGTGGCAAGTCTACAAATAATATTTATATTTCATATGTTGTTATATTTCAGAGTTGAGGCAAAGTGACCTAAAGCAGGGCTTTGAATTCCCTCTATAAACTGGGGCTCGCTGGGTGCTCCCAGACCAGCTGTTTCCCCTCCCTGCAGCCCATGGGGATTTCCATGCGGGAAAGGAATAGGGCTGGCTATCTGCCTCAGGGAACAGCATCTCAGCCCTTTTCATTTCATTCACACCAGTACTTAGGGACATTGGGAAACCCAAAACAGTTCCCAATGGGAAAGAGGTTAGGCGGTCCTGAGACAGTTCTGTGTGCCTTACTACCCAAACATGAAATTTCATGGACCTCTCCTTTCTTCTAAATCACAGGTTGGAAAACTATAGCCCATACACCATACATCAGGCCAGCTGTCTAGTTTTACAAATAAAGTTTTATTGGAACACAGCAACACTCATTTGTATATTGTCTGTGATTGCTTTTGTACTATAACAGCAGAGTTGAGTAGTGAGGACAGAGGCTGTTTGGGCTGCAACACCTAAAATATTTACTATCTGGCCCTTTACAGAAAATGTTTGTTGATCTCTGTTTTAAAAGACAATGTCACAGACAAAAGGATTTAATGAAAACCAAGACAGACGAAGAATTTGATTGTGGGTATTCTTTAACTTTCCCTAAAGACACCAAAAACATTTTATAACTAGTAAAGTGGAGGTGTCAACTGAAAAGACAGAGGCGGGTGATGGTGTTTGAATCTAGATTACTGGTTCAACAGAACACACATTTTCTAAAAGTGAAAGGTCAAGGGCACTAACCTGGCATATTCTCAATGTTTTGGGAGACTGCTGGGGGACAGTCATTCTCAGTTTAAAAGATGCTTAGTGGGAGGATGTTAATTTATAGTATTTTTTACTTAGAATCTACTTCAAAGATTTTAATTCATGGAGTTCTCATTTGCAAAATAAAATTCCTAACACCTAATTTGTAGATTCTAGATAAACGTTTTACTTGAAGTCTAATTTTCTTTTCTTTTTTTCTTTTTGGCTGTGCCACGTGGCCTTGCGGGATCTTAGTTCCTCGACCAGGGATTGAACCCGGGCCCACAGCAGTCAAATGCTGAGTCCTAACCACTGGAACCCCAGGGGGCTTCCCTGAAGTCTAATTTTCTTTGATTGGGAAAACACCTGAGTTCTTAGAGATGTGACATGTTGCACCAGAGGGCAAAACCTTCTGTTCCACTTGGGTTAGAGGTGGGAAGCCTATCTATCTGTGTGTCATCTGAAGGCTGAAAGGATGAACTCTTACTGACCAACCAGGTCCTCTGTGTATCACTGATTTTTAAGAGGTAGTGTTCTACTATGCACTGCAAGAGAAAACACAGGTTCTATGGCATGTTCAATGTATCGATGAGACTTGTTGAGGAATCAATGATCTGAGAACTCTGAAATGGTAGCTAGGGTGATCTAGTACTTGATGTCCTTTTACACCTGGCCCTGGTAATGTGGATTGATGGGCAAGTGGCACCAAAGGCCCAGATGGGCTCTGAGACGAGAGGGTCACCAGAGGGACCTTAAGAGGGAAAGTGATCCCTGGATAGCCAGTTAAATAGAACCAAGGACACTCTTAGAAAAGAAACACTGAGGCCCACTGGACAAAATAAAGTTGCCAGAGCAAAGTGGCTTAGCTAATAATGGGGGGGAAGGCGGGGAGGGGCACTTTCCTAAGATGAAAAGTTATAAATCCCCGGGAGAGGATTGCAACAGGAAAACAAGACAATGGAAAATTTGGTCAAGGGTGAAGAGTAGTAAAGGGAAAAAACATGGAGTAAGCTAGAATTTATGGTATTTAGCTTTTGTGATGAACAGCCATCATCTAAAAGTCCTCTGGCCTATCAAGTCAGCAAGGGAGTAACCTGCTTATCCTTGGCTATACCTTACCATTCCTGACTGTAAACCTGGAAGATCAGGGGGTCCCCATTCAAAAAAAAAAAAAAAAGAGAGAGAGAGAGAGAGAGGGAGGATAAATGCCTAATTAAAAATGGCATGGACTTCCCTGGTGGCACAGGGAAGAATCCGTCTGCCAGTGCAGGGGACACTGGTTTGATCCCTGGTCTGGGAAGATCCCACATGCCGTGGAGCAACTAAGCCTGTGTGCCACAAGTACTGAGCCTGCGCTCTAGAGCCCACGAGTCACAACTACTGAAGCCTGTGTGCCTTCAGCCCGTGCTCTGCAAGAGAAGCCACCGCAAGGAGAAGCCCGTGCACTGCAACGAAGACCCAGCACAGCCCCCCGCCCGAAAAAAAAAAAAGGCATGATTTCATAAATTAGGAGGTTGGGATTAACATATACACACTACTATATATAAAATAGATAACCAACAAGGGCCTACTGTATAGCACAGAGAACTACACTCAATATCTCAGTATTTTGTAATAATCTGTATGGGAAAAGAACATATATAATCTCTCTCTATATGTATCTATATATAACTGAATCACTGTGCTGTACACCTGAAACTAACATTGTACATCAACTATCCTTCATTAAAAATTTTTTTTTAAAATTGCATGGTTTCTATATACCTGAGTATGGCCTTATAACTGCAATCATTTTGGAGTGAAGCCACAACTAAAAAACCCTGAGGTAGAGGTGCCTGGAGTTGGAACATGCAATCATTACTCCCCGCACCCCAGCCCCTCACCACTAGACCAGCCTGCTCCAGCCTCCCCGTCTGAATTCCTCATCTTTCACCAAGACCATCCCAAATTATGATTGATGTAAGGATTGCAATGAAACGATACCATAGTTTTAGCCCTTTCCAAAAACTTAATGAAATCAGGCAAACTGGCAGAAGTCCACACGAAAGGAATCAAAGCTGGATACTGTGATCAGTGCTTCAGAGAAACGGAGCCGAGTTCAAAAGAAATAAGGCTGTGGACTAGTACTGATATTATTCTTAAGGCCACTGACGATCCCTCCTGCAAATGCATCATTGTTGACACCACTAAGTGCAGGAGGAAATGGTAAGGTCCTGGCCTACCTAAGGAAGTTCTTACATTTTTAGCATTTATATGCTGTCAAGATTAACTGTCTTAAGTTGTGAGTAAAGGATTTTTAACCTAAAAAATTTATGCAATCCATATCAAGCTTAATTTCTATTTTTTTGAAAGAAAAATAACTGGGCTGAGTATTCAGAATATTGAGTCTCCTGGGATTAGTGGATGGAAACATTACAAGTCTGAAAAAGTACTGAAAAGGAATGAAGGTCAGAGAGTGGGCTGGGAAGCATATGGATGTTGTAACTGGACCCTCAGTTCAAGAACCTAACCTGTAGCAGCTACTTGGAGCCACAAGAAAATACTTCAGGATTTGAAAGATCTGGTAGCGTTAATAACCATGTCGAAGAAGAAAAAGTGAAAAACGACACTGGAAAACCCTAAGGTGCCTCGATCTCCATCACTGGTAAGATCTTGGCTCAAGTTCCTCTTGATGGGTCACTGGGCAAAATGCACCAGGTCCCCACAGAATCACAACGTGGTGTTTCCACTTGGGTGTGTTTGGGGAGGCGAGCCTCTGTTGCTGCAGTAGGAGGAGCAGCAAAACGATCTTTTGCCATCTTTTTTTTTTTTTGCGGTACACAGGCCTCTCACTGTTGTGGCCTCTCCTGTTGCGGAGCACAGGCTCCGGACGCGCAGGCCCAGCGGCCATGGCTCATGGGCCCAGCTGCTCCGCGGCATGTGGGATCCTCCCGGACCGGGGCACGAACCCGTGTCCCCTGCATCGGCAGGCGGACTCCCAACCACTGAGCCACCAGGGAAGCCCTTTTGCCATCTTTTGACTTAATCAAAACCCAGTTATCAGATCTGAATTCTAGCTGTTACTTTGGTTTGTTTACCCAAAGCCTCCTCTCTTGCCGATGGAGTTAACTGGAATTGTGTTGCGTGTTTATTAGCATTTCTCATTTCTTTTATGTTGCCATCCCTGAAAATAAACTTGTTATTCAAATGCTCCTTTCAAGTCCTCCTGCGTCTCCCTTAGAGCCTCACTGAGTTACAGACGTGCAGTCAAGAATAAGCCTCCGTGGTTTACATGCACCAGAAGTCCACACGCAATACACGGGACGGGAGAGCTCATTTGGCTGGTGTCCACACAGCATGAGCAGAAAGAAAAGGAATCAGTGGTGATGCCAAGCTGGCAAGCGGCCACCGTGTTCCAGTTCCTGGAGAAGAGCCAACCACAGGGTAAGCCTGGCTCACTGGGTTTGAGAGCTTTCACTTCATCAGTACATGGAGATAGGTGTGTGTATATATGTTACCAACCTTAAACTTTATTAACACTTACTTCCAGTGTCACAAGCTGGTATCTATTATTTATGGGCTTAACAAAAATTACGATTGAAAGAACTGCTTAAATAAATATTGATATTTTAAACTGATCAAACGAATATAATTTGATTTTATAATAATGAAATTGATACGTTTTTAACACTAATGTGGACTACAAACACCTACACACACTGCTTTAAGGAGCTGAACAGGAGAGGGATGAGATGACTAACTGTAGGAATTTTGCAGGAATAAGATGAGAAACCTTAAGTTTGAGGGGATGCGGTTGGGGGAGGGTTGGTGAGGATGGCGGACTCAAGTACCACAAAAAGGATGCACTCTGGGGAAAGGCGAGCAACAGATGAAGGACCAATGCACTTTTCCTGTGGTTCTTTTCAAGCCAAAGCATTATTTAAAAAAACCCAATGCTACCTAATCGTTGCGAGTATGGAGACCCCTTTTTGAAGTAGAAAATGGTTCCCATGGGGTCCATACAGTCCATTCAACATGAAAATGCATAATGAGGAGGAGAGAGTATAAATTGAGTTATGTTTTTAAATGACTTCGTATTTCATCCACGCCAACCTCTATCTATAACTAAACAAACGGTCGTTCTGGCCCGTGGGAGACACGGTTT